>NC_040092.1:21282281-21585311 GCF_003369695.1 Bos indicus x Bos taurus | reverse complement strand
GGCCTGCTGGTCTTGCCAGGCCCTGCGGGCTTTTACGTTTGCCCTCTCTCCCTTTTATTCATTTATTTATCATTATTATTATTTTTTTTTTTCTGGCAATGCTGTGCAGCTTGTGGGATGTTAGTTCCCTGACCAGGGATCGAACCCAGGACCATCACAGCAGTGAACGTACCGAGCCCCAACCACTGGACCACTGGAGAATTCCCACCCTCCCCATTTTGTGTGTGTGTTAATCGCTCAGTTGTGTCCTACTCTTTGCAATGCCCGCTAGGCTCCTCTGTCCATGGAATTCTCCAGGCAAGACTACTGCATTTTAAGGCACAACGAAAATATGAAAAGGGTGTGTAAGATCTCCTATGTGTATGCTGTTCTGATGTGTACAGGAGGCTTGCCCCTGTGATGCTCATCTGGGCACCTTTTGAGTTGTCACTGACAGAGGTCCCGACAATGAGGGGTTTCCTTCATGGGTACTCAGATGGCCAGCCTGGGGACCTTTTGGGGCCACTGGAGTCAAGGAGGCTTAGGGCTGGGAATTCCCTGGTGGTCCAGTGATTAGGAGCCAGTACTTTTACTGCTGGGGGCAAGGGTTCAATCCCTGGTCAGGCAAATAAGATCTTGCAGGCTGCAAGGTGAGGCCAAAAATAAAATAAAATAAAAAGCAATAGAAACTTAAAGAAAAGAAAAAAAAAAAAAAAAAGGCGGCTCAAGGCACCATGCCCTGCAGCCTTCAATCTGACCCTCTAAATGCCTGGTTTCCCCAGGCTTGCCTAGGGGGGCATATTTTCAGGGCAGACCCACTTGGAGTGGCTGGAAGTTTGATCTGACACTGTGGTTGCCCCTAGGGACTCAGCGACCCTGAATGGGATATCTTTAGGTGTCAGTCCCTGGGTGCTGTTCAGGGAGGCCCCCAACCAACCCACCATCCACCACCCACCTAGAGGATGAGATAGACAGAGGGAAGTAAAGATTCAACTCTGAAATATCCCAGAGGAGTGAGTATTAGAAAACAGGCCAGCCATGCCCAATTGCTTCTAGATTCTCCAGGGCCATGTCTGACACCCAGCCATTTTCCTCTGGGTTGTATTCATTTATTCATTCGTTCCTTCATTCTTGGTACACTCTAACTTAATGCCTATTATGTGCTGGGGGTACTGCAGTGAGAAGACAGATGAGGTCTCTGCTCTCATGGAGCGAACAGTCTGATGATAAGACAATATATAAGTGACGTGTCCAGGATAATTTTAGGTGGTGAAAAAAGATGAGGAAAAGGAATGGGGGCGGGGTAGGTTAGTGAGTGCCTCGGGAGTTTTAGATTGAGGGTTAGTGAGGGCCTCTCTCAGAGAAGGCAATGGCACCCCACTCCAGTACTTTTGCCTGGAAAATCCCATGGACGGAGGAGCCTGGTGGGTTGCAGTCCATGGGGTCGCTAAGAGTCGGACACGACTTCACTTTCACTTTTCACTTTCATGTATTGGAGAAGGAAATGGCAACCCACTCCAATGTTCTTGCCTGGAGAATCCCAGGGACAGAGGAGACTGGTGGGCTGCCATCTATGGGGTCCCACAGGGTCTTACACGATTGAAGCGACTTAGCCGCAGCAGCAGCAGCAGCAGCAGCAGCAGCAGAGGGCCTCTCTAGGGAGGCGGTATTAACCTGGAACTTGAAGTTAAATTCCTGTGTCGGGCAGAGGGAAAAGCGAGTGTGAAGGTCCTGAGGCAGGGGTGAGCTGAATAGTTTGCCAGGTATTTAGGAGGGAAACGTTGAAGAATTGGGAAGGGAACAGTGGGATCCAAGCTTAAGGCAGAATTTGGTTCCTTTGGGGCCAGAGCTCCCTCGATGCATATAACATTCCTTCACCTGTTCTAATCTGGCCCAGGTCACTTACTGGATGTCCTTACCATGTCCTCCGGTGACTCCTCTACTCAGTCTCAGTCCCCCAACCCATGAAATGGGTATATGGAAAGTCTTTCCCTCACGAAGGATTAATGAACTGTTTGGGAAGCTCTTAGTTAACCCTCATTCCCACAGGGTGTAGGGGCCCTCCAGAAAGACTGTTTGGGGGCCAGAGTGTTTGGCGGTTTTTCAAAGCTGCTATTCTTGTTAGTTACAAGTGGATCCCTGGGGCTGCTCCTGAGTCCAGTGGTGAAACATACAGAACACAGAGTAGCAATCAGGGCAGGGATGAAATCTGTGGTGGGCTGGATGTAGAGGTCTCTTCCAGCTCATTTCTGCAGAGCCTGGGTTCAGAGCACCCATCCGGAATCGCTAGCTGAGTGAGTCCAGCTACTTAAGTTCTTCATCTCTCAGGACCTCAGTTTCCCCATCTGTATCGTGGGACCCATCTCAGGAGCCCCCGACCCCCCATCTGAGGATTTCAGGGGGGCGGAATTCGTGAACTCTGAGAACAAGCAGTTGTGTTGCTCCCTGTTGTCCATGAGGATGGGATTAATAATCATGAGAGACAGGAGTGGGCAAGAAGGAGGCCAGGTCGTCTGTAGAAAAATGCTGCCCCTTCTCGGGGTCTGGGCGTTTCCATCTGTAACTTGGTAGGTCCAGAGGGTAGAGGATGGTTGAGTCTCTGCTTGACTCTTTGAGGGGTTTCCAAGTGACACCCCCCACCTCTGAACATTACAAAGCTGACAGTCCCCCTGCCTGCCTGACCCTCTTATTCCCCCAGAATCAGTCAAAGCCCAATGGCAACACTTGGGAGGCAGAAGCTGGGAGAAGGAACCCCTGAATTTACCCTCAGCACCCTCCTCCCCACCCCTGGGTCCCAAATCCCAGAACCAAATCTCATTGAATTGCAAATCCCAGAGAGTGTTCCCAGGTTATGTGTGGGTGTGGGTGGGGGTTTCCGAGTCTGCCTGGTGCAGTGGGACCCCCCCACCCCAGTTCCTCCCCTTCATCCCCTCCTCCAGGCCCCATCTGAAGGGCTAGTCCTTCCTTCCCTAGGTCTGGCTCTTGGCCTGTGGATTCTCGTGGTCTGGCTGGGCGCCTCTGGAGCTGGTGGGGCCAGGGTGGGAAGGGAGGGGACATTCATTGGCCTGAGACCCCTACTTCTGTTCCATCCCTCAGCCCCTCCACAGACACTTCCCTTTTTCCAGATTTTGTCAGTCTCAGGTGCTCCCCACCCCACCTTCTCCAGAAAAAAAAAAAAAAAAAAGAGCCCGAGCAGCCTGAGGGGGCCACGAGGGGCACGTTGCTACTAGGGAGGCCGAGAACCCCTGCAGGAGCGCTGGAGGCGGAGGCCCGCCCTGCCCCTGGAAACCGCATGGCCGCCTCCCCACCGCAGCCATTCCCCACTCCCCCTGGGGGTTCTCAGATGTTGGCAGATGGCAGAACTGAATCTGCTGAGACGTCGCTCCAAAAAAGGAAAGTTGAACCGAAAAAAAAAAAAAAAATTCAAACTCTCTTACATCTTAGGGGAAAGCAGAGGAGGAGGGAGGGTCCCGGTCTGGGGCTCCCGGTGCCCTCTGCTGTTTAAGAAGATCTCCCCGGCTTTGAGAAAGCAGCCTGGGAGGGGCAGAGGAGGGGGTAAATGAGGACACATGGGTTGTCAGGGCTGCCAGTGGGGTTCCTGTTGGAGCGGTGAGCGCTTGCGTGTGCGCGGGCGAGTGTCCACATGTGTGCTCGTCCGTGACCCTGCCCGCTCGTGCCCACCACACACTTGCAGCATCGTGTATCTGCGTTTGTGTCCCTGTAAGTCCCGAATTGGGAGTTCTTGCAGCACATTGCGTCCCTACCTAGGAAAGATCAGAGAGCAGATAGAAATCCTCGCCCTCTAGAAACGGACATTCTAGTGCGTGTGTGTGTGTGTCTGCCCGCGTGCGTGAACTCCTGCCTGTGTCCGGGTTTGTTTATCTGCGGGTGACCTTATGTCTTAGGAGTCTATGTCCCAGGCTACGCTCACGTCTGCGGGGTTGGGGGTTGGGGGTGGTTGCGAGTTTTCCCTCGTGCCCACCTGGGTTAGCTCTCCTTTCTGAGGCCCAGTGTGTGAAGGTCCACTGGTGAGAGTCTTGCGCCCTACTGTGTGCGAGACCCCCCAGAGCGAACTCCACCGCTTGTGTCCCCTCGCATCTGTGTGGGTCCCTTAAAGGTCCTGTGTGTGGCCCTCCTCGTATGCCCCCTCCCCATCCACTGGTCACTCCGGAGTTAGACTGATAATTTAATAGCTGAAACGCGATTATACTTGGAGTGAAGTATCTGGGGCTGGGGAAGAGGAGGGCGCACGGCCCACTGGAGGAGGAGGGGGCGGGATGGGGAGGCGCTTTCCCCCTCCTTCCTCCTTCAGGGAGCTGCTAAAAAGAAACTCGGCGTCGCGCCCAAGCGTGTGTGTGTCTGTGTGGCAGCGTGTGCACGCGCGAGTGGGTGCGCGCAGGCCCGGGGGAGGCAACGTGGGCCCTTTAAGGAGCCCGAGGGGGCCGGGCCGGGGCGCGTCGGTGCGGGCGGGGAGCCAGGAGCCGGGAGGCCGAGCCGCCGCCTCCCGGGCTCCCGCCCCGCCCCCTCCTCCCCCTCCCGCCGCCGCCGCCGCCGCCGCCACCGCCGCCACCGCCGCCGCCGCCGGGGAGCGGAGCCGCGGGCAGGCCGGGCCGCATCGGAGCCCCGTGTCCGCCCGCGCCCCGCCCGAGCCGTGCGCCCGCGCCCTGCGCCCCCGCGATGCGCGCCAAGTTGCGGCTCGGGGACCGGGGGCTAGCGCCCTAGGAGGCGGCGGCGGGAGGATCGCGCCCCGGCTGGAGGCCGGGCCTGCTGCGCGCCCCCAGCCCGATCTGCACCGCCACTTGCCTGAGCGCCCGGGCGGCCCGAGCGCGCCCCAAGCCCGGGCGCCGCCGCCGCCACCTCCGCGAGGTGAGTTGGGGCTGGGGGTCCCCGCGGAGGGCCGGGGTGAGGCGCTGAGCGCGCTTCCGGGGAAATCGGGGAAGATCGGTCGGCGCACGCGGCGGAGTTGGCGGGGCCCCTGCACTCCCGAGTTGGCGCTCTCGGGGGGTGGCCTGCTGGGGAGCGAGGCGCCCCATAGACACTGCGGCCCGCGTGCGTGGGGGTGCCGGGGAACTTAGGGGAACTCCAGCTCCCCTGCGAGGGGACGGGAAGGAGGGAAGAGGCGTTGGGGGGAGGGCGGGCGGGGGGGGGTGTCTTGGAACTGCGCAGGACAGCCCCCCACCGTGTGCCACAGCCCTGGGGGCATGGCCGCCATGCGCCTCCCTCCTCTCCAAGCAGCCCTGGACTTGGGGGGTGACACTGCGCCTTATTTTCCAGCGGGCAGTGCGGCTCGGGGGTGCCCCTGGAGATGGCACCCTCGGCTCCCCGGCCTGGCTGCTGTGGAAGGCGCCTGGGAGGGGTTCCCGCCACGGGGGACTGGGGGCCGCCGGCGTGGTCGCTCCTGGGCGAGGGGTCGGAGGGCTCTGGGTCGGGGTCCCGGAGGAGAGGCGCCCCTTGCTCCCCCCTCCCCCTTGGGCCGGTGTTCCTGGTGTCTGGGCCTGCCTCCCGTGGCTGGTGACGCCTCATGGGGCCGCCTCCTGGTCCCTCCCCCGGGCTGTGCGGATACTTGGGATGCCACTAGTTTGGGAAGTTGGAATTCAGAACTGATCCCACTTGGGCTGGACCTGGAGGCCCCCGGTCCTAGTGCTGGGGGAGCACCCCCGGAGACTTGGCGGGGAGTTGGGGGGAGACCCGTGGGGCGCGCCTTCCCCACCCCGGACGCTTGCAGGAAAGAGCCCGAGGGAGCGAGAGAGGTCTAGGCGGGCGGGCAGGCGGGCGAGACACGCTGTACCTGTGAGCTGCTGTCGCCCGGGTCCAATTAACGTAGGGCGCCCGGCGTTATTTTTACATTGTAGGTTTATTTTTTTGGAAGCGAGGGCCCTCCAGCCGCCTGTCGCGCGCTCCGGCTCTCTGAGGGTCTGGTGCAGGCAGCGGAGGCGGATCTGTGCTGTCGGCTCAGCCTCCTCGCTTCCTCCCCCTCCTCCTCCCCCCCTGTTGGTGAGAACTGGTTTTATTATGATTTTTTTTTTTTTTTCCTTTTGCAGATTTGGAGGAAGGCTGTGAGGGAGGCAGGGAGGAGGGATGGGGAGAGGAGCCCTGCGGGCTGGCTGGATGAGGGAGTTCTGGGCTTGTTGGGGGTTGTGTTATCCGTGGCCTTGACTTTGCCCTTTTTAAACCAGATCTGGGTCCCCGCCGTTGCTTTGATAGAAGGGGTTCTCCGGGCCTGGAGTCAGCTGGGAGGACGTCCCCGGGCATTGTTATGTACCTCGTGGTGGGTGGTCTTTTTTTTTTTTTTGGATTGAGGTGTAGGGGGAAAGCCCTCTGAGAAAGTGAGAGACCTTGAACCCGGGGAGCTGAACCATTCACAGCCGGCTCGTGCAACGTATCGCCTTTGGTGGGAATCACACTTTTGCCACTGTTGGCAGTGTGACTCTGGACAAATTACTCAACCTCCCTGTGCCTCAGGCTTCTCATCTGCAAAGTGGGATGATAATAATAATACCGAGTTTAGAGGGTTGTTGTGAGAACCAAGGGTGGGAATACATAGAAGGTGCTTGTATATGTATCACCAGTTACTGTTGTTATTATTATTACTCCTGAGTTCTAAAACTTGGTCTTTACTCCAATGGCCTGGAAATTTGATGAGAAGGGGCGGCCATGCATTTTGCCAGGAGATGTGGTGAAGGGAGGGGGCCTTCTTTGCAACCCACCCCCCCAACCCCTTGACTTTTCCCCGTGAGG
Source organism: Bos indicus x Bos taurus (assembly GCF_003369695.1). Classification (NCBI taxonomy): domain Eukaryota; kingdom Metazoa; phylum Chordata; class Mammalia; order Artiodactyla; family Bovidae; genus Bos; species Bos indicus x Bos taurus. The sequence continues at coordinate 21,578,594 of NC_040092.1, read as the reverse complement.
ACAGAGAAGGGCAGGTGGTGCCTTCAGCCCACTGAACAGATGCGCAGACTGAGTCCGGCTTGGGATTGGCGCTGGGGCCGGCCGCCGGCGGAGAGCCGAGGAATCGCAGGAGGCGGTGGCGGCGGCTGCCAGGGCGTCCCGGGCTCTGTCTGGCTTCCTCGCGCCGGCTGCCTTGTCTTTGCTTGGAAATTTACCACCGCCGCCGCCGGGTGCCCAGGGAGTCTGCGGTGCCCAGACGTGGGGGCGGGTACCCAGCGGGCCCCAGCCCCTGCCTCTTCCCACCGAGCTATTTACGCTTGCTCTGGGATCAATACTATTGATAAAGCCATGTAAATGGTAATGTGGCTGTCAGGCCCCCGTGAGGGATGGAGACCCCCTCGTGGGGCAGAACCCTCCCTCCTTCCTTCCGCGAGGGTTTGGCTACGTGGGAAGGATTTTATTTGGCATAATCCGTTCTTTTTTCCCCAATTAATAATACTCATACCACCTCCTAAAGATTTCTGAGGGCTCTGCAAACACGAATTTAGCTGCATGAAAGGCCCGAGCAGGGAAGGCTTGATTGTTCTCCGGGCATGGGGGTTGGGGGGATTGGCGGGGCTCACACTCGCCGGCTGGCTGGCGTTGGAAAGAGGCCCCAGGAGTCCTGGCCCCCAGCATCTTGCCATTCAGTCTGGATGGAGGCTGCCTGGCCTGGATACCCTCTGACTAGAGGTGATGGTACTCCCAACCTGGCAGTGGGTGGAAAAGTTGGTTCACGCTGAGATTTTTTTTTTTTTTTTTGCGGGGCAGAGGGGTGGGGGGAAGTGCTGCTAGGCATAACCCAGCTGGAGGGGTCTCCCTTCTGTAAGAAGCAGAGATGCTCCTGCAAGAGACCTGGAGCTCTCACCCCATCCTTCCAACAGCTCTCTGAACCGTAAATCCCCCACATCAAATGCTGCCTCTGACAATAGGGGGCTGAGAGCTTTTATTTGTGTGTGTTTTTCCCTCCTCCTCTATTTCCTCTTCATCTTTCTAATGCCAACAGCAGCCTCCCCAGGTGATACCTTCAAGACCAGACTCCCTGCCAGGGAAACAGCTTGGAGGAACTGGTCCTTCCTGCCCTGGGCGCCCAGGGAAGGGGGCCAGGAGGGGATGGGAGCCTGGGTTGCCTGCTTGGGGAGGGCCAGGCTGCCCAGGGTCAGGCCAGGGGAGTCTTCTTAAAAGGCTTGTTCCATGAGTGGGTATGCAGAGTCCCCCAAGGAAGTGATGCTTAGAAAAGATCATCTGGCATTTTTGGAGGATCCTTGGAGGTGGGGAAGGGACTTTACAACCTGTCAAGTGAAGTTTTGGTTTAGGAGCTGAAAAATACTAAATATGATGCAGTAATCCAATAATAACAGCCAACATATATAAAGTGCTTACTATGTGCCAGGTCCACCTTCATCAGGAATCTTTTTACTGTTCATTATTGCGCTGTGAGGTCAGGGCTCATATCATCCCATTTTATGGATGGCGAAATGAAGCACAGAAGCACAGAGAGGTTAGGTGACTTGCCCAAGGTCACACAGTTTGGATATGGAGCTAAGAATTAAGACCTGGGGTTACTCATGGTCGCCTTGGTGCAGCAAGAATGAACATACTGCAGACCTGCTCAGTGGAGCTGCCACAGAAGACAGGAAGAAAGAAATGATGTTTCTTATTTGAGCAGCACCTATAGATCTTTGCCCTACGGGGCTGGAGACTGAGAACTTGCTCTCCCCAGGATTCGGGGAGGGGGGACAGTGCCAGAAGCAGGTCTGAAGTTCCTTTGAAGTCTCATTTTATCTTAAACATTCATGCAAATTTGGCATTCGCTGTAGCGACAGGGCTGTGTTTATTTTGAAATGAAAACATGGTTTTGAATTATTTAGCATGGCGTATTATGGGACTCCAGAAAACTGCATCAGATGAGCTCCTGCTTGCTGGCGGGCAGCCCTGGGGTTCTTTGTAGCTGGAGACCTTGGAAAGGCCTGCGGCGGATGACAGCTTTTTCCGGTTTTACAGATGAGGGCGCGGGTCAGAGGTGCCAGGCCAGCCCCAAGGTCATATGGTGGTATGCCTTTCTTATGATGATCAAAATCATCATCACTGTCTTTCTTTTAGTCGAAAGTGAGGCTTTTCTGCCTGGGCACTTCCCCACCACCACGCCCAGGGGGAGGGAACTTGGGAACTTTCGGTTCATAGATCCGTAAAGAATCATCCTAAACCAACAGCAGAGGACTGTCTGGGAGTGTTTTGTCTGAGATTCGCACCACTGATCATTGCAAAGTTCCAGTGAGTTTCCGCCCCGGCTTAGCCATGTGCAAGCAGAGTGCCCTGGGACTGATCCCTGCCCCCCTGAGAGTCTGGGTGCCGTGGTCTGCACAATGGGCATATTACCCACTAGGGCCGTGGGGTAGGGGGAGAGGATTAAAGGCAGAAAGCTAGAGCGTTGGGTTTAATTTCCGCTCTGCAGTTTCAAGTTGTGTGATTCTGGATGGGTTATTTAACTTCTCTGAGCCTCAGTTTGCTCATTTCTAAAATAGGGATGATGATGATTCTACTTCTGGTTTTATTGTTAGGAGGACTCTGTGGATGTCATGATATATCACAGGAGCTGTTGTTATTTTGCCCCTCCCCGATGCTCCCACCATTGGAGAGGGGAGACTTTGCGCCTGTAGAATTTTTGTTCAACCTGGGTCCTCACTGACGGGCTGGTTGGATGCAAGCTATTCTTTCTAAAAGGCTGCTGGGAAGGATCTTATGGAATAATCTCTTCACCTGAACCCCGTGCCTGGGCTGGTTACTCTCTGGAGGCAGCAGGCTCCTCTCCTGTCCGACTGGTTGGTGATTCCCAGATCTGCCCAGGAGACCTGGGCCCTTGAAGGCCAAGGTTTTCTGTTCTGCTTTTAATTCCCTAGCACCTGCTGGGAACTGAAGTTGGAGGGCTTAGGCCGCCTGGAAAGTGGGGGGAAGACTGATGGGGAGGACACAGGGAGCCTCCTGGGGGAGAGCTGAGCTTCCCCTTACCCCTGCGGCTGGGGGGTGGTTCTCGAAAGGGCTCCTTTGAATCAGACCTGGCTCAAATCCTGCTCCCCTCCATTAAAAGCCTTTCGGCCTCAGTTTTCTTATCCTTAAATGGGGGAGTGGGATATGCAAAATAACACCCCTGGGAAGACCATCTAGGGCTGCACTGTCCCGGCGCTCCTGGTATTGGTGGGGAACATTCTGGACCTTTGCTGTCGCCTAACCATGAGGTGGGCTTCCCTGGTGGCTCAGACGGTAAAGAATCTGCCTGCAATGCAGGAGACCCGGGTTCGATCCCTGGGTCAGGAAGATCCCCTGGAGAAGGGAATGACACCCCACTCCAGTATTCTTGCCTGGAGAATCCCATGAACAGAGAAGTCTGCCGGGCTACAGCCCATGGGGTCACCAAGAGGCGAACGCGACTGAACGACTAAGTGCACGCACATATGCGCACCCGCTAGGTATGTGTGGCTTTTGAGAGCTTGAAATGTGGCTAGTGCCGGCTGAACTGGCAATTTTATTTCATGTTAATTAACTTACATTTAAAAAGCCACATGTGGCTGTGTCTGATGCCTGCCCTGGTCAGAAGGCCCAAGACTGGATGATGAAACAAGATTCAGCATATGGGAGCCGGGCCTGACTCTCAGCAGCTGGTTTTTTTCCTTCTTTCGTGTGCTTTTTCTCTGCCTGGAGCCACCGGAGCCTTGTCATCTTGGAGGGAGACTCCACATTCTGTGATCCTGTTTCCCAGCAAAGCCTGAGTCTCTCCCAGGTGCTGGCCTGGACTCCACAGCCCTCTGTCTACTTTCCCTTGCCCACCTCTCTCATGTCCCCACCCTCTCCTGCCCTACCAGCCTCTGTGGCAGCTCTGTCCAGGAGACCTTTCTGTGATGGTGCGAATGTTCCAGACCTGCCCTTAACCGCTCTCTACAGGTGGCACTGAGCACCTCAAGGGAGGCTAATGCAACCCAGGATCGGACTGTTATTTGCTACTTGATTTTTAATAACATTGAAAATGTGATTTTCCTGTGGCTCAGCAGTAAAGAATCTGCCTGCCAATTCAGGAGACATGGGTTCGACCCCTGGGTCGGGAAGTTACCCTGGAGAAGGAAATGGCAACCCACTCCCGTATTCTGGACTGAAAAATCCCATAGACAGACTAGCCTGGTGGGCTACAGTCTGGAGGGTCTGTAGAGTTGGACATGACTGAACGACTGAGCACGCACACACAAAATATGACTAGTGGGCTTTGTTCCTCTTGGGCAGCTTGACGGTAGAGCCTTGCCTTCTCTGTTTTTTTTTTTGTCTTGTGGCTTGTGGGATCTTAGTTCTCCAACCAGGGATCGAACCCGTGCCCCTTGCGGTGGAAGCACAGAGTTTTAACCACCGGACCGCCAGGGAAGTTCCCCTTCTTTCTTGACTCAGGGCCAAATGCCAGAATTCAGGCCACTGGCTGTACGTTATTACCCTTTCTGGTCCTACCAGGCCAGCATCCCTGAGACTGGGGAGCTGGCTCAAGTGTCCCCTACTTCCTCCCCTGACTGTCCTTTCTGCAGCACGGGAGATAGCCTCAGGTCTGTGCAAAGTGTGGGCCGCTCCCACGGGGGGCTGAGTTGAGGTTCAGGAGTCTTGGACTCAGGCTCAGAAGAATCTCAGGTTTGTAGAGATGATGGTCCAACCCCTGCCTTGACTGTGTCCACACCTGCAGATCCGTTGAGCAGGCCTGCTTCCCACAGGGGCTGTCGTGGTCTGTACTTTTTTCCTGCTATGGATTAACACATTATGGATGTCTTTCCATGTTGATAACAACTAGATTAACTTTGGGAGAGCAGACAGCATTGCTTTTTATTTGTCATTTGAAAAATACAGAAAACCCCCAAAATGATACACTCCTAGGGCTTCCCTGGTGGCTAAAACGGTAAAGAATTCGCCTGCCAATGCAGGAGACACAGGCTTGATGCCTGGGTTGGGAACATCCTCTGGAGAAGGAATTGGCAACCCACTCCAGTATTCTTGCCTGGAGAATCCCATGGACAGAGGAGCCTGGTGGGCTACAGTCTATGGGGTTGCAAAAGAGTGACTAAGCAATGACAGTGTACTCCAACCCTGCCACTTGCTTTTGGGCTTTATAAAAACTTATTTTAATAAAAGAAGAAGCATGGGCCTGTTAAAAAAATTAAAACAGAACACAGGAGGTGTCGAGGGAAGTCTCCTTCCTGTTCTTGGCCTTCTGTTTGTGTCCCCCGAGGCAGATCCACACGGGTCTGGTTTCCTCTCAGAGATACTCCGGCCATATGTCCGCCTCACAGGGACATAGATGTGTGTGTTCCCTTTAAAAACAAGCACACACATGGTATCACACCATATTTATGTCTTTCTTTCCTCCTTTAAATTATAATACATCTTGATTTATTCTGAAATATATAGAGAGCTGGGGTTCACAAAGTATGGCCCGCAGGCCAAATCCAGCCCACCTCCTGTTTTTTATATGCCCAAGCTGAGAATGGTTTTTACGTTTTTTTGATGGTTGGGAAAAAAAAAAGAATATTTTGTGACATGTGAAAGTAAGTGAAATTCAAATTTCAGCATCCGCTGTCAAGTTTATCAGAATGCAGCTTCCTGGTGGCTCAGGTGGAAAAGAATCTGCCTACAACATGGGAGGCCAGAGTTCGATCCCTGGGTAGGGAAGATTCTCCTGGAGTAGGGAATGGCTACCCACTCCGGTATCTTGCCTAGAGAATCCCATAGATAGAGAAGCCTGGCAGGCTACAGTCTATGGGGTTGCAAAGAGTTGGACATGACTGAGTGACTAACACATGCTCATTCATTCGTGTATAGTCTGTGGTCATTTTCAGGGTCAGTCAGTTCAGTTCAGTCACTCAGTCGTGTCCGACTCTTTGCGACCCCATGAATTGCAGCACGCCAGGCCTCCCTGTCCATCACCAATTCCTGGAGTTCACTCAAACTCACGTCCATCGAGTCGATGATGCCATCCAGCCATCTCATCCTCTGTGGTCCCCTTTTCCTCCTGCCCCCAATCCCTCCCAGCATCAGAATCTTTTCCAATGAGTCAACTCTTCGCATGAGGTGGCCAAAGTACTGGAGTTTCAGCTTTAGCATCATTCCTTCCAAAGAACACCCAGCACTGATCTCCTTTAGAATGGACTGGTTGGATCTCCTTGCAGTCCAAGGGACTCTCAAGAGTCTTCTCCAACACCACAGTTCAAAAGCATCAAATTCTTCGTTTTCCGGGTACAGCTGCAAAATTGAGGAGTTATGACAGAGGCCGGAAGGCTGACAAAAGGTGGAATATTGGTTCTCTTGCCCTTTACGTTTGCCGACCCCTGATAGAGAGCTGCCATGCTCTTTTTAACTTCAGCATAATCTTCCAGGGTCATGTCAGAGGAACGGGGGCCCTTAAGAGGGTTGTGAGTTTAAGGGTCACACCAAAGACTTCTCTGGTGGTCCCGTGGTTAAGAATCCTGCCTTAGAATGCTGGGGATGTGGGTTCGATCCCTGGTCAGGGAACTAAGATCCTGCATGCCATGGAGCAACTAAGCCCACGTGCCACAACTACTGAGCCCACGCCACAGCTAGAGAATCCGTGCACGGCAACAAAAGATCCCACGTGTTGCAACAGAGATCTGACACAGCCAAATAAGTAAATACTAAAAACAAAACAAAAACAACAAACAACCCTTATTCTTGCCTGGCTCACTGTTCTCGCTGTTATGCTGATGCTATTGTTGAGTGCAATAGGAAAGTGGGGATGGTCAAGGCAGCTGACCTTTGGCATGGATTTTTGGGTTCTTAGATGGTGTTTGAGGCTATAATCTCTTCTGTCCAGGGCTGAAGGATTGCTATAACACCTGGTGCTACATAGTTTTCACACTTGTTGCAAAGTCACTTAGAACCCATCTTGTTTCCCTCTTTGCTTTGGCCACTAGGAAGCTCAGAGCCAAATTTTGCTGCCTGCCTTCAGCAGTCTAATCTGGTTTGTGTTTGGGATTCTATCCTGATTTCAGATTGGTTCATCCCTGAATTTTCTTCTTGGGCTTGCTCTCTGAATTTTATCATATCATATGCATTCCTAAAAGTTGTCTCAGAAAAAAAAAAAAAAGTTGTCTCAGTTCTTGAAGGGTGAGCTGGAGCAGACAGGAGCAAAGAAAAGGGAAAACACTTGCAAGATGTTTCCATGTTTGTTCCTCCTGAGTGCCTGTGGGGGTGGGGGTGGGGTGGGTGATTTCCTAATGGATAATTCTAGGGGAAGCCAAGACCTGGCCCCATGGAGTGTCTTAACAAAGGTCATACCCTGGGCAAGAACCTGGTCGTTGGGTGTCATCTTGGGTTGGGGCTTTGGCTTCCCAGGTGACTCTAGTGGTAAAGAATTAGCCTGTCAATGCTAGAGACACAGGGAAGCTGGGTTTGATCCTTGGGTCAGGAAGATCCCTTGGAGTAAGGTATGGCAACCCACTCCAGTGTTCTTGCCTGGAGAATCCCATAGACAGAGGAGCCTGGTGGGCTACGGTCCATAGGGTTGCACAGAATCAGACACGACTGAAGCGACTTAACACACACTTACGCCTTGGGTTGGACTCAGGAAGATGACAGTCAGTAACCTGGAAGGTGAAATATCCCTATCGGAGGCCCTGGGGCCCTTGTGAACCACTTGGCCTGAAGGAAGGCCCTGGAATCGGATAGGTGACACTTAGCACTCCCCGGTGGAGTGTCACTTCCGTCTGTTCTGTAGCCAGGGCCCAGGGATTTTGGAATTGTTGCCGTGACAATGCTGAAGGTGTGTCGACACTTAGGGGCCTCTGGGCTCTTGTTCCAGCCTTGGCGCTCTGCTGATGCTTTTGGATATTTCTGCTTCCTTCTGTTGACCCTGGGATATTTCTTTGAGCTGGAAAGGAAGTAGGGGGAGAAAAGTAAGCCACGGGTAGAATCAGATGAGATCACAGCCAGCTGCCCACCGGAGTGCACGTGTGGGTATATTTCCCAGGGACCCGTGGGGCTGACTCTCTGCCTCCTGTCTCCTGGGCTTGGCTTGGTTTTCGGTGACTTGTGTTTGGGTTTTAGGGCTTGTGAACGGGAGCTCGAGTGAGCCACGGGGCAGAGTCCAGTGCAACCTAGGACAAGTAATGGAGCCGCTGCATGAAGTGCCTTAGTTTACTCACCAGGGAAAATGGGGTTATGAATGCACACAACTCAGGGTGTGGTGAGGCAAAGGGAGCTAAGGGGCCACTGGAGGCTTGAGTTAGTAGTTAGTCCAGCAGGCCCTATCCTTGCCCCTCACTTTCCTGTCTGCAGCTCATAAACCCAGGGAGCCCACTCTGGGACCAGGCAGGCTGATCCAGCCTCCTTTACATTGTTCACAGATGTCCTAAAGGGGCTTCAGAACTACTGTGTCCCAAAATGGACCTATGGTTCCCCTTTGCCCCCAGACTCCCAGCCTGAGCTTGCTCCCGGAGTGTGGGGCCAGGCCAGAGACCTGGGGGTCACCCTCTCACCCGCCCAGTGCCCGCAGAAGCCTCCATTTGTCTTGCCCCCACAGTCTGTCCTGTGTAAGCAGCTACGGGGTGGGGCCACTGGGGCAGTGCCCTGACCTTACTCAGAGCCCCGTGAGCCCGAAGGGCTTCCCAGCACTGCTTGCCTGAAATCCAGGCCCTTCTCACTGCCTTGGAGGCCTGTCTCCCCAGCTGCCCGCTGACCTCTGACCTCCCCGTGGCTGGCCACCCCTGCAATTAACTGTGTGTTGTGTTGGAGTGGTGGGGCACTTCTAGCCAGGCAGGTCTGGAGGGATGAGTGGCAGGGGAGTGAATTTTTCTTTGTGGCCTGGGGGTTCCTCTCTGGGAGATGCTGGCAGTCAGAAGTCCCTGAGGCCAGGCCCAGAGGTGCACATGGTGGGGACCCCATGAGGAGAGGGGTGCCTCGAGGGCCCCTGCTTGTCCTCAGGCTGAACTCTGGTGCCCGCCACAGACCCTCTGGGAGCATCGCCCAGCGCTGCGGTGCTGTCTCCGTGGCCATGGCAACCGCCTGGCACCGGGGCCCTGCTCGTTAGGCTAACGAGGCAAGCCTGCCAGGCCGAGGTGGGGGGCCGGGGATGTGCTGCCCCGGGGCTTGGCGGGACTTGTCTGCCAGGCCACCGGGCCAGGAGTGGAGCAGGCCCTGAAGATGCTGCAGAGCCCAGTGGGATCAGGGGTCCTCCAGGGTCCTGGGGGCTCAGGCTTGGTTGGCAGGGTGGGGTTCTGGTGGGAATTATGTGTGGTGGTAACTCCTGTGACCAATTAAACCAGGAGAGGATGAAATTGCGGGGAGAGATAGAGAGGCGCCCACTTTTCCTTGCTGCATATACCCACCAATGCGGTCTCCCATCCTTATGTTTTATTTTATGGTTTATCTTTTGGCCACGCCTTGAGGCATTTGGGATCTTAGTTCTCTGACCGAGGATTGAACCCGTGTCTCCTGAATTGGAAGCTTAGTATCTTAACCACTGGATCACCAGGGAAGTCCCCCTCTTGAGTACTTTTAACCATTTTCACTTTGGCCCACCTCTGCTGCCTACTCCATCTAAGCCACTGTACTGGGTGGAAGAGGGTCCCCTACCAGCACACCCCACCACGGCCCCCCCCCCCCACCCCTGCCCACCACCAAATTCATGTGCTTCCCTGAACCTCAGAGGGGAGGCCTTATTTTGAAATAGGGTCGTTGCAGAGGTAATTAATTAAGATAAGGTCACGTTAGAGTAGGGTGATCTTACATGCAATAATTGGACTGGTGTCCTTAAAAGAAGAGAAAGCCTTGTGAAGATGGAGGCAGACACTGGAGTGATCCGTCTACAAGCCAAAGAATGTTGAGGATTGCTGGTTAGATCCATGGAACACACTCCCTGCCGAGAGGAAGTAAGTACCTACCTTACACCCTGATTTCAGACTTCTGACTTCCATAACTGTGAGAGAATAAATTTGTATTGTTTTAGGCCACCTAGTTTGCGATCATTTGGTAGAGCAGCTCCAGGAAACTAATAGAGCTCCCATCATCCCATCACTTGCTGGGACTATTGCAGCAGCCTCCTCACCAGTCAGCCTAATCATGTTCCTCACATGGCAGCCAGGGGGTTTTGTTTTAGACCTGTCCCTCCTGTGATCAGAGCCCTCCCATCTCAGGCAGCATAAAAGCCAACTCTATTTATTTTCTGCTCTGGCTGCACCACGAAGTATGTGAGATCTTAGTTTCTCCACCAGGGACTAAGCCTGTGCCCCCTGCTTTGGAAGCTTTAGCCACTGGGCCACTGGGGAAGTTCCAAAAGTCCACTCTTTATTGTGCCTACAGGTCCCTGCACAGTCTGCTCCCCCATGCCCATTCAATTTCAGATCTGTTCCCCTGATCTGAAACCAGCCACACTGGCCTCCCTGCTGAAATTCACTGACATGCTCCTGCCTCAGTGCCTTTGCACATGCTGTGCCTACAACACTCTTCCTCCAGGTGTCTGGATGGCTGGCATCATTCCTTTGCCATCTTACGCTCAGCTGCCACCTTTACTGTGGGTCCTTCTCTGGGCATCTTATTTAAAACTGCACCTTCTCCACCTCAAGCCCTCTCTTCTCCTCCTTCAGTTGTTTCTTAGCACGTGTCTCCTTTTGATGAACTGTGGTTTCGTCTGTTCAAAGTGCTGTTTTCCGTCAGCCCTGCTAGAATGCGTATTCCAGAAGGCAGGGACTATGGTCCACAGTCACTGCCGCATCCTGGTTCTAGAACACCTCTGGACACACAGTAGGTGCTCAATAAATGTGTCGACTGTCAGGTGCCGGCTAGGCATGGCCTGACCTGGCATCCCACTGCAGGATGTTTTGGGACCCAAAGTTGTCTGTCTGTCCCTGCATCTGATACCTTTGCCCTCACCTGAAACCCCCTTCCAACTCACCACAGGACATCACCCTGCCCCACCCCCCCAGGTCCCTGGGCCTTCAGCTACTCCCTCCCTGTCTCTCTTGTGGGTGGTCAGGATGGTCCTCTGCAGAGCGGAGCTGGTTGCTCTGGAGAGGGCGGGTTTGGGATAATAAGGTCCTGGCTACTCCAGGCCTCAGTTTTCCCCATCCATGAAATGGGCACAATCAGATCACTGGTCTCTTGAGGCTGTTGGAAGGGTTAAGTGAGGTGACACATGCAGGGGCTCACTGTCTGGCACTGAGAGCTCAGAGAAAGACTTAGTTCAGTTGGCATTTGGTGGTGTTGGTATTTTCAGTTTGCTGTGTGGATGTTCCCTTTGCTGTTTTTTTGGAGGAGGGGTGAAACATCATAGCTAGATGACTCCAGGTGCCTGGGGGACTTTAAGCCAGTGTTCCCTTGGGTGGGTGGCCTCTGGATGTTCTTGTGACCTGGGACAGCTCCTTCCTGGCTCTGTACGCCCCGGACCCCATCCCAGGAAAGGGAGTCCTGTGCTTAGCGGTGGGGATGGGGAAGGTGTGAGGGGAGCATTCCCAGGGCCTAGAAGCCTGTCTGCTGTTAGAGTGAGAGAGAAGACCCCAAGTAACTCCATGAAACCCAGGGATGGGAGGGCCCCTTCTCCCTTTCTTGGGCTGGATTCTTCTTTTGCTCTGAGCCTCAGTTTCCACATCCAGAAAATGGAAGTAAATGTCCTCCCTGCCTCCTAGAGGGGTAGGGTGGATTAGGGCACCTAGGGTGTTCTCAGTGATGGTGACCTTCCCTGGACAGGTGATGTGCATGCCATCTCCCTCCTCGAATTCCTTGTTTGGTCTCTGTGCAGGGCTCAGGGGTTGGAGGTGGAGTCTGAGTTGACAGAGGCTTTCCGGGCAAGTTCACTGCATGCTGTTTCCTATTAGCTCATTTAAGCCTCACGATAATGAGAGCCTCACAATGACCACAATCACACTTGTGGTCAGAACTGTTAATTTTCCTGTTTAATGATGGGGAAGTCAAGGCACAGAGGGGTGATGTCATTGGTTCAGGGCACACAGCCTGTAAGCCCCTTCCTTGGTGTGTGGTTGTCGCGGGGAACATCTGGACTTTCTTTCTGTCTTCCTCCCCGCTGCCCCTGGACTGTGGACCCTGGGGGCTGGCCCTGGGTGCCTTGGCCTGGCCTGGCCCATCCCCCTTGAGGTCATCCTCTCAGGCTCCCCGCAGGCTCCTGGGCTCTGCCTTGCAGGAAGATGACCCCACTACTGAGACTATAAATAGCAGCCGCAGTGGCAAGCAGGAAGCTGCTCATGGCACCTGGGCTCTGGCTGCTGCCCCCTTGCCGCAGCGCCTCCTGGAACTGAGCTTCTCCTGGTGGAAGTGCCAAGGTGGAAGCATGTGTGCACCCCAGGCGTTGCTCTGCAGGTTTGCTGTGTGACCTTTGGGCCCTCCCTGCCCTCTCTGTGCCCCTGAGCCCCTGGCTATGTGTCTGGGATGCCTCTGAGCTCCCTGAGCCGTAAAGAGTGTCTCCTGGGTGTTTGGATGGCAGCCAGGGAGGTGTGGAGGGCTTGGTAGATGGTTTGACATGGTGGGGGTAGTTTTTTCCTTGGAGGGGAGATAAGTGGGAGGAGGGCATTGATGGAGGCTGGAGAGGGGAGATGGGCCCTTTTTAAATGCAGGTAGGAAGGGGAAGATGGGATGGAGCTGCCTGGAGCATCCTGGACTGGGAGGTGGACCGTCAGCATGAGCATGGGCATGGGCATTTGAGACCCATCTTGGGTTGCTGTGTAATTCTTGTACAACTTCTCTGGGCCTTGGCATCGTCCTCCCAGATTTATCTGGCAGGAAAGAGATGCACAAAGGCTTTGAAGCAAGGAGACTATATCACTGTGTCCTCTATCATCTTTCACGTTGATGGCTGCTATGTTAATGTCATTATGTTGGGTCATGGGACAGGGTTCACCTTGTCTCTGTCTGCATTGCCAGGTCCCTGGAGGCCCGGCTCCAGGGTGGGGTCAGTGAGCTGTGGTCATTAGGAGCAATGGGGAAAGGGTGCTGACTCACTCCAGGGATGCCCCAGTTGGTCGTGCTGCTGGGTACACTGGGTGGCCTGTGTTTCCCCAGTCCCTCCTCACCACCCACCCCTGTCTCTGGCTGATACCAGCTACGCAGTGAGGTCTTGGTCCTTGGGGCAGTTTTCCAAGTTTAAGTATCATGCTACAGGTCAGTTGTACCTTGCAAAGCTTTCTGTTTTCCCAGAGGTTAGATGCTTTCTTAGTGCCAGTGGTGTTCTTGACCTAGAATGCAGGGACGTGAAGAAGAAGGTTTAACAGGACGTCTTGTTACGGATCTTGCTGGAGTAGGAGATGTACAATAGGTTGATTTATGACTGGTCCCCCTCAAACCCACAAAAGGTGCCTGAGGAGATTGATGGATGAGTTATTTGTTGTCTTAGAGAAGTCTCTAGTGATAAGCCATAGGGCTCTGCTTGATTCACATTTTCATCAGAGGCTAGATTGAGCACCCTTGGGATATGTATTCACCATCCAGGTGACATAAAGGGGTATGCCTTCTCTCGCTGTGTAGGTGTGGAGAGACTGAGTCACGTGGACTCAACAGTTGCCTCCTAGAGTTCAGGGTTTGTAGAGTGGGCCTTTGGAGTGGTTCCCTCGAGCCCTAGAGATGTTTTGGAGCCGGTGGTAAGGCAGATGAATGTCTCCTTCAAAGATCTGCACAACCATAAATCCCACAACCTGTGGTTGTTCTGGGTTACACTGTTGTTCAGTTGCTAAGTCGTGTCCACTCCTTGCCACCCCATGGACTGCAGCACGCCAGGCTTCCCTGTCCTTCGCTATCTCCTAGAGTTTGCTCAAACTCATGTCCATGGAGTTGGTGATGCCGTCCAACCATCTCGTCCTCATGGCAATGGGGAATTAAGGTTGCAGATGGAATTAAGGATGTTAATCATCCTTTGACCTTGAGATGGGGGAAGTTATTCTGGATAGTCGTGGTGGGCTCAGGGTAATCACAGGTGTCCTTATGCGGAAGAGGCAGGAGATTTGAAGATGCTGTGTTCCTGGCTTTGAGGGTCAAGGACGGGGCAGAGAGCCTAGGAATACAGGCAGCCTCTAGAGTCTGAAAAAACAAAGAGTGCATTCTCATAGAGAACCCCCAGCAGGGGCATAGCCCTGCTAACACCCTGATTTTTCTCCCTGTTAGATCCATTTCGGACTTCTGACCTCCAGAACTACGAGATAATGAATTTGTGCTGTTTTAGGTCACTGCGTTTGTGAGCGTTTGTTACCGCAGCAAGAGGAAGCTCAAACAGAGCCTGCATCTTCCCCGAGAACCCCAGCATCCAGGGGCAGCCCGGTCACTTAGGTCGTGTGTGTCCCCTGCCACTAGTAACCTTGGAATCAGACTGAGGGACATGGAGTGAAGACAGGAAGCTGCAAACCATAAAAAGGCTGTGCTGGAGGAAAAAATAAAATGCAAAGAAGAAAAGAAGTCTGGTGGTTTAGTGGTCAAGAGTCCGCCTATTGATGCAGCAGACACGGGTTAGATCCCTGCTCAGGGAACTAAGATCCCATGTGTCTCAGGGCAGCTAAGCTCTAGCGCCACAGCTAGAAATGCCCGTGCACTGCAACTAGAGAGAAGGTCATGTGCTGCAACTAAGTCCCAATGCAACCAAATAAATATTTAAAAATTGGAAAAAAAAAAAAAGGCTAGAACCAGAGAGATGACCAGATGTTTTGGAGCAGAAAAGGAATGGTGCGAGGTAGGGATGTTTGTGTGTTTGTATGTTCTTTCTTTCTTTCTTTTCATTCCTTCCAATCTAGTGGGGGGAGTACCTGGCTCAGATGAAGGGCCAGAGAAAACTCTGTGTCCCCAGCCTGTCTCCCCACCGTGCTGAGCCACAGATGATTCTCCTGGGTGGGGTCTCCCAAGGGGCAGGTGCTGAACCTTCTCAGAGGAGATGGGCGATGCCACACACTGCTTCCTTCTCAGCTTTATTGGAAAAAGGAAGAAAATGACCCACGCCTTCAGCCCCAAAGTCCTCTGGGCTGGCGTCCAGAAACCTGAAGCCTGCAATTAAATGAAACTGGATCTTAAGGTGGGGAGAGCTTCTCCAACCTGGGGGCGGAGGCACTGGAGACCAGGTCCTGGGGACCCAGCTGCCTGTGGATGGGCTATGTGGGATTCAGGGGCAGAAAGGCTGCCATGGGTAGAGGGGAGAGGTTAGGAATGTTCTAGTCAGCCTTGGTCCAGGAGGCTGGGCTCCAGGGCACCAGCTAAGGGGGCCACCTTTTTTTTTTTTAATTTATTTGGCTGTGTTGGGTCTTAGTTGCAGTACATGGTGTTTAGTACCCTGACCAGGGATCGAACCCAGGCCTTGGGAGGATGGAGTTTTAGCCACTGGCCACCAGGGAAGTCCCACGTGGCTGCCTTTTATTTCCCAAAAAAAAAAATTGCAGATGACTTTCTGGTCACCTGAGTCCCCTCCCCTGGAGACTACCACTTCTCCACTGAACGTGTGCCCTTCTAAAAATGTTGTCACACGTGCAGGGGCCTCTGTCTGGCTTCCCGAAGGACCTAGGAGCCCTGTCTCATCTCTAGGCAGAAAAGATGCACGTGGCCAAGTCTTTCTGCGTGTGCCGCTCTGCAGTTTGCTATCGGAACGAGCTGTGGGACTCTGCCAGTTTTGTAGGTCAAAAGTGGTCGAATATCGACAGCTTTTATATAACTCAGCCTAGTAATTTCCTCTCCACGCTGAGACAGGCAAGCAGACCGAAGTGGTTCCAAGCAGGGATTCTGATGGTGTGGGTTCCCACCCCCTCCATGGCCTCTTATCAGCTGCGAGGCATTGCCCTGTGCCTCAGTTGCCCTTTAAGTAAAATAGGGACTGAAGTAGTATGTGTTTTCTAGAATCGTTCTGAGGATTAAAAATGTAATACACAAAACTGTGTACCTACTGTGTGCTAAGTCACTTCAGTTGTGTCCGACTCTTTGTGATCCTATGGTCTGTAGCCTGCCAGGCTCCTCTGTCCTTGGGATTTTCCAGGCAAGAATGCTGGAGTGGGTTGCCATGCCCTCCTCGAGGGGATCTTCCCGATCCAGGAGTCAAACCAAAGTCTCCAATGGCTCCTGCATTGCAGACAGATTCTTTATCACTGAGCCACCAGGGAAGCCTGTGTACCTATTACTGTTATTTTTCAAAAATTCCCTGGTGGTCCAGCAGTTAAGACTCCACACTCTCACTGCTGAGGGCCCAAGTTCAATCCCTGGTCAGGGAACTAAGATCCCACGAACCGCACAGTCAAAAAAATAAATTAGGATTTTGTGGCTTAAAAAAAAATTTGTTTTAAATTTTGTACTGGGGGATAGCTGATTAACAAACAATGTTGTAATAGTTTCAGGTGACCAGCAAAGGGCCTCAGCCATACATATACATGTATCCATTCTCCCCCAACCCCCCTCCCTTCCAGGTTGCCACATAACACTGAGCAGAATTCCATGTGCCATACAGTAGGTCCTTGTTGGTGATCTGTTTAAAATGTAGCAGTGTGTGATTTGTGACGTTTTGATGCAGTTAGATCTCAATGAATTTTAACTTCTGTAGAGATAGCGTCTTGTCATGGTGATACAGGACACGTGATCGGTGTATTCCCTAGATGCCGCTGGGGTGGGTTGCAGCGTTTGGAGCTTCTCCAGGTGCCTCCAGGTGCTCATGTGCTGTTCTCCTCTGCGTATTCCTGGGAGTGAGACCGCCAGCTTGTGGCTCTCCTAGATGATGCTGGCAGGCTCTGCAAGGGGGCTGCCCTGGCTGGCCCTCTGCATTGGGGTGTAAGATCTCCTAGCAGCCAGGGCCTTGGGTAAGACATGTGGTTTGACAGCTACCTTACAAAAAAGACTTTCTTGGTTTCTTTTTTATTTTTTGGTGGTGCCAAGTGACATGCCAAATCTTAGTTCCTTGACCAGGGACTGAACCCGTGGCCCCTTCAGTGGAAGCATGGAGCCCTAACCACTGGACTAGAGAAGTCTCTTTCTTGGTTTTCAGAAGCAGAACAGATGTGTTCTCTATAAATTGGAAAATGAAGAAACCAAAAAAGCCTGCATATTAAAAAAAAAAATGCAACCACATTCCCATCCCCCAGAGAGACTGTTGGCATCTTAGTGTCTGTGGGTTTGGATAGAAAGGACCAGTTCTGACCTTTGCTGCCTGGATGTGACCATGGGGAGAGGGAATGGGGAACTGTCTAGATTCTGCAGCCCCTTCTCTAGACCTGGTGGGTCAGAATTTTCAGGAATAGGGCAGGTGTCTGGCAGCTCTGGGATGGGGCTTTGAGTCAGTTGGACATGGGACCTGCCTTTGCCCTGCAGTCGCTGTGTGACTCTGAACACAAAACCTTGCCTCTGTGACCTCGTCTCCTTGCAGGCTTTTGTTCATGCTGCTGCTGCTGCTAAGTCGCTTCAGTCATGTCTGACCGTGCAACCCCACAGATGGCAGCCCACCAGGCTCCCCCGTCCCTGGGATTCTCCAGGCAAGAACACTGGAGTGGGTTGCCATTTCCTTCTCTAATGCAGGAAAGTGAAAAGTGAAAGTGAAGTTGCTCAGTCATGTCCGACTCTTAGGGACCTCATGGACTGCAGCCTACCAGGCTCCTCCGTCCATGGGATTCTCCAGGCAAGAGGACTGGAGTGGGTTGCCATTGCCTTCTACTTGTTCATGCTGGAGGTGCCCAATTAATGCTTGAGTGAATGTTGTGCTGCAGGATTTCTCGCCTGGACATTGCTGATGTTCCTGGACATTGCTGGGGTGGATGCTTCTATTTGGGGGCTGTCCTGGGCACTGTCAGATGGTTAGCATCATCCCTGGTCTTTACGCTAGGTACCCTCCACCCATCGTGATAACCAGAAATGATGACAGAGGTTGCCCAGTGTCCTCTGGGGGGGCCACAAACACCCCCCAGGATGCCTGTGGTGCTCTTAGGAGGGCAGAGACGTCC
Source organism: Bos indicus x Bos taurus (assembly GCF_003369695.1). NCBI lineage: Eukaryota > Metazoa > Chordata > Mammalia > Artiodactyla > Bovidae > Bos > Bos indicus x Bos taurus. The sequence continues at coordinate 21,560,646 of NC_040092.1, read as the reverse complement.
TGTGAGGGAGTTTTCCTCGGAGTCTGTGTCCAGTGTGTGGATTTTGTTCATTTGGATGCTCTCACTGAGGGGACCTACCGGGTGTCAGGAGCTCTCCCAAGTTCTAAGATGTGGCTGGGATTATGTCAGGCAAGTGCACCCTGGCTGCTCCCCCTCTACCGAGGCGTTAGCTGGACACTCTGCTCACCCGCTCCTGACTTGGCATCGGGATGTGGTGGTGCCTTAAGGCCCGTCCCTGCCTCAGTCTCCCCCTCTGCGAAATGGAGGAAGTGTTGTCCTAAGGGTTGCTGCTGATCCTGGGGGGAACCCTGTCACCTTGTGGGCTTCCCAGGTGGCGCTTGTGGTAAAGAATCCGCCTGCCACTGCAGGAGACATAAGAGATGCGGGTTCGATCCCTGGGTTGGGAAGATCCCCTGGAGGAGGAAATGGCAACAACCTGCTCCGATATTCTTGCCTGGGAAATCCCATGGACAGAGGAGCCTGGCGGGCTACAGTCCATGCGGTTGTAAAGAGTTGGACACGACAGAGCAACTAACACTAACACTTCCTGGGCCACAGGGCACACAAGATGCTTTGTGATGGTGAGCAGATGATGTGTGCAGACTCACAAGGCCAGTGTGCACACATCTGCCTTTGGGGAGTTGCTGCAATAGACATTGCGGGGGTGGGGTCGGGGGTGTGAGTGAGGTGTGGGCGGGTTGCAACAGTGTCCTCTCTGTGCCTGGCTGTGCGAGTGGGGGTCTTTGCTGGAGGGTACTCAGCTGCCCTCCTCCCCGAGTCCCTGAGGAGCCGGCTCAGTGGAGATCCCTAAGGCGATTAAGTGGGTTCATTTGATCCTGAACGTGAACTTGAGCAGGCGGCTTATCTCCTGGAGATGAAAGCCGGGCTGGCGAGGCGCCACCTGGCCATTCGGGGAGTGCGGGATTTTCTCCTCCATCCCCTGCCCACCCGGGGCCTGTGCTGGGGGGCTTTTGCCCCATCCACCTCCAGTCCCTTCAAGCTGCACGTGGTGAACCGGGGCCGTGTGCTTTTTCTGTGTCGAATAGCAGCAGGCGCTTGCTGCGTTCATTCGTCCGGTCCTCTCCATCTCGTGAGCTAGCGAGGATCACATCCTCACTTTCCCTGTGTTTCAGGCAAATGGCTAAGGCTCAGAAAGGTTGGCTGACTCACCTAGAGCCACACAGCATCCTGACAACCGTTGGGGATATCTTGGAAAATCCCCTTTACTCCTTGGCACTGAGATTCCTCCTGAATACAGTCTTGACTTTGCACAGAATTAACCAGAACAACAACAATCAGTGTATGCCCCATTGTAGTATAAGAGGAAATGGGAGGAAGTTGCTGCTGGCTCCTACTCAGCATGAGTAAGTGTCGATCCGAGGCAAGTGAGATCAGAGGCGTTTCGGTTCTGGAAACACATGAAAGTGATGTTCAAGAAAAGGCTAGTGTTTGGATCAGTTCTGGCAGGTTTGGGTTTTTTTTTTTTAACGGCCAGGTTATTTGAAAATTGTGTGGGGAGGGTGCCTTTTGCGGCGTGGGACTGTCCCATTGGCCGAGTGCCAGTCACAGGACAGCCAAAAACATCCCTGTTTGTTTCTGAGATGTTTCAGGGTGGGGACCCTGCCTAGGAGACCCCCTAACAACACAAAAATAACAATATGCTCTTAGTGGTGGGGGATGGGACCACTGTGGTTGAGACCCTCTCTGCTTTCATAATAGCAGGCCAGGTACTGTGGTCCCCCTCCCTGCTCCACTGTCTGACCTGGGCACCCATCCAGCCTTTTCCTGGCCTTGGAATCCATCTATTCTTGTTCCTACCATTTTCTTCATGCTCTCCAAAGGAGAATGAGAATCTTCAGCTTCTGGTCTCACATTCTTCCCTCCCTACTTTTCCTCCTTCTCTGAGAATAAAACTAGAGGCTTTGAGCATGCTGGGGAGCTGCCCGCCTCCCCCCTGCATTGATGTGTCTCCAGCCACATCCCTCCCCCACCCTGACCTCTGTACTCAGCCTCTCTACTTGCTGTTCCCCCACAAGGAATGCTGTTCCCTGTGATTGGCATGGTGACTGTCATCAGGTCTCAGGTCATATATCACCCTCAGGAAGTCCTCCTGGCTGCCCAGTCAAGCACCGCCCCCCACTCCAAGCCACTATCCCAGCCCCTCACTCAAGACGTAGTTGTTGATCAATGAAGTTTCTCAGTTGATTCCATTCCTTGGTGTGTTGTTGGCCTTCCCACATCAGAAAGTCACTTCCAGGAAAGCAGGGGCTGCTTCTATCTCATCCACAGCTGAGCCCCCAGTGCCTGGAACGGCGTCAGGACATGACAGGGGCTTCCTGCCAAGGAATCCATCGGCTGTCAGTAGGGATGGCTCGTGTGTTTCTTGGCAGGGAGACCAGGCCTGGCCTGACCTGGAGAAGAAGGAGGATGGGTCCTGGACACAGGGTCCTTGTCCTTTCAGGGGGTTCTACCCTGTCTGGAACTGACCAGACCAGAGGGCCGGCCCAGGGGAGGGGTGGGTACCACTCACTGCCATTTCCTGTCCAGGAATAGAGGCTCTTCGCGGGGACCATGGTGGGGATGGGGTCAGCGGGGTGACATTGCCCCCAGGATTATTTGTCAATGTCTGAAGACATTCCATTTGTCCCAGCCCGAGGGAGGTGCAGCAGGTGTAGTGGGTCGAGGCCAGAGGTGCTGTGAACATCCTATAGGGCACAAGCATTTGTGCTAAGTCACTGCAGTCATGTCCGACTCTTTGTGACCCCATGGACCGGGGATTCTCCAGGCAAGAATACTGGAGTGGGTTGTCGATAAGAACTGAATGTCTCAAGTGTGAGGACGTGGTGTCAGGCCTTAGAAACGCACATCTTGGTTCCGCCCTGGGCAGGGGAGGGCAGGAGCACCCAGGTTTCCTTTTCGTGCTGTGTCTGTACTTCTGTGGCCCAGAGTATGCCCTCTCCCCAACCCCTCCCGCTTCTATAGGGACTCTGAACATCCCAGAGTTGTTTGTCCTAGCTGTCACCAGCACCGGGAAGCCTGGCAGTTCCCTGCGTGACATGCACCATGCCTGATGGGTTCCACAGTCTGGCTGCCACAGTCTCTCTCGCCTCTCTGGTGGGAAATCCCTCTTGAGAGGGTCCTTTCCAGGACCCTTGTTTACAGATGGGGAACTGGCGGCCCAGAGAGGGTAAGGAGTTGACCAGGGTCACACAGTACAGCACAGCCTGGATATGGGAGGCCTGACGCTTGAGCAGGAAAGGCCCTGAGGGAGGGACTGTTAGCTCTGGGGCTACTATGGTCCCCTCTCTCCAGCCAACTGGTTCTTCCTTCTGGCCAGAGCATTACGGTTATTTTATAACATTGCAAGTTTTAAAGTATTTCACGTCTGTGTGTATTTGTATATATTGTCAGATTGCTTTTCTGTATTATTCAGGGCACATTTATTCTTCTTATTTAAAAAATAAATAGTTGGTCCATCCCCACAATGGAATACGATTCAGCCATAAAAAAGGAACGAGTGCTGATCCATGTTGTAGTGAGGATGGACCTTGAAAACATGAGGCTGAGTGAAAAAAAAGCAGACGCAAAGGGCTGCATATGGCGTGGTCCCGTTTCTATGAAATGTCCAGAATAGTTAATCCATAGAGACTGAAAGCAGATGAGTGGTTGCCAGGGGCTGGGGGGAGGGGAGGGGGCGTGGAGGCAAACTGCTCAGTGAATAGGGGTTTTCTTTTCTCTTTTGGGTGTTGGAAATGCTTGGAACTAGAGTTGGTGACCTCACAGCACTGTGAATGTAATCAAGGCCACTGAATTTTTCACTTTATAATGGTTACTTTTATGTTGTATGAATTTCACCTCAATAAAAAAACCCATTTGGGAACTGAAAAAGATGCGTCTTTATTGGGCTCTTACTGTATGCTCAGCAGTCTGTATGGACACTTTCACTAAGTCTCTGAGTCCTGTGAGATGAGAATTTCCGTTTCACTGGTGAGGAACTGGCTCAGAGATGTTAAGCAACACACCCGGGGTCACCCAACTGGAAAGCAGGGGAACCTGGATTTGAAGCTAGGTCTCAGGCCAGATCCTCAGGTCACCACAGCTGCGCTCTGTGGTCTTTCCTGCCTGCCTGCCCTCCAGCCAGGAACATCCCTGCGGGCACTTCCCTGATTGGGCCCCGGGTGGGGCGCAGGGCTGGATGTGATACAAAGGCCCTAGAGCAGTTCACTGCTTGCCTGCCTCGTGGCTGTGCTGTGCCCCTGGCCCCCTACCCCCACTCCACCACAGAAGCAGGAACTTTCCAACACAGAGCCCGGCTGTGAATCAGCGCGACTCACTCTGGAGAGTTCGTGGGGCCTCCAGGGCTGTTTTCAGTTTCCGTCGAGTTTCTCACTCTGACTCAGTGTTGGCCCCCGCCTCCCTGCCCCAGCGACCTGGGCTTCTGAACACCTGTGGGACATCACAAAGAGCCGGCTTTGAAGCTGCCCTTTGCTGGGTGCTCGGGCCTCAGTTTTCTCATCTGTGTAGTGGGGGCAGTGAGGGAGGTGTTTAGGGTGTTTACTGGCATCGAACAGTGGATCCCAAGGGCCGCATGTACCCAGGGTGTGCGTGGAGGGTTTTGGTGTGGACATGAAGGGCTGAAAGCTGGGAGCTCCTTGTGGGCACTCAACGCGGGGGAAGCCCATGCCCCGTACCCGCTCCACATCTGTCCTCGGAGGGTGTGGGTGGAGGGCTGTGTGTGTCCAGGGTGTTCTGTTCTCTATAACAGGCCAAGCCCAGTCAAGGAATGGTGGCCATGGCAGCCTACGTCTCCCACTGGGTCCTGCTGCAGAGGCTGGGTGGGGGGTCTGTGCTCCAGGTATTGTCATCCTGACCAGGCTGGGGGCCTGAGCCTGGGTGTCCTAGGTTCTGGGGTGGCTGGGCCTGGGTCCCTGGGGTGGCGGGCTGGTGAACCCTGATGGTGAGTTTGCCCCGAGCCCCGGCTGTGTATTTCCACTCAAAGTAACCCTTGGCATCACACCCCACCTCCCCCAATTTTACAGATGGGGAAACCAAGGCTCAGAGAAGCCAAGTGATGGCGTCAGGCTTAACAACATGGTAGAGCTGGCATTTGTGCCTGAGCCAGCCTGGCTTTAGTTCCCTTGCTTATCGCCTCCCTCTTGTAAAAGCACAGGAAGCAGTCTCAGAGTTTAAGCAACAGGCCTGGTCACCTAGCTCAAACTTGGTGCGGCTGGGATTGGGTCCAGGTCTCTGGCCGGATCCTGGGCTGCCAGGACTCTGTGTGTGGACTCGCTTGCCAGGCATCTCCGTCCCTTTCTGTGCAGGAAGGGCTGGTCTCCCTGGTGTGCAGGTCGTGGACGCTGGGGTGGGTCAGACAGAGGCTGGTGTTGGGGAAGGGAGGGGTTACCCGTGGAGACAAGAGCTTTTGCCAGTGTGACATGTGTGGCGGGGATGGGGTTGGGGGAGGGGGAATGGAGAGCTCCAGAGGTCCTGATCTCCCTCCCCCTCCCAGTCAGTGGGGACCACCCCTCCCTCCCTGCTGCAACCCCCCCCCCCCACCCCCCCCCCGCCCCGCCAGGGTCGCTGGACTCTTCGGAATATTCCCTGGGCCCCCCGGGTGACAAATCTCTTTCACCATCTCCTGACCCAGACAATTAATTGCTTCTGGCGATCCATGCATGGTTCCATGACCCCCCTGCTCTCCCACCCGCTGCCCTCAAGACCCCACACCCCCCACCTCCCCCCTGCCCTGCAGCCGCTAATGGCCCAGACCCTGCTCTGGGGCAGGGAAGCCCAGGGTTTGCGGGGCTGGGCCTGGGAACGCTGTAGTGGTTTTCCCTTCTGGCTGACCATCAGGCAGCCTCTTCCCCAGGGAACCCTGTAGCTAGCCCTTTAGGGCATTTGCCCTGTGTTCCTACAGGGTAGAAACTGAATTATTTTTACAGAGAGTCCAGGATGGGGCCTCTGAGGGACTTCCAGAGGCTTCTGGAAGTTTCCACCCCATGCAGTCCCCAGTGCCCCATTCCCAGAAAGCCCTCTCTCATCTCCCATCCCTCAGGGGACTCCCATGCAGAGGTGATGTGTGGTTAAAGTGGACACCCAGATGCAAATCTTAGCTGTGGGAACCCTGGGTACACTTTCTTGCCTCTCTGCCTCATTGCTCCCATCTGTACAATGGGGGAGAGTCATGGTAACTCGTGCGTACGATGCTTGTAAGAATTAAACCAGTTAGTAAGCTAGAGGGCTTAGCATGGTGCCCACTCAGAGAAAGCCACGGGGGGTTCCAGGTGTCTGCCACTGGTGGTGCTGGTGATGGACAGACAGAGGGCATCTCTTGGGTCTCTGCAGGCCTTGAAGCAAAGCTGCCCACCCCGCCCCACCCCGGCCCCCAACCCAGCCTGGTCTGTGCTGCCTGCCTTGCCTTGACCTGGACTTGGCTGGGAGCCAGGCTGCCAACACTGGGTGTGGCCCGAGCCCCCCCCCATCCCCCCTTCCTTCCAGAAATGGGTCGATATCCTGGCTCCTTCCTGGCGTCTAATTGCTCCTTTTGGCTGCTGTCTCCGCAGATGGCCCCACACCCTGTAGTGAGAAGATGGGCGGGAGGTTTCTGAAAAGTGTGTTCCGAGGTCAAATTGAGGGTGGAGGGGGTGGAGGATGGGGTGGCCAAGGGCAGTCCCCCGGGTGCCCATCTCTCTGCCCCTCACTGGTTGTGCCAGCTCGGGTGGGTGGCTGAACTATTTTGGGTCTCAGGTTACCCATCTGTGAAATGGGGTCAGGATAGGTGGCCCAGAACCGGGCATAAGTGAGCGCACTTACAGGAGGGGACTATTATTACTGCTGTGCTTGTTTCACCTGCAATCGGTGCAGGTCTCTAGGGAGCCCAGACGGGTGATTTGGAGGCTGGGGCACTCATGGGCAGGGCTCAGGGCTACTCCTCCTCCTTCTCCTGACTGTGTGCCTCCCTGGGATGGCCCTCGAGCCCCATGGAGTGGGGCGGCGCCCCCCATGGTTAGGTGGGCTGTGTCCCCTTTGGGCGGGGCCATGCATCCCCTTCTGTTGGGCCACAGCCCCTCCTCCCCACTTTGTCCTCCCCCAGGTCCTGTCCACTCAACATCCCTGCTGGCCGTGGTCTTGACTTGGCTGCCCCGCCGCCCCACCCCCTGCCCCTCAGCTGTCGCTGACTGCCGTGGTCTGGTGGGGAATAAGAGACCTGGGTGAACTCTTGGTGACTGCCTCTCCGCAGTTTCAAGGATCACCAGCCTCAGCTGTCACTTGAGAAGGAAAATAAAATACCCCAGTGGCTTCTAAATGGAAGGGGCCGCCTCCCTCTCGCTCTGGCTGTCTGGCCTGCTTACTACTGCAGTGACAGGGAAGGGCGACACCTGGCCCCAGGGGACAGGGGAGACTTCCCTGTTCATCTAGTGTGAAGAGATGTGCCCAGCAGGCCCAGGAGGTTCTGAGAGGGGTGTTAGGAACCCCCCTAACCCCCCGCCACCCTCTAATGCCTCAGGGCCCTGGCCTGCTCCTGCCCTGGGTCACACTGCACCTGAAGTCCCCAAATTCAGCCTGCAGGGACAGCTTCCAAAAGTTATGCCTGCCCCTTGGGGGCAGTGTCGGGATCTGCAGGGTCCTGTTTAGGGCCTCCATAGAGCACGTTTTGTGACTGGCTCATCTTGGCCTAGCAAGTTCACACTGCCACGTGGAGGCTCAAGTGGGGGTCACTTCCCTTTCCTCAAAGTAGCAGGCATTGCAGTTGTCCCCAAGCCCTGGGTGATTTTTGTGGAACATGATCTGTGCTACTGAAGGAGTTTGAGGTGGGAAGGCAGGGGCTGCCAGGGACGAGGGAGCCTGGTGGGCTTCCGTCTATGGAGTCGCACACGGTCGGACACAACTGAAGCGACTTAGCAGCAGCAGTAGCAGCTGGTGAAGGAGCGTCTTTTCTCCAAGGCTGACTCGGAGAGGTACCTAGTTCAGGCCCCGAGGGTCCTGGCTGGGGACCTTGTCCCAGCCCCTAAGCTTATTGGCCGAGTGATTGAACTTGACCTGTGCCCACTGAGGATATTGAGATGAAATAACAGGGACTATGGGTGGAGCATCTCCTCTCTGAGGGGCGGTACTGGGCTGGATGGGCAGAGCCTAGGCGGTGAACCTGCCCTGGGAGGAGGTGATGACTGGGCGGGACTACAGTGGTTAGTTGTGGCTCCTGCTTCTGGTTGGGCGCTGGCTTCTGGCCTCTGCACTGATTGGGGGAGAATCGTGGAGGACCCGCCCACAGGGCGGACCACTGAGGTGAATGGCAGCCTGGCTGTGCAATCCCTTCTTGGAGCCTCAGTCTGTCCATCAGGGAGATGGGCAGCAGCAGCTTCGGAGGATCGGGTCAGGTTACTACTGCCCTTAGACTGAGGGTCTGAGAACCCAGAGGAGAGTACCAGTACCAGTAACAGCGCTCAGCCCCATGTGTGCAGTTAATGCCGCCTGGGCACCTGTCCTGACTTCTCTCACCAGCCATATGAGCCTGGGGCAAATGACTCAATCTCCCCAAATCTCAGATTCCTCATCTGTAAAATGGGGATAATAAATAACCTACCTGAGGGACTTCCCTGGTGGTCCAGTGGTTAAGAATCTGCCTTCCAGTGCAGGGGATGCAGGTTTGATCCCTGCTTGGGGAACTAGATCCCACCCACATGCCACAACTAAGACCTGGTGCAGCCAAATAAATTTAACGAAAGGGCTTGTTGAGGTCTACACTGTGCCCTGTTCCAAGAGGCTGAGCTGTATTGACTCATTTAATCATCGCAGCAACCCTCTGAGGGGACTCTGTTACCACGCCTCAGTTTACACTCAGCGGGAGGGGGAGACAGAGGCACAGGGAATAAAGTGACTTGGGTGCCCAGTGCGGTGGTGGCCGACCGGGACTGGAACCTTAACTTCTGTCACTGCTTGCCTGTAGGCTTCAGGCACTGCAAGGGCTCCTTCAACATCTGGAAAGTGTGCCCCCCGGGGGCCCTGCCGAGGGTGCAGCCCGCATGGCTGGAGGCCCGGAGGAGGCAGGGCTGGGAGAGAGGATTTGTTCTGAGCCCTGGCTTGGGCAATCGCTTTTAGCAACTTGCCCAAGGGACAGGTGGAGGCAAAGGCCAGGTGTTGCCAGGGCCTCAGGGGGCCCGCAGAGTCAGGGCCTTGTCCCTGGGTGGCCTGGGGAGAAAGGCCTGGAGGTACTGAGGCTCAACTACCAAGCACTTAACTGGTATTGAGGCTGGAGCCCTGAGATTCTGACTTTAGGAGAGACGCCTGTGCAGGGAGATGCTGGGCTTGGGGAAGAGGACACCGCCTCCATGGAGCCCTCAGGGATTGACCTGGAGGTGTCTCCCTGGCCCTGCCTCACACTGTTCTACTTGGTGATGTGACAGTTCAGAATGTGCTACTCCCCTCCTGTGGCCTCACTGGAAATAGTGATAAAACCCTCACCTCCTGGGACACGCTCTCTGTCTTCCTATTTTCCTCCTCACCTGCCATTGCTCTTGTCATTCACTGCAGGCTTGCCCTGGTTTGGGCTTTACTTGTGGCTCAGCTGCAATGCAGGAGACCCCGGTTCGTTCCCTGGATTGGGAAGAGCCCCTGGAGAAGGGAAAAGCTACACACTCTAGTGTTTTGGCCTGAGAATTCCATGGACTGTATAGTGGATGGGGTCACAAAGAGTTGGACATAACTGAGCGACTTTCACTTTCACCCTGGTTTCTGTCTGTTACTGCAGTCACTGCCTTTTGATGTTATCTTGCTCTTTTCTTTTTTTTCCTTTTAAAGTTTTGGTTGTGCCTTGGGAATTCCCAGGTGGTGCTAGTGGTAAGAACCCCCCTGCCAATGCAGGAGACATAAGAGAAGAAGGTTTGATCGTTGGGTGGGGAAGAGTCCCTGGGGAAGGGCATGGCAACCCACTCCAGTATTCTTGCCTGGAGAATCCTATGGACAGAGGAGCCTGGCGGGCTACAGCCCATAGGGTTGCACAGAGTCTGACACGGCTGAAGCAACCTAGCATGTGTGCATGAATACGTGTGTGTGTGTGACTGAGGGTGGGCATGAACAGCTGAGTGTGCGAGCACAGGTGTGACTGAGACCTTGAATGAGGGGGTCTGCTCCTTGACTGGAGTCCCTTGCACAGGGGTCAGAGCTGCCTGCCTCCTAGGAGGCCCAGGGCAGGGGGACCTTTCCAGGCCCAGGGAGGTTGCAGTGGGTGTGGCTCTGGTGGGAAGTTCCCGCAGCTTGGGGTCAACCTGGGGGCCGGAGCAGCCATCTCCCCCCTCGTGCTCCTCCTATTCACACCCAAGGAAGGTCTTACTGCACTGCACACCCCTCTGCCCATCCCCCACCCAGTGACCTGGCTCCCGTGGCCTAAAGAGCTCAGATCTGGATTGGAATCCTGGCTCCTTCCCTTCCTAGTGGGATGACCTTGGGTGAGTTACCCCCACCCTCAGCATCAACTTCCTGGGCTGAAAACAGAGGCCACCCCCACCTTCCAGGATGGTTGTGGAACTTATATGGGGTAACAGGGAAGCAGCTGGAACCCAGAAAGGCTACAGGAAGTGTATGTGGTTCTCCTGCCCTCCCCAACCCAGAGCCGTCTCCAGGCCAGGAGGCTGTGGGAGCCCAGCATGGCCACCAGGGCTCCTCTTTGATCCCTCATCTGTGTGGATGCTACTTGCAAAATAGTCTCCATCCTGTCCATTTGTCCCACTTCCATCTCCACCCATCCTCCACTCCAGAGCCCGAAAAACGCACTCTCCAAATTCCAATGGGACCGGTCCCTTTCTGCATGCAGAACCCTCCGAAGGGTCTGCATGATCAGCTCTGTCTCTTCAGCATTCACACACACTCTGCTCCGACATCTGCACTGGGATCAGCTGTTCTCTGCCTGCCCCCACCATCTTCTCGTGTTGCCAACCCATCTCCTCCCCACCCCGATTCGGGCCAAGCACACCTTCCTCCTTGGGGCTTGGCGTGGCTTCTCCTGGAAAGTCCCCAGATTCTTCAGGCTGGGAACTGCTCTCTGGACCTGCATGTTGCCAGCATTGCTGAAAGAACTCTGTCTGTTCTCCCGGGGCTTGTGACCCTGGGGCTGGCCCAAGCCAGTCTGGACCCCACACCATCAGAGGATTCCATTTGGGGACTGGCTGGAGCTGGGAGAATGTGGAAAGCAGGTGGGATCTGATCTCCAAGCTGCCCTTCCAAGGTGGTTCCTGGGGAGAGCGCTCACCTACCTGACCCTGCCTGAGCCCTTCATAGGATCTGCTGCAGGGGACTGGCCATGGAGGCTCCCGGGAGCCCGGGGCTGGGAAGGCTATGGAGACACACCTGGTCTCCCTACTTCTAGCCTTCCTGCTTGGCCTTGTCTCTGCAGCTGCCCAGGACAAGTACTTAGCCTGGAGGCATCACAGTGGGAAAAAAACCAAAAAACTTAAAAGAATAGGAGAGAAGGGGCAGGATCCTCCCCCTTGAGCCACTGGCGGCTGCGGCCCCTTTTAGGACTTCTGAGTCTTGGAGCTTAGCTGCCAGCCCCTGCATCGGGGTAATGTAATGTCCAGCAGGAACTGAGCCCACGTCGGCTCTGCAAGCACTTCATCTCCACGGTGTCCCTGTAAGGTCAGTGTTTTTATCTTTCGTCTTACCCATTTTATTTTTTAACTAAAAAAGAATTTGTTTTGGCTGCACTGCATGGTTAGCAGGATCTCAGTTCCTTGACCAGAGATCAGACCTGGCCCCTCGGCAGTGACGGTTCAGAGTCCTGACCACTGGACCGCCAGGGAATTAAATTCCCTCGTCCCCATTTTAGAGAGGAAGAAACTGAGGCTCAGAGAGTTGAAGCTACCTGTCCCAGGGTGCACACAGCTAAGAGGGGCAGAGCCCAGATTTGAACCCAGGGAGCTTGGTTCTGGAGCCTGAGCCCTACATGCAGTGGTCTTGTGAGCGCCGGTAGCCTCAGCTCCACTTGCCTCTGATGCAGAGGAGGTTCCCTGAAGGTGCAGCCAAGGCAGAGATGTTTGTGAATGGACGGGTCTTGGAGATGGCTTTGGGGAGTAGGCCCGTCTTCTGGATGGGAAAACTGAGGTCAGAGAGAACTGAGGGCTTGCCCAAGGTCACAGCCGTTAGTAGAAGAACTGGGACCACAGCCAGGTTTTTGATCTCTGTCCAGTGGTCTGCCCATTACTGTTTGTTTGAAGTGTGTTGCCTGCTCAGTCGTCTCTGACTCTTTGCGACCCCATGGACTGAAGCCCGTCAGACTCCTCTGTCCATGGAATTCTCCGAGCTAGAATACTGAATCAGTTGCCATTCCCTTCTCCAGGGGATCTTCCTGACCCAGGGATCGAACATGGGTCTCCTGCCTTGCAGGCAAGATTCTTTACCATCTGAGACACCAGGGAAGCCCACTGTTTACTTGTTCTTTTTGTGTGTGTGCAGAGGCTAACACAGTAAAGAATGCATAAACACCTGGGTGCAGATTAATGACTGATTGTTAAGGAGATAGGTGATCAGTGTTCTAATTTTTGTGGGAAACATTTTTCTTTTGTTCTAGGGTGACTGCCTCTGCAGATCTCTTGTGAAAGTGGAGTCTTACCTTTCCCAGAATCCTCTAAATGGAATCCTGATGCGAGCTTAGTATCTGACATTCTTCCATGTGGTTGTGTCTGTAGTTTGTTTGAATTTATTGTAGAGTAGTAGTCCGTGGTATAGATGTACCGCTGTTTGTTTATCCCTTTGTCTATGGATGGATATATTGTTTACAGTTTTTTTGTGTGTGTGATGATGAATAAAGCTGTTATGAACATTCACGTATTGGTACAACTCTGTGTGTGAGCATATGCTTTCATTTTTCTTGGGTAAACACCCAGCAGTGAAATTGCTGGGTCATGTGGTCACCCAAATGTATGTTTAACTTCGTAAGAAACTGCCAAACTGTTTTCCTAAGTAGTTGCACCATTTTGCATTCCACTAGTAATGTCTGAGAATTCTAGTTGATCTGCATTCTTGCCAACACTTGGTATTGTCTGTCTTATTTTGGCCATCCAGATGCATGTGTAGGGTGTCTCTTGTTCTTATTTTTAAAAATATTTATTTGTTTGGCTGTGCCATGTCTTAGTTGCAACAAATGGGATCTGTTAGTTTTGGCATGTGGGGTCTAGTTCCGCAACCAGGGGTCGAACCCTGGGCCCCCTGCATTGGGAGTGGGGAGTCTTAGCCATTGGACCACCAGGGAAGTCCCTGGTCTCTTGTTTTTAGTTTGCACTTTCCTGCTGACTAATGATATTGAGCATCTTTTCGCGTGCTCGTTGGCCATCTCTATATCCACTTTTGCAAAGTGCTATCAAGTCTTTTTGCTCATTTTTCTATTGGGTTGACTGGTTCTTATTTATTTGTGAGTGTGCTTTTATCGGAGAAGGCGATGGCACCCCACTCCAGTCCTCTTGCCTGGAAAATCCCATGGACGGAGGAGCCTGGTAGGCTGCAGTCCATGGGGTTTCGAAGAGTCAGACACGACTGAGCGACTTCACTTTCACTTTCACTTTCACTTTCATGCATTGGAGGAGGAAATGGCAACCCACTCCAGTGTTCTTGCCTGGAGAATCCCAGGGACAGCAGGGCCTGGTGGGCTGCCGTCTATGGGGTCGCACAGAGTCGGACACGACTGAAGCGACTTAGCAGCAGCAGGAGCAGCAGCAGTGCTTTTTATATCCTGGATGCTTGTTTTTATTGTGGGGCTTTGACTTTGAAGGGTGACTCAGGCATTCTTGAATGCGAGTAGTAGGCCCACCCCTCCTTCGGGTGTCCCTTACTGACTTTTTATGGGGTCCCCTGGGACCTTAATGAAGGATGTTCATGGCAACACTGTAATCCACCACTGCTGCTCCGACACTGTTGGGCCCCCAACACAGGCCCGGGGTCCCTGGGCGGGCTTTGCTGGGGTGTGGGCTGCCTCTGTAACCACACAGTTTGGATTAGAATCCCAGCTCCATGACTTCCTAGTTGTGGATCCTGGGACTTGAGACTTTGATTTTCTGAACCCCAGTTTCCCTCTCTGTCAAATGAGCTAGCAGTACCGCCTCATAGGGTTGTCATGGAGAAATACTTGGCCCCAGGCCCAGGCCAGGGCCTTGCCATCTACCTGCACTTTGATGTGGTCATGCCCTGGGCCATGAGTGGAGGCTGGGATCCTTGTTAACAAGACCCGCATGTTCCCCTGCAGGTCCCCGGGAGTCTCTGAGGAATCGGAGTTGCTGGCGGCTTTTTCTGGTAGGTTCCTGTTTGTCCCCACTTGCTGTCTCCAGCATATTGCTGGGACCTCCTCGGGGTGGTGGGTCGAAAGTTGCTGGGTTGCCATATTCTACTGGTGGGTGGATGTGGTGGTGGTGGGGCGCTCCGTGTGGCTTCATGGGGTGTGGAATGGGCAGCACCATTGCCCACTGTGAAGGCTGTGGGGTCCTCCAGGATGGAATATTTTCTAACTGGAGGCAGTGCTGTTCAGACAGGGCCTCGGAGAAGGAGCTGCCCCGACAGTGCAGCTGTAGGACTATGCATTTTCTCCATCTCTGGGGTTCACGGGCCTATGGCTTCTGTGCCCTGATGGTGGACTGCAGGCTCAAGAGCAGGTGGGGCCAATGTGCAGGCTCAGAGGGGGCGGGGCCTGTGTGCAGACTCAGTGGGCGGGGCCAATGTGCAGGCTCAACGAGGGCAGGGCCAGTGTGCAGGCCCTTGAGTTGGGACGTTGGATATTGGAGGAGGGTGCGGGGCTGGACACCGATGCGCCACTGTGGTCACTGTGCCCAGTGGGAGAAGTGACCTGGGTCCCAGTCTCGGCCCCTTTCATGCTGAGCGCCCAGGGCAGGTAGCTCACCTCCCTGTGTCTCCATCTCCCTTTCCGTAAACCAGGGGTAATGAGCAGTCCCCAGCGGGGGTCACTGCCATGATTCAGTGGGCTGCTGTGGGACAGCATCTGGCCCAGAGGAGGTGCTCAAAAGTCCATCACCATTTAGGGCTTTTCGTGTGACCCCATTTAGTCACCCTCATGGTGATGCTGCAAAATGGACTGTTATTCTCATTTTAACAAATGAGGAAGGGGAGGCATGCATAGATCACCTGTTCCATGTCCCAGTTGGAAGCAAAGAGCTGGCTGAGACTAATTCTTTAACCCTCCCAGGGAACCCAGTGGATTCTTCCTCAACGCACCCATTTCACAGCCGTTTCACTGGGCAGACTGAGGCCCGTGTTGGGCATGTCTGTGCCCACTGCCCTCTCTGCCTCCACCACCCACCTGGTACCTCTGAAGGCAGGGGTCTCTCCAGAGAGCTTGTCCCCCAGAGGGACTGGAGGGAGGCCATGGGGGCACTGGCAAAGTTTGGGGTGTCAGGGGAAAGAGAAGGCAGACCAGAGGTGGGTCAGCGGGCTGGGCACAGGCTTGTTTTTTCTTTGGCTGTGTAGTGCAATTTGTTGGATCTTAGTTCTCTGACCAGGGATTGAACCCAGGCCCCTGGCAGTGAAAGGAAGGGTGCAGGTCTCTAGAGGAAGGGTGACCCAGGCAGAGGGAACCGCCTGTGCAAAGGCCCTGAGGCTATATGGAATGGACCTCCTGGTTTGCAGGAGTCTGTATGAGTCACCTGGTTGGGGTTTTCTTGAGTCAGGCCTCACTCCTTTGTTCCTGAGCCTTTGGGGCTCTCCAGTAGGCAGGAGGGAAGGACAGCCTTGGAGGCTGTCTGCTTCCTGAGCCAGGCCTTTGGTCCCACAGCAGGAGTACGTTTCATCTTGGAGGCAGGGAGCATGGGCAACACTGGTGGTGGTCCCCACAGAGGTAATCAGCCCAGCCGGGCTTTCTACCTGGCCTTCATGATGCCTTTGAAGTTAGAAGGCAGGTGGCCTTGCCTGGGGTGTTTTTCCCTCCTCTCCTCCTCTGCCTCTCTGTCCTCCATCAATCCCCATCGAAGGCCTAATGGAGAGCCTTCCTCCTGTGGTTGAGTTATCTGCTTGTCACGCCAGTGGCCCACCCGAGGACGATAAAAGGGCTTTTTGTGTGCAAGCACTTAGCTTCCTCCTCTGGGGCGATCCATCACGTGTGAGGGAGGCGGGAGGCAGACAGCGGGGAGGGAGAGAGGAGGTCCCTCCCCCTGCTGAGGAAGCCAGTGCTCCCAGGAGCCCCCCTGGCAGGACCCAAGTGGCTCCTCAGCCCAGAGATGAGTCCTGTCTGGGGACAGGTGGGGCCAGCTGGGAGGGAGGGCCCCAGGGGGCATGGAGGCTGGGTGGATGATCTAGGCTCCCCTCCCATGCCCAGGAGCTCCCAGTTGGCAGCTCAGGGGCCTTCTGAGACCCTCCTCATCCCACCATTGGGGGCTGGGGTGGGGGATCTGGTGGGCTGGAGTCAGCTTCAGGGAAACAGGTATTTCTGAGAAAAAAACCACAATAAGAGGCAGAAGGGAAGCTGTGTGTGGGTCAAGGGGGATGGAAGTCCTGAATGATCATGAAACAGCAGCTGCACTCTGCTTCAGCACTCTGCTGTCCTTATGCCCATTCAACAGATGAGGAAACTGAGGCACCAGAGGTGATGTGTTAGAGGAGGTGGCATTTGGGCCCCTAAGCTAGGTATAGGTTTTGACCCTGCGGTAGGGAACTGCTTGAGTGCGGGGGTATAGGTGGGAAAGTGGGGTTTGTCTGAGCCTTGAGTCTCTCCCAGTGTGGTGCCTGGTAGTGTATACATGAAGGGTGAGGAGTCAAGTGTGGCTGGAGGCTGAAGGTGGGCGGGAGGGGAGCTTTCTGGATCTCCTGGGGAGGAAGATCAAGACCAACCAACTCCCAGGCAGACAAGTGGCCAATTGTATGTGGTGGGAGTTGGGGGAGGTTCAAGGGACTGGGACAGGCAGAATCACAACTGTCTGGACTCTGTTTGTCCCTCCTGGGCAATGGGTTGATGGGCATGTCCCTAGCTGGGGGGACCGTGGTCCCTCCGTTGGGTGGAGGAGGAGAATGCATGGGTGGTTCTCTCTCCTTCCAGTTCAGGGTGCTCAGCCCTAGCCAGCTGTCCTTCCCCCACCTTCCTTCCCCTTCCCCTCCTCTCTCCATCCCTCACTGCTCCCTGCTCCTCCTCCGTTTTCCTTCCCCTCCCCTTCCCACAGCCCCCCTCCTTCTCTCCACAGGCTACCCTCAAATGACAGCAATTAATGGTGCCTCTGATGGTGGCTGGGAGGACGAGGCTGACAGTTGAGCGTGTCTGCCTGCGGCTGGCCCTCTAATCGGGCCCGGGGGACGCCCCTCCCGCCCGGGCTCCCAGGCACTGCCTGCCTGCTCCACCACTCACAGGGCAGCCGGAGCCGCCCTCAGAAGGGCACACGGGAGGCCGGCGCAGCATCTGCACCTCAGTTCCCTAAGCCCCCTCCCTGTCGTCCTTTTTCCCATCATCCTTTTTCCTACATAAATGAGTGGGCTCCGGGGTCACCCTGTCCTGCCCCAGTTAGTATATTCATGATGGCCTGACTGCCAAGGCATCCTTCTCTACCAGGAGGTCCTCTCTACCAGCCAGCTTCTGTCCCCAGATGACCTCTCAGGGTGTACCACACCGCCCTCAGGGCAAGCTCCTCCCCACATGACCTTCATCCTTTTGTGTCCGTTCTCCTGGGAGGATTGAGTTGGGTGGAGTCAAGGAGACTTGTCCTGTCCTGGACAGCAGACATCCATTAAATGCTGGAACCTTGGCAGTCTGGAGCCTTCAGTGATGGGGGCAGCTACCTGGACCTGGAGTCTTGCCTGGCAGTGAGGGGCTTTTGTGTGTCTGGGGGACAAGAATCCTGGCCAGCCCTGTCCACAGTGGGCAGGGTCCTTGCTTGTTCATTATTTTGTAGTAGCAGTAATGAGGCCCCTGCTGTATGCCAGGGCCTGCAGAGGTACTTCACCTTGGTGCGTTTTACTCCGCAATAACTCTCCAACGATCATGCTGTTTATAACCCTGCTTCGGTAGATGGGGAACCTGACAGATAGAGAGGCAAAAGTGATTTTCCCTGAATGACTCAGGAAGGAAGGGATAAATCTGGGATTCAACCCTGATCTGCCTTGTCTAGGGCTTGTAAATCAGGGCCTTTGGGGAAACTTGAGAGACAGTAAAGGAACCAGCAGACCTGAGCTGGAAGTGAGAATATAGTCCCTGGGCATGGGGATTGGATTTAGTGGTGTTAATATATGTATATATATTTTCTGTTACAGTTAAAAAGAAAAACAGCCTTATTGAGATGGAATTAACCTGTAAAAAGATACACCCATTTTAAGAGTTCAGTTCCATGAGTTTTGGCAAAATGTGAACATTCATATGACTACCACCATCAGGAGGGTTTCTGTCACCCCCCAAAAATCTCCATCCCCCAGCACCCACTGATCTGCTGTCATAGAGGTTATAGACTCTTCTAGGTTTTTGTACTAAGATTATCTTGAAGTGTGTACTTTTTGGGGTTTGGCTTCTTTCACTGTTTTGAAGTTTTTGAGACTGATCTGTCATCGTGTACATATATGATTCCATTTGTTTATTCATTCATGAGTTGATAGACCTTTAGGTTGTATCCAGTTCTTGGCTATTAATGAATGAAGCTAGAAAGTCTTTAAGCCACTTTGCTTTTTCTTGCCTTATTGCATTGGCTGAGGCCACAGGGTAGCACTGACTAGCGGCAGTTGGCAGTTTTAGGGTTAGCTGGCTGTGGGTGTTGTCCTGAATACTCCCATTTGACAGATGAGGAAACTGAGCCTCTGAGGGGTCAGGTGACTTATGGAAGGTCATCTGGTGAGAGTGGAGTGCTGTTTCTCCATCTCCAGGCTGGGAAGTACCAGCCCTGTTGTTTACCAATGTGCTTGCTGGTCCAGAGGGTCACCTCAGAAGTCAGTGGCTGGGCGGGGGTGCCTAGAATCACCCTTCTTTCCCCCTGGGTTTCCTCTGCCCGGGGAGATGAGGGTATAAAGGGCATTCTGTACCTTCTACCTTTTGGGTCACACACTGTCTGTGGGCACCCAGCACTGCTGAGTGAATGTCAACCTTTGTCTTTCAGTCACAGAGACCTTCTGGGGAGCTATTTTGGGGTGAGGAAGCCCAGGAAAGGGGGGAGGGGAGACAGAGTAGAGGGTCCCCTCCTTCCTTGCCCAAGGAGTGTGAGCTAAGATGACTTTTCGGGGAAGGAGGCCTGTAAATTAAATAAGCAATCCCGTAAATAAATAAGTAATGAAATTAGTGGGGTGCCTAATTATATCAGATTCATAATTATGGATGGATGCCTGCCCGATAATTGTACTTGTTTTTAATCTTCGGCTCTGACATGTGTCTCCTTCCATCTGATAGGATTCCCTGCCCTCAGCCGTGGGAGGAGGGAGGCCCTGCTTTTGGGGGCTCCTGGTGAGCCTAGGTGGTGGTGGGGCCCCCCAGACCCCACGGATCCAGGTAAACTTGTCTTTTTCCTGCAGTCAGATTTCTAAACCTTTTGAAATTGCAGCAAATGAAAACAGTAAGAAGAACAGGGTTTATCGTAGCAATCATGGTCTACTTTACCTATTATAATTTAATTTTCCAGCCCTGCCTGTGAAGTGGAGATTGTTGTCATCTCTACTCTGCTGATGAAGAAATTGAGGAATAGAGAGGTTAAGTGACTTGCCTGAGGTCACACAACCAGTGAGATTTGAACCCAGACTGTCTTCCCCAGAGCCTGCATCCTTCTGGGTCTCCTCTCTTAGCCTCTAGGTCATCTTGTGTGGTACACACAGACCTGGAGAGCTGTCTCTGCTAGGCATGCGCCCTCAGAGGAAGATGCTAATTTAGGGGGGCTCAAGGCCTCAAGAGGTTTAAGTGCTGGAAAGATCAGGTCATGCCTTCCACAATTGCTATAAATCCAAACAGAAACCATTCTGAAACATGACATGTAAAATTATGTTTCCTGTAACTAGAAAGCAAACCCATTTGCAGAAATTAAAATGACTTCTTTCTAGATCTTTCTTTTTGTGGCTTTGGTTTGTTGGCTCTTTGGGCACTCCTGGTCCTGCCTATGGTAGGTACTATGCTGATAATCATTAGACCCAGCCCATTTTCCGGATGAGGAAAGTGAGGCTCAGTGAGGTAGAGGGACTTGAGTGAGGTGCCAGAGCTGGCATTCTAACCAGCTTTTACCACGTCAGTTCCCTGGCATGAAGGGGGGTGCCTCTCCTGTCTGAGAAGTGGAGGGGCCATGCACGCCAAAGGCTGGCTTCACCGGGTCCCTTTCTGTGCTTGGGAGCCAGGAGATCAGCTGCGCCCACCTCATGTGGGGGACAGAAAGGATGGAAGTGGCTGTGGGGGCATTGTTGTTCTCACTTGCCGTCTCTGGAGACCCCAGACCCCCCAGCCAAACTCACTGCCTGTTCTTTCACGGTGTGCCCTGTGTCTTGGACATCTGACCCTGTCAGGGGCAGTGGGCCCTGAGCCCTTGGGATACCCAGGCCTCCACCAGGAATTGCCCCTTTGCAGACTGCAGGGAAGGAGCACCCTTCACTTTCTGGGGTGCCTGATGGGGCCTGCATTTCTGAGAGTCCAGCAGGAGCTGCAGCTTGGGCTAGTATGCAGCATGCATGTGCTGACTTTAGTCTGGTGGGGTTTGGGGGCTCTCCTGTCCCTCTCTGTAGCCTGGGGTGAAAAGGGGAATTGAGGACAGACTCACATGAGGAATTGTATGTGTCCATGTTGTTCCTGAGGGTTGGAGCAATCTGGGGAGGCTGCCTGGAAGAGCTGGAACAAGCCTGTTGAATGAAGAACAAACATACCTTTGCTGAATAAGAAACATACTTTGGGGGAACTCATGTGTAAAGCACCTCAAACAGGCATAGAGAAAATGCTACATTTATTACTTAAGCTAACACTTCGTGATTTTTTTTGCTTGCCTTGGTGCTATGGGAGAGTTTGCTGTTATTATTATGAACCCTAGAGTTTCTAATGATTCCTGCCCATATATTTTATGCCAGGCTGTGTTCTAAATCATGTCATATACACCCACTCATATTCTCCCCAAGGCTGCTGTATAAGGTAAGGGCTAATATTACCAGCCCTGTTTTATATGGAAGGACGCTGCAGGCACAGAGAGATTAAGTGATGTGCCTGAGGTCACACAGCTGGCAGCTGGCAGAGCTGGGATTTGAACCCAGGAAGCTTGACTCCATGGCACCTGCTGTTAATTGTGGGGACTGTGCAGGCACCACCTGCAGCCCTCCCTGAGCCTGGAGCCAGACTGAGTCTCTTGGCAGGCCGCACCGGCTGTGGGCCAGGCTCCATGTGTAACGTAGGGCCCTCAGGCATGCAGCAGCTGCTCTGGGCTGGGCAGGACTGGTCAGGACATGAGGGGGTCTCCTTCCTGCCTCCTTGCAGCCAGCCTGGTGTCCCCATGGCCTCCTGGGAGAGGGAGTGGGTTGTGATACTCAGCCAACAAGACGCCAAGCCTTTGCCTTGTGGATCCTATGGGCTGATGGGGAGATGGACAGTGTAGTAAACACACATGCTCTTAGAAAGCAGTGAAATGCTGGCTGTGGAATAATAGGGTGGAGCAATTCTGCTTTGGGGTGGGGTGAGGTGGGGGTCGGGGGCTACTTGCCTTAGGTCAAGGAATCACAGGTAGTCTCCAAGGAGGTGGCAGTTGAACTGGAACCTGGACCAAGAGAAGGAATCAGACCTGTGCAAGGAAGAGGGATGAGCCAGCTGGGTAGGGAGGTCAGCTTATGCAAAGGCCCTGGGGTCCTGATGTCCCAGGAATGCTGAGGAGGCCTACCTGGCTGAAACAGAGTCAGAGGCACCAGGTTAGTTCTCTGGATCTGAAGCCCTTTATTGCATTTAAGGCAGAAATCCATGGCTTTGGATTCCTTCTTTTGTTCTTTTGCTAGCTGGTTAATATACATTTACTGGGCACATGGAATGTTCCAGAGTCAGAATGATGGAAAAAGTCAGGCATCATTCATGCCTTTGAGGAGTTCAGTGTCCGGAGGGAAAGGGTCAGTTAAACAAGTGACACCAAGGGTCACACGGACAGAGTTCAGACCATTACTGGAGCGTAACAAGTTTCGTATTTGCCTCTGGGCCAGGACAGGCTTCTTTGGACAAGTGTCAGTGGAGGCGAGACATGAGGGTGATTCGTTAGGACTCTGGAGTCGTGGTGGAGACACATTTAGGCTGGCTTAGGCCACAAGGAGGAGTCGATGGGTGCTCCTAATGCCAGAGTGTCCAGGGTAGGGCAAGTTCAGGCATGGCTGGATCCAGGGGCTCAAACCACACCTTGGAGAGCTGGCTTTGTGTCAGTTCTGCTTCCTTCTGTGTGGGCTTTGTTCTCAGGCAAGTTCATGCCTCCAGCACAGCAAACCAGGAGGAGGAAGAGTCAGTCGCCTGAAGCCCCAAGAACAGCCTCCTTGCTCTTTGCCGTTTCCTTACTGAATGAGGCTTTCATTGTTTGTTCAGCTATTTTTACTGTTGGGTGGAGGTGGCCAAGGTAAGGGGAAGGAGTGTCCCCAACTCAGATGCAGTCAAGGAAAGGAATGAGGCAAATGGGAGGGGTGGGGATTGTGGCTAACCAACCTGCTGGATATTCTGATTTTTTTCCGAGAGAAGCTGGAAATCTGGATTTTATAAGCAATGCCCTAATTTAAAAACAAAACAAAACATTGTATGTGCCAGAAAGAGCTTCCCTGTTGGCCAAAGCTGCCCGTCATCCTTCTGTGGCCTCTGTGCTTAGCTGTGACTTTCATTTCCAAGTATTTTGCCCTCCATGATCCAGGCAGACTGGTCCATGGAATGTCACAGAAGGTCCTAAAACTTGGGGAGTCACATTTTAGGCCTCCAGAAATGCCATCTCCACGAGTGGAGGCCTGAGGCTGCCTAATTTATCCCAGCGCTCTCCAGAGGAGTTCAACTTGGTCTGAGAGACAATCTAGCCCAGTGGTTAGTGACCGGGGCATTCAAATACTGACTTTGCCACTCCTAGCTGTATGCCCTCAGACAAGTCACTTCACCTCTGTGTTCCTTGGTTTCCCCATCTGTAAAACGAGAATGACAATATCCTTTTGGGTTGTTGTGAGGCATCAGGGAACATGTGGGAAGCCTGTTCTTCCCAGTGCCCCACGTTGGGAGGGTGTGTGTCCCTGGGCTGGTATAATTTGTCCTTCCTGGGTTGAGCCCTGGCCATCTGGGGCTGGTGGTGGCCAAGAGCTTTCCTGGACACCTTCATCCTCTGTTCCTGGGTGTGGGTCCCCCTCCCCCAGCGATCCTTGCCAGTTGCTCTGTGCCCTTGGCTGCAGGACGGCTCTGCACTTTGACGTGTAGCAATTAGCCCTGCCCGAGGCCAGTTCACAGCTGTTGCCGGTGGGGGCAGCCCCTTTTAAAAATAAAAGCAGCACATAGGAAACCAGCCCTAGGGACCAGTTCACTGCCTTTAGCCAGCATGGCCAAGGGTTTAATGTGATGCTTTTGTGCCTGGAAGAAATGATGAAGTACAGTGCGTTTGGTCTGGGGAAGTCTCCCCCTCAGGGAGGCCCCCTTCCAGCCAGCTGCCTATGAGTGGCTCATGGATCCCTCTTTCAGGGAGGGGTGTCTGTGTTCTTTGGGGCCTGTTCTCGTCTGGCTCAGCCTGGGTGGGGAGCCCTTGGGGGATGGGATGATTTCTTTAAAACGCTCGAGCATCTACTATACATGGGGATGTATATATGTCAGTGCCACTCTCTCAGTTCATCCTCCCCTCGCCTGCACCCGCCTCACTGTGTCTGTTCGCTGCGTCTGTCTCTCTAATCCTGCCCTGCAAATAGGTTCATCAGTGCCCTTTTTCTAGACTTCCATGTATATGCGTTAATGTACGATGTTCATTTCTCCTCTTTCTGACTTCATTCTGTATGACAGGCTCCATATTCATCATATCACTGCAAATGACCCTGTTTCATTCCTTTTGATGGCTGGGCAATATTCCATTACATATGTGCTGCAACTTCTTTATCCGTTCATCTGCCTGAATTTTATTTAAATCGCATTTAGAGATCTGTTTGTGGACTGCGAAGCCCCACACCATCCCTCCAGGCCCACCTCCCCTGCCATGCTTTGCGGGCTCCTGGCTGCTCCCGGAACTCACCAAGGACAGCAGCCTCAGGGCCTCTGCCTTGGCTGTTTGGTCGGCTTGGGACACTGTTCCCTGAGAAGTTTCCACATCTCCCTCTCTTACTCCATCCAGGCCACTGTTGAACTGTCACCTCCCCAGAAACCACCCGTCCATTGCTGCTGCCGTTCCTTGATGTCATCACATCTTTTCTGTTGCTGACTTCCTCACCTTTTCCCAAGTCACCCCCACGGGGGCAGGGATCCTTTTCTTGTTCCTGCTGTGTTCTTCGCGCCTGGTGCGTATCATTGGGGCTCCCTAAATGTCTGGTGTCTCCAGGCCTGGGGTCAGGGACTCTTAGAGGCGGTCGCAGCTTCCAGAAGGTCAGTAAACTGGATTGGAATGGAGTCTGTTCAACCAAACCACCTTTTTATTTATTTTGAATTTAGACGAAATTCACATCGTATAAAATTTACCATTTGAAAGTGTACAGTTCAGGGACTTCCCTGGAGGTCCAGTAGTTGAGCCTGTGTTTCCACTGCAGGGAACACCGGTTTGATCCTTGGTCGAGGAGTTAAGATCCTACCTACCGTGTGGTGCAGCCAAAAAAGGGTGCATGACTCATTGGTGTTTAGTGTGTAAACAATGTTGTACAACCGATAACTTCTGTCTAATTCTAAAACAGCTCCATCACCCTGTAAGGAGCCTCTGAACAGGCACTCTCCCCCTTCCTCCTCGCAAATCCTGGCAGCCACCAGTTGGCTTTCTGTCTCTTTGGATTTGCCTGCTCTGGGCATTTCCTATAAATGGGATCATACAAAATGTGACCTTTCGTGTCTGACTTCTGGCCCTGGGCATGATGTTTTCGAGGTTCGTCCACGTGGCTACATGAATCGGTATTTCATTCCTTTCTCCGGCTGAAGAATGTCACATTGTATGGATGGACATCCACAAAGTCACCTTCCGAGTCGTTTTTCAGTCACCCGCCCAAATCTGGGAGCGCTGGGCTTCAGGAAAGGAAAGTGAAGTCGCTCAGTTGTGCCCGACTCTTTGCGACCCCATAGATAGTAGCCTGCACCAAGCTCCTCCGTCCATGGGATTTTCAAGGCAAGAGGACTGGAGTGGGTTGCCATTTCCTTCTCCAGGGAATCTTCCCAACCCAGGGATCAAACTCAGGTTTCTCACATTGTAGACAGATGCTTTACCATCTGAGCCACCAGGGAAGTCCTCAGGAAAGGAAAGGAAGAGGTAAAAACAGCCAGATGTTTCCTTTTTTTTTAAAGTTTTATTTCTTTGTTTTGGCTGCACTGAGTCTTCACTGCCGTGTGCCAGCTTTCTCTAGCTGTGGCAAGCAGGGGCTACTCCGTAGTTGCGGTGCGCGGGCTTTCATCACGGTGGCTTCTCTTGCTGCAGAGCATGGGCTGTAGGGTACGTGGACTTCAGTAGTTGTGGCGCACAGGCCTAGTTGCTTCTCGGCACGTGGGATCCTCCCACACCAGGGACCGAACCTGTGTCCCCAACACTGGCAGGCAGATTCTCATCCACTGCGCCCCCAGGGAAGTCCCAGCCAGATGTTTCTAACTCGTTTTTCTCTTTCTCTTCCCCCAGTCCCCACTCTGCTCCTAACCTTATCTTAGAGCCTGGCTGGATCAGGAAGCATCCACGAGGGGAGGGAGTGAGCAAGGATCCCTTCCACTTGGAGCTGGAGGCTGAATGGGAGCCCCTCTGGTCTCCTGAGGCTCCTCCCAAAACAGATGTAGTTTCTGCTGACCCTAACGGAGACAGCAGGCAGGTGTGCCCCCTTTTCACAGCTGAGCAGACTAATGTCTGCAAAGGCTGAGATCTTGCCCAGGGCCACTCGGCCTAGGGACCCCTCCTGCTTCTGTGGTCCCCATCACCGTGTATTCTGTAACGTCACTGATCTTTCCCATCGTCCAAAGCTTTGCCCACAGGCAGGTTCCTGGAAGTACATGCTGGTGAATCTTGGTTTTTTAGAACACCGAGGGATGCTCGCCATCAGAATCTTGGGGAATGAGGACTTCTTTTGCTAAGCAGACGGCCACACAGTAACGTATTCTGAACATGAGCTTGGTTTTGGTGGCTGGCTGTATCTCGAGGGGGCTGCCTGGGGCTGTTTCTGGTCTGTGATGATTTCCCATCTTCACAGAGTCACTCAGCAAACCATTTCATTCCCTGGCTCCTTGTAGGGCAGAAACAAGAAGTGACCGTGGAATGACCTGGCCCAGCTTTGAACCTGCCCGAAGCATAAATCCCTCTGGTGGGGGCTTGGGGTGTTACTCCTGATTCCAGGGCCAGACTCTGAGAAAGTCTGGGGGCAGGTCTGTGTCCAAAACAAGCAGAAGAGAACAAAAGGAACCCATGCTTTCTGACCCGGCTGCTTCGGGCTCCACCGCCTGCCTGTGTTTTGGTGGAGCTAGTTTGGCTCGCTCTTGAGATCCTCTGATGGTCAGGATGAGAGTGGACGGGCGGGATCTTTGGTTTAAAAGTACAGCATTTGATCACGCACGTCTTTCTGTGCCTCGGTTTCCCCACCGGTAAAAGAAAGCAGATCTGCAGAATTCTTCCTTAATCCTCCAGAGTGTTTTCTTGGGAGAGGCTGAAGGGTGAGCCGATGAGTGTCGGCACACACGTGGCCTTCCCGTGGGCCTCTTCAGGGGGTCTCCTAGTGGCTCTTGTGGCCCCTCAGCCAGTTCAGTGGCCACGAACCTTTGTCACATGCAAATCTGACCTGCTGCAAACCCTCTACGGCTCTCCACTGGCGGATGCAAGCCAGCTTTGCGCCATTCAAACCTCAGTTCAGCCACTTCCCAGCTGTGTGACCTTGGGCAAGCCAGTTAACCTCTCTGGGCCCATTTCCTTCTTTGTATATTGGGTGCCCCTGCCTTTTGTTGTGCTGTGCTAAGGACAGGTGGGTTAACTGATGAAGTGCTTACAAAGCGCTTGGGACCCAGGATGAGTTACTATTACTATCGTCATCATTATTTAAATTTTTTTTTTGTTTTGACTGTGCCTAGTCTTAGTTGGCTGGAGAAGGCAATGGCAACCCACTCCAGTGTTCTTGCCTGGAGAATCCCAAGGACAGGGGAGCCTGGTGGGCTGCCATCTATGGGGTCGCACAGAGTCGGACACGACTGAAGCGACTTAGCAGCAGCAGCAGCAGCAGTCTTAGTTGGCAGGATCTTTTTTTTTTTTTTTTTTTAGTTGCGGCATGTGGAGTCTAGTTCCTTGACCAGGGATCGAACCCGGGCCCGCTGCACTGGGAGCACAGAGTCTGAGCCATTGGACCACCAGGGAAGTCCCCTCCTCATCATTATTACATCATTATTACATCATTCTGGGGTGTCTGCACTCCAGGGAGTTAGGTGATTTGCCCAGAATTCTCATGCTTTCCCTGCCCTACTCCTCTCCCACCATTCCCTGACCTTGACTTCTAATGCCCTCACCGCATCCCCACTGGACTTGGCCACATCAGTTTCCTCTCTGCTTTTGCTACACTCCCAAGTCGACCCGGCCTCCAGACTTTCGCCCTTGCTGCGCCTCCTGCCTATGCCACCTTTCCCCTCATCGGTATCCCGAGGGAGCCCTTCGCATCACTCAGGATGCCATCTTGGGCAAACAGCGCTGGGCCTGACTCCTGGCTGCTGGGGGCAGGGTAGCGAATCTAGAAATCCCTCTGGATCTTCTCCTGACACCTCGACGCTGTTGCTCGGGGCACCGGGGAAGCTGAGCGGAGCCTGCCCGGCTGCAGTGGGGAAATTGACACCCAGAGAAGCTCAGACTTGTCTCTGAGTCACACAGCTAGCTGCAGCCAAGATCCAGACCCCTGGCTGACCACCAAGCCACCCATTTTGGCCAGTGTGCATGCGTGCGTGCGAGTGTGTGTGTCTGGTGTGTGTGTGTGTGTGTGTGTGTGTGTGTGTGTGACTGTATCTTTTTTAACCCTCTGGGCCTGTCAGCTGTGATGACCCTGGCTCAGAATGCCAATGTGAAGGGGTCGTGTTTGCTTTTCCTGGGATGACAAGGACAGAAATATTTTAAAGGCAGAAGCCTGCCCAGTGGCCATGTCACCCTGGAGACCAGAGGGCCGAGAAGGGATGGGAGTAGAGGCGTCGGTTCATGCTGGGTCTGGGTCGGGGCAGCCATGCTGCCCTCTGGGTGGATGGTTGAGCTCGGCGGGGGAGACTGGGTTGAGGAGGAGACGCCGGCGGGGAGCTTGCTTTCGCCTGGGAGCGGTGAACAGTGAGGAGGTTTTTCTATCAAGCTATAAAAAGGCCTCCCCGTGTTTCAGCTCCCGAGTGTCGGCTGGAAGCCCGCCAGGGTTACCATGGCGATGAGGAATTATTACTTACTGCCAAGGCTGGGAGAGAAAGCTCGCGTACTTTTGGCTTCCCAACAAGAGGAGTGGACTTATGTAATTCCCTGTGTTTATAGGCCCGGAGTGGCAGGAGGCAAGCAGGGAGCCTGTGGCTCAACACCGCATTTTCACCCTGCTGTGGGTCGGGTGGTCCCGTGGGTTGTTCCTGGGGGTTGGCCCTCTGCTCGCCCCATCTAAGGGAGGCATTGTGCTGGGAGCCTGGGGGGCTGGGTCGGCTGCAGGCCCCCCCACCCCATCCCTGACCTGGGGTGGGAGCCCGCAGTCTCGCGGGAAGGCAAGCGTGGCTGCTCGGTGGGGTTGCCCCTCTTCCTGGGTCAGCCCTGGAGGAAGGATGGGTTTGAGGTTGGACGCCGTGTGTCCTCTGGAAGCCAACAGCCCAGTCTGTGTGTGTGGACTCCGCTGACCCACTTGCTGGCACCTTCTACTTCTTTTTCTTTTTCTTTTCTTTTTTTTTGTGGGAGAGTTACTTCAAGTTGTGTTGGGAGCTGACGTGAGCGAGAGGCTGGTCATGTGCTTGGGTAAGAAAAGTTTCCGGGCTCGGTGGTGGGCAGGGAGATGCGGCGTGGCCCGGTCACCCGGCCGAGGAAGGGTAGGCAGAGAGACGGGGGGCCACAGATCGTAGGACCTGGACGTGGGATGGGGACCCTGTATGGGGGCTGATGGTTTTGCATTCTGGCTCCCTGGGTCTGTCTGGGGAGGCTGGCGATGGCCAGGAGGTAGTGGCCCCCAATGCCTTACCAGGGTGGGTAAAGCCCCAGAATGGGTGCTGGGTGGACAGGTGCCCCAGAAGGACAGGCTGCCCCCTGGAGTGGATGCGTGGGGTGGGAGGTGGTGGTGCTGCTTTCTGGAGCCCCTGTACCTCGTCCCTGCAGGGAAGCAGGCAAGACCAGGGATCTGGCATCCATTCATCGGTGTTGGCCCCAGGGGTGGGCTGGGGGCCTAGGGTTTGGGGGGTGGGCGCCTCAGTGGCCATGGAGCAGGGGAGGGGGCCAGGTGCAGGCAGTGCCTTGGCTGCCCTGGCGCCCGGCTCCCACCATGGTGGCGCTTGGCTGGGTGCCCGTGTCTGGTTTGAAATCAGCACCACCGGCCCAGGCTTGCCCAGGGACCTGGCAGAGAGGAGTCGGGATAAACACTGGAAAGTTGGAAGGGCTTCCTGAGCTCACAAGGAGCCTTCAGTTGCAAGTGAAGGGGATGAGGGAGCGATTTGTCCTGAGGTCTGGGTGCGCCGGGGCTGTTGGGAGGCAGTGGGCCGTCTCCTGGGGCGTGTGAGCACAGGCCAGGGAGGGCTGTTTCCAGACTGCGGGGCTCGGTGGCCGCGGACCCAGGTTTGAATCCTGTCTCCGTCCCTTTTTATGCTGGGCCTCCCACTGTGAGCCTCAGTTTCTTTGCCTGTCAAATGGGACCATGATGGGGGCGTGAGGATGAGGTACCTGCTTTGCTCTGTTGCCAGACTGCCTGGATTCATATCCCAGCTGTGTGACTTCGGACCAGTCACTTCACAGCTCTGAGTCTCAGTTTCCTATCTGCAAATGGACTCTCCATCTGTCTCCATCCCTAAGTTGCTGAATGGCTTTAAGGGGGCTAATGAATGGTTCCTGCCCCACCTCTCATGGACAGGATTATCTTGGGCAGGTCATGGAGCCCCCCAGAGCCTCGGTTCTCCTGTCCATCCAGGGAGAGCTGCCCACAGAGGTACTTTGGAGAAAACAGACACACACCTGCAGGGGCCTCGAGTGGGCTGATGTGGAGAGAGTCTGTAAGTGTAGACACAAGGTTGCATTTAAGTTAGTTATTAATACATCTTGGACTCCACTGGTTTGTCTTTTCCCTGTTGAGAGCCCCTCCCATTTTACAGACGTGAAACCCCAGCGAGTTAAGAAGGGTCCCTCCCCAGCCCCAAGCTCAGTCTGCATTTGGACCTGGGCTGGGGTCCCTGGGTAGCCCCCACACTCCATGTATGCCTGTTTCTGCCCCATCCTCCACCAAGACTGGGCCAGGCACCCCAACAGCGATTGGTATGGCCTGGGGGCTGGGCACACACAGCTGGCTCTCCTGCCAAGAGTGGCAACTGTCCTGTGTTTGTAAGTGACACCGGATGCTGGGCCGGTGGTTGGCTCAGGCCTTCTCCTCTGGGGCCAGCAGGAGCCAGCAGGGACTTCCCTGGGTGTCCAGGCTGCTCTTGCCAGCTGCCTGCTGTCCGATTGTCCTCAGGCCTCTCCTGGGGACCTCAGGAAAGGCTGGTGCAGCAGGGGACCCCATGAATGTCTCCTTGCTGCCCGTAAGACCTTGGTAGTCACGTGGGTCAGCCACAGAGCTGTACTGTCCCTGCCCTGTCTTGCCCCGAAGGTCTCAGTGATTCGATCCCCTATCCACTGAGAAAGACAGTCACTTTTGGTGGTTCAGACCAGAGGTCACACAAGAGACCCTTGCATCAATAGCGGTGGCCACAGGAATCTACATTGAGCTAAAAGTGTATAAATCTACACACACACACACACACACACACACAAAGTGAGTGCATGTAAACCCCCGAGATCTGAATAAGATTAGTTACATCAGTGTCAGTTTCCAGGTTGCAGGTATTATAAGGATGCTGCCATTAGAGGAAGCTGGCTAAAGGGTCCACGCGATCCAGCTATTACAGTTGCACATGAATCTTGTTCAGCCGCTAAGTCGTGTCTGACTCTTTGTGACCCCATGGTCTGCAGCATACCAAGCTCTTCTGTCCTTCACTATCTCTGGGAGTTTGCTCAAACTCATGTCCATTGAGTTGGTGATGCTATCTAACTATCTCATCCTCTGCCGCCCCCTTCTCCTTTGCCTTTGATCTTTCCCAGCATCAGGATCTTTTCTAATGAGTCGGTTCTTCACAGTGATCTTAGAAGGAAAGAGAGCACAGACTCAGAGTACTGGCTGTCCTGGATTTGATCCGCTTGTGCCCCTTGGTAGCCGTGTGCATTACACCAGGTGGCTTAACCCGGCTCCCTCAATCCCCTCATTTGTGGAAGGCGGGTAGTGTCGGGTACCTCGTCAGGCTTGCATGAAGATTAGATGCCTTGGTTCACGCTAAGTGCTTAGGAAGCTGCTGGCGCGTGTTGGGGGGCGAGGGGTGCTGTCACTGGTACTCTTATGACCCTGATGGGATGGCTGTGGTTTGCCCCGTGCTGTCTAATTTCAGACCCGAATCAGCCGCAGGAAGGGAGGGTGCTGCATGATCCCCACTTCTAAGAGGAGGAAACTGAGGCTTGGCTGTGTGCCCCCCTCTGACCCCCGCAAGGGCACACAGTTTGTAAGGACCGGAGCTAGGACTCAAACCCCAAACCAGAGCCTGTGTGTGGAGTTTCTTTCTGCTGGGTGACCCTGGGGAGATTGCTTGCCCTCTCTGAGCTTCTGTCCCCTCCTCCTCTCCTCATCTGTCAGCCAGACAAGGGGCTGGGCTCATGACCTGTGAAAACTAGGAAGCCTCGACTCTGGACCCCTTTGCTTACTGCTGGGGCCCACCCAGAGCTCACACCTGTCAGCCACATCCTCTGAGGTCTCTCTTTGCAACCCCAAGGTGGGACTGGATCTCAGTTCTGTCTGTGGGCTCACTCCTGGCCTCGGCCTCCTCTCCACGCACTTTGACCCCCTCACTTTGTCTGCTGGGTGCAGCCTTTACCTCCTGCTGTTCCCTGCAGCAGCTACTGGTTTCCCTCAGGCTCCTTCCTGCCTCTAGCAGTGGTGAGAAAGCCTTTGGGGTGTAACTAGTTCACCCTTTCCGGGTGGCGCCAGTGGTAAAAAACCTGCCTGCCAAGGTTCTTCAAACCCTGGGTGGGGAAGATCCCCTGGAGGAGGAAATGACAACCCATGGTAGTCTTGACTGGGAATTCCATGGACAGAGGAGCCTGGCGGGCTACAGTCCATTGGGTCACAAAAGAGTTGGACGCAACTAAGTGCGCGCGCGCGCGCGCACACACACACACACACACACACACACACACACACACACACACAGCCCACCCTAGAGTGAGCTGGGTTACCTTTGTTGGCACTTAGCGTGAGAAAGCTGATCTGTGGGTAGGCATTTCTCCAGGGCTCCTGGGAAAGGTCATCAGAAGGTTGTGCCCCACACAGCTGGTTAGTAAGTGAGCATGGGCCCTTGGACATCTCAAGAGGTCCAGGCAGGGCAGGTTTTGTGCCTCAGGATTCAGGAGAGTTTCAGAGCATCCCAGGCTGGAACAGGTGGGTGCCTGCGGTGCCCAGGGTGGGGGTCTGAGCTGCTGAGAGGGAGTCATGATGACGATTATGATGGAGTGATGCAGGCTTGTGTCTCGAGGGAGGGGATATTGATCACAACTCAGGGACTTGGGTTCTGGCTTTGCCGGACAGAGCCGGGAGGGTCAGGGAGTTGGGTGGGGGCTTAGGGACATTCCAACTGCAGGAGGCTCTTGGCTGTTTCTCAGATGCTCCAATCAGGGTTCCGCCTTGGGACCTTTCTACCTACTGTGCTCTTCCTGGGATGCCCTTCTCTGAGATCTTCACACCCTCCCCTCACTGAGCCTCTGCTCAAATGTCACATCCTGAGACAGGCCTCCACCTCTCCAACATCACTTCTGTTAGCTTGCCGCTCTCATCACATGCAGTTACCGTATGCCATGTCTCCCCAGCCTCTCCATGTGGGATTTTGTTCATCTCAGTCATCACTGTGTCGCTGGCGCTGGGCACATAGTAAGCGATCTTAGAAAACTTCCCTAGCAGGTCAGGCATAAAGGAGACCCGGGTTTGACCCCTGGGTTGGGAAGATCCCCTGAAGAAGGAAATGACAACCCACTCCAGTATTCTTGCCTGGGAAATCCTGTGGATGGAGGAGCCTGGCGGGCTACGATCCACGGGGTCACAAAGAGTCAGACATGACTGAGTGACTTCATACTATAGCCTTCTCTGTTAGCTCAGTTGGTAAAGAATCCGCCTGCAGTGCAGGAGACCCTGGTTCGATTCCTGGGTTGGGAAGATCCACTGGAGAAGGGATAGGCCACCCACTCCAGTATTCTGGCCTGGAGAATTCCATGGACTGTATAGTCCATGGAGTTGCAAAGAGTCAGACACAACTGAGCGACTTTCACTTAGAAAACTATTGTGCCTGATTCAGTGTTCCCCACAAACTGTGGACCTGGGTCTGTCCCCTCAAGGTCCACGGAGACAGATGTACACACCTGCAAGGGCTCTGGCTAGGGAGGCCTAGGTCCCTCGAGCTGGAATTCATGGTAAACTCGCCTCCTTGCCCTCCAGGACGACTGCTCCCAAGGGTTGAGAATGCACTGGGGTTGAGGGGGTATTCTTGGAAAACTAAAGTCTTTGGAAAAAGCAGTTATTGTATGTTTACTCAAGAATGCCTTGATAGAACCTGCCAAACATCCCCAGAAAGTCTGCACCTCCTGGATAGTCAAGGAGGTGGGGCTGGTGAGCAAGGAAAATGCCCCCCTCCCCCCAAGGGGTTCAGGCTGTGGGAGCGGGATGCTGACAGCATCTGCTTTGTGTGTTGAGGACTGACACTGTGGAATGAGCATTCTGCACACCTTGTGTATTAGGTCCTGCCCACAAGCCTCTCCATCTGATGAAGCACAGAGAGGGTAAGCAGCTTGCCCAGAGACACACAGCTGCAGGCACCTTACTGAGAGGCAAGATTAATAGGTAGTGGCATTTCCTATGCGGCTGTTTCTGTGCCCCCGGGCGCTGCTCAGCTCTTTAAGCGGATGATCTTATTTCATCCTTGGGAGGCCCTTTGGTGTCTCAGAGGACAGTGGCACAGCTGTAGGGAAGACAGGCTCTGGACCCGGGTTCTGTTGGCGACCTTCCTCTGAGCAGGTGCTATTTTCTGGGAGTCTGGCTCCGACCTGGGGAAGGGCCCACTTCCCAGTCTGAGAGCCTCGTTGGAACCAGATCTGAGGATGGGAGATGCCCATATGCTTCTAGAAGGCAGGGAGTTGGTTTGTCAGCATAGCTCTGAAGCTGGAAGGCAGGAGGGGCTGTCCCTGTGCCCCACTCCCCACCCCAGTCATGGATTTGCATGACAATGAGCCCTTTGTCCCTGGGTCCTGCCTCCTTCCCAGGCTAATAACATAATTCCTGGCCTGTGATGTCATAATGGGCCCTTTCTGCGCAGAGTGGGAGGCTGGGTGGGCAGCTGTGTGGGCCTGGCCCCGGCTGGGAATAAGGGGGTTGGTAATTTTCAGGGGGCAGAGGCTCTCCTTCCAGGATCCTCTTTCATCCTTTAGCAGGTGGGATTTGCTCCCATTGGACACAGGAGCAAACTGACACTCTGAGGTTTGTGTCCTCCCCCTCCCCCTTCCCTTCCCTGCTCCCCCCCGCCACCCCCCCACCCCGCCGAGGAACCACTTCTTGGCCTGTGCAGTGGGGGGGTGGGGGGTGAGTCATCACCCGTGGGCCTTCTCCTGGAGGCGTGGGTGTGAGAGTCTTGTGCTTCCTCTAAGTGGGAGGTAGGCCCTTGTGCCCTGCCCAGAGAAAGAAGATTCAAACTCTGGGCATGTGGTGCCTCAGTTTGCCCATCTGCTTCATGGGGATCATGCTGGGCCTTGCCCATGGGGCCAAGCGGGGAGTGAGCTCTCAGTAGATGGGCGATCAGAAAAAAAGCCGAGGCCAGTGTAGTCGGGTGAACGGTAGCCCCCCAAATGCGTGTGCTTGTGTCTAAACGTGACCTGCTTTGAAGATGTGTCTTGAGATGAGGTGATCCTGGGTTATCTGGGTGAGCCTTAAGTTCAGAGACTGGTGTCCTTCTGAGAGACAGAAAGCGGAGGAAGACACACAGAGGGATGGCCATGTGAAGATGGGAAGAAACCCGAGGGATGTGGCCACAAGCCAAGGGACACCTGGAGCCTCCAGGAGCTGAAAGAGGCCAGAAAGGATCCTCCCCTTCAGCCGTCGGAGGGCGTGGCCTTGCAGATGCCTAAATCTCAGACTTCTGGCTTCCAGAGCAGTTAGAGAATAAATTTCTATTGTTTTAAGCCACCCGGATCATGATTATTTGTTTACGGTGGATCTGGGGAAACTAACACAGCTGGTCACAACCACCCCCCCCCACCCCCGCCCCGCACCACTCCGATCTTTGGAGGTTGGGGGGAGCAATCCCTGGGAGGGGTTTGTGTGATGTCTTTTCCCACCCAAGCCTGAGGGACCAGGACCACCTAAGGTAACTGAGTGCCCAGTGGTGTGAGGAGCCCACTTCCCTCACCCAGAACACAAATCCTTTTTTTTTTTTTTAATGCTTAATCGCTCAGTCTGATTCTTTGCGACCCCCTGGACTATATATGGCCCACCAGGCTCCTCTGTCCATGGGATTCTCCAGGCAAGAATACTGGAGTGGGTTGCCCCATTTCCTTCTCCAGGGGATCTTCCCGACTCAGGAGAGAAGTTTTTTTAAAACTTAAATGTTTATTTATTTGGCTGTGTTAAGTCTTAGCTGCAGTGTGTACTTCTCCCTAGTCGTGGTTTGTGGGCCTCAGAGTGTGCGGGACTCAGTAGTTGCAGCTCACAGGCTTAGTTCCTCTTCGGCATGTGAGATCTTAGTTCCTCAACCAGGCATCGAACCCACAAGCGCTGCTTTGGAAGGCGGATTCTTAACCACTAGATCCCCTGAAAAGTCCCTAAATCCACAAATTCTTGAACCCGACCATCTCCTGCTTCTAAACCGCTCCCATCTCTAAGGGTTCCACGCCAGACCCCTTCCCAAGCCCAGAATGCCCATTCCCCATATGCTTGGCAGCTCACCAGCACTCAGATTGTCACCGTTCCCTGGGAAGCTGCCTCATTTGTCTGGTGCCCTTGATGAGTGGAGACACCGAGGCTCAGAGAGGACAGGCTACCTGGGGAAAATCGCACAGTCCCTTGGTGGTGGTGAGAGCCTTTGGAGACCCAGTCATAGCTAATGGATGGGCTGGCACCGTGGCTTCCGGGAGGGAGGGATCAGAGTCCTGGGCCACTTTGACAGTGGAGCAGGCAGTGTGTGTGTGGATCAGTTTCTGGGACACGCTGGCCCAGTGTAGAAAACATCCTGAAATCTGGCTTTAAGTAGACACCGTCTTGGCCTCAGTTTCTGTGTTTGCAAAGTGGTCTTTGATCTTCAGCTCAGAGCCTGGAATTCTGCTCTTAGAAAATTTGTGGATTTAACAAGCATTTATAGATTGCCTGCTGTGTGTGACGTGCTGGGACTCAGTGATAGACAAAGCAGAGGTGGCTCCTGCTTTCATGGATCTTATGTTTGGGTTTGTGGGGGATGGGAAATAAGGCAGCAGGACTTTGTGAAGGAGGATTCCAGGCCCTGAGGAGGGAAGGAGGAGGGCCGGCGGCTGGGCTGGGGGCCAGGAAGTTGCCTGCCTTCTTCCGGGGCTTGGGGTCAGGGCTTTGCAGCAAGCTTTGGGGGCTGACTGGGTAGACTTGAAGATGGGTAGCCCTTCTCCAGAGATCCATGGGTGCCTCCAGCTGGCAAAACTTGGCCTGAAGGTGATGTTGGGTGTGAGACCTGGAGCCTGGTTAGGGGGATGGGTCTCCTCTAGGCCGGGAAGAAAGACAGGGGTACTCTGGTGATGACACAGTGGATAAGAGTTGAATGCTGGAGAGAGCTTTGCATCCAGGCTCTGTGATCTCAGGCAAGTTACTTAGCCTCTCTGTGCCTCAAGTCTTGCCCCCAGTGATGTTGGGATGATCCAATGAACTGATGCCAGCAAACACCGTGTTAGGGACTAGCTGCGATCCTGAGTGCAAGACACTCACTTTTGGATCTAATACAGTGACTGCTTAGAACCTGGAAGCCAAAGTCGTGTTTGTTAGTCTTTCCGCTGCCCCATGCCTACCTGGAGGCATTGGACAGACAGGCTTCTTTGCTGTCAGACTCTCAGTCTGTGAAATGGTCACATGGAGGTCAAGGAGGGAAGGGGGATGGTGGGAGAAGTGGAAGGAGGGTGGGACCAGGATCTCCATCTGCTGGTTCAAGTCTTGGCCACCTTCCCAGCCAGCAGCAGCTGCCCATTTTACAGCCCAGGAGACTGAGGCCCTGGCACGCCTGGGACCCTGGGCGGAGCCCCCTTAGCCTCCTGGCCGCAGACAATGCCCGTCTTCTGGCCCCTCAGGTCTGCCGGGACCTCCTTAAGCCGGTCTCTGTTTATCAGCATGTTTAGTTCAGGGTAGCAGATGTTCAGAGAGAGAGAGGGAGAGAGAAAGTGCAGTCGTGATGTTACTCCAGAAACCAAGGCTGGGGGCTGTATTTACTGCCTGGGGCAGTGTGGGTGGGGTGTGCTTGCGGTTGGGGAATGACCCAGATCTGAGTCAGCCAGGAGAGGCACCTTTATCTGCAAAGCCACTGTCTGCCGTATCCCCATTAGAACCACTGATGGCTCAGGCTGGGCTGGGAGACACCATTCTGTCGGGTGAGAAGCAGGGCAAATGGATCCCAGGCTCCTGCCTGGGCCCTTCCACACTGAATCTGTCCCAGGCTCCATCTCAGTTCTCGTCTCTCCTTCTGGCTGTTTTTAGACCTCTCCCAACCTGTACGCGGCAGCTTCCCTGGTGGCTCAGTGGTAAAGAATCTGCGTGCAATGCAGGAGCCGTGGGGCCGTGGGTTTGATCCCTGGGTTGGAAAGATCCCCTGGAGAAGGGAATGGCTACCCACTCCAGTATTCTTGCCTGGATAATCCCATGGACAGAGGAGCCTGGCAGCTACAGTCCACGGGGTCGCAAAGAGTCTAACTGAGCAACTAACACTTTTGCTTTTCACTTTCACTGCCTGTACAGGTGAGGGGACCAGAGGGTGGAGGAAATCTGATTCCCGGGAGATTTCATGATGTCTGGAAGTTGGGTTTTAGGGTGTTGCTATCGTAGGTCTCTTGGTTGCAACTGGCAGACTTTTCTGCTCCTCCTGTATTTAACACAGAAGGCTCGGGGTAAGCTTCAGGAACTGTTGGATTCAGGCGCTCAGGTGACAAAGTGCTTTTCATGTCCAGTCCGTGGTAGCACAGACTCATCCCAGCTCAGTAGCCCCAGTGGAAGGTAAGCATGTTGTTCCTGATGTCCCAGCTAAAGTCCTGGGAATGAGATTTATCAGCTCAGAGTTGAAAGCCTCACCCAAACCAATCACTGCAGCAAGTGCTGCCTCAACTGGTGCTGACTGGCCAGACCTGAGAGGTGGGGTTAGCCTACCCCAAGGCCAGGACTGAGGGTACAAGAGGGACCTCAAGAACACTGGCGTGTAGTTTGCCATAAACAACTCCATGCGTTGGAGATGAGCCCGTCCTCCTCTCTCATCCAGTGTGTCCTGTTGGGGCTGCGATGGTGTCGCTGGTGGGTAAGTGGGCTCTGTCCCTCTCACTCCTTGTTGTAATTAGGGGTCCCCTGGGCCCCCCTCCTCCTTCAAGCTCCCCAGACTTTGCCAGGCCCTCTCTTGTGGCTCCCAGCTGACCACATGTCAGAAGCCACAGGTCACATCCTGGTAGCTCATGGGCTGTATTTGGATGTCAGGCTGATTTATTACATTGGGTTTCTAGTCCAGTGTTTTTTAAATAAAAATTTCAAATTGAGGGATGTCTCAAAATCAGAATTTCTTCTCTCTCCCTTTTTTAAAAATTAATTTTTTTTTCTTTCTGGCTGCACGGGGTCTTTGTTGCTGTGAGGGCTTCCTCTAGATGCAGCGAGTTCGGGCTACTCTCTGGTTGTGGCGCACGGGGTTCTCATTGCTGTGGCTCCTCTTGTCGTGGAGCACGGGCTCAGTAGTTGTGGCTCACAGGGCTTAGTTGCTCCGTGGCATTTGAAATCATGCCGGACCAGGGATTAAACCTGTGTCCAATAACTGGCAGGTGAATTCTTAACCGTTGGACCACTAGAGAAGCCCCAGACTCTCTTCTCTTGAAGGAATCAGAAGCTGTGATGGCCTGGGCCGGCCCCTTCCTGTGCCCCAGGCACACAGATAGCGCCACCTGTCTTTCCTTGTCACGGTCCCAGCCTGGCCCGAGATACTGCAGGCAGCTGGTGGGTGTCCACAGCCCCCCTTTCTCGTTTCCCTTCCCGACTTCTAGCCTGGGACCCTCTGTCTTGGAGTATTTTTTTTTTCTTTCAATATTTAGTTGTATTTATTTATTTATTTGGCTGTACCAGGTCTTAGTTGGAGTGTGTGGGATTTTAGCTGGAGCATGTGGGATCTAGTTCCCCGACCAGGGATCAAACCCGGGGCCCCTGCATTGGGAGCTCAGAGTCTTAAGCCACTGGACTACCAGGGAAGTCCCGCCTGGAGCTTTTTAGATTCTCCTTTCTCCCCAAAGGGATAATCAAATCCCAGGGGCGCTCTTGGCACTCCTGGGCACTGAAAGTGCGTTCACCATCTGGAACTCCTGGCTGCAGGGCTGGAGGACCTTGGATTCCTGGTCATTTCTCCATCATCAGACACTCACTCATCAGCAAACGCCCTCAGGCTATTTCAGTGGCCCGTTAAGCATCCACATTTGAGAGGTGAATGGATCGGATCAAAGTGGGTCCTTTGCCCTTCGGCCGGGGCCTCTTGGTGGCAGTAGGGGATCTCGCAGCCAGGCCTGTAGGAGGTGGGCCCTCGGAGTCCAGACGGGTGATTTGCTGGAGGTTGGGGAGAGAGGTGATGTATGGAAGGGCGGGTGATGAGTGGGTGGGCTCCCAGCCTAGAGCAGCTATTCTTAGCAGCAGAAACATTTGTCCTTGTTCACATGTGGTGGAGGACATCCCCCAGAGATCTGCCCTGAAATATTAGAGGCGACCCCATAAATTCCTCGGAAAGCTGTCCTTGAGGGCCTGTGTGAGCGGAGGAGGCTGGGAGCAGGCGTTTCCGGCAGCTGCACAGCTGTGGACACGTTTGCCAGATGTTGGTGCTGGGGAGTCGGTGGGAACCCAGGAGCTGCCCACCTCACCCTCGGACAAGGACCCATCTTAAGAGGCATAGAGTTTCTAGTCAGCCCCTCCCTGCATCCAGGCCATCTGGGTAGAAGCGACTGGTCAGTGGAGAGCTCAGCCGATGGGGCACTGCTGAGGGACCAGAGCTGTGAGACACTGGTCTGCAGGCCCAGTCAGGTCGTGTGGCCTTCAGATCCTGCCATCAGCCCTTGACTGTGGTCCCACTCAGCCCTTGGCTCTGAGGGTCCACTGAGTGGTAGGACCCCTGGCAGTGTTCTTGGCAATGCTCTCTTTTCATGGGGTGGCTCTGACAGTGGGAACCCCCATAAAGCAGCTAGGTGCTCTTAGCTAACAATCAGGGAGGCCTCCCTGGAGGAGGTGTGTGTGTGTGTTTAAAAAAATTTTTTTTTAAAACTATGGTACAGTTTCAGTTCAGTTCAGTCGCTCAGTCGTGTCCGACTCTTTGCAACCCCATGAATTGCAGCACGCCAGGCCTCCCTGTCCATCACCAACTCCTGGAGTTCACTCAGACTCACGCCCATTGAGTCGGTGATGCCATCCAGCCATCTCATCCTCTGTCGTCCCCTTCGCCTCCTGCCCCCAATCCCTCCCAGCATCAGAGTCTTTTCCAATGAGTCAACTCTTTGCATGAGGTGGCCAAAGTACTGGAGTTTCAGCTTTAGCATCTTTCCTTCCGAAGAAATCCCAGGGCTGCTCTCCTTCAGAATGGTACAGTTTAAACACAGCATCTCAGCCATTTTTGTTTGTTTGTTTGGCCATGCTGTGCAGCATGTGGGAATCTTAGTTCCCCAACCAAGGATTGAACCCAGACCCCTTGCTTTGGAAGCTCGGGTCTTAACCACTGAATCTCCAGGGAAGTCCCTCAGCCGTTTTTAAATATACAGCTCAGAACGTTCACAGTTGTGCAACCATTATCACCATCATCACCAGAACTTTTTATCTTGCAAAACAGAAACTCTGTGCCCATTAAACACAAACTTCCCTTCTGCCTCCCCCGGCTCCTGGCACGTATCCTTCTATTATACTTCCTGTGACTCTTGACTACCCTGGGGCTCTCATTTGGGTGGAATCTGCAGTGTTTGTCCTTCTATGTCTGGCTTATTTCACTCAGCAGAATGTCAAGAGCTGTGTTCTGCAGCCTGTTTTCGCCTCGGTTGTTGGTTCAGTCCCATCCAGGCTGAAGCCAAGTGGATGGACCCAGGACCCTGAACCCCTCATCCTTTCGAATGCCAGGGTCCTCCCAGAATTAGTAACCGGGTCACAGCATCTCACCACCAGCAGGCATGATGCTCAGCCCTCACATAGCTCGCCCTGTCTTGTGCCTACAACCCACTCCATAGCCCCCCATCCCCATCCCAGCCTCAGGGCAGGGGGTTAATCGGTTTGCCCGGGTCACACAGCTGGTGCCAGCGCCCCATCCCCCACTGCCCAGACACCAGCCTCTTCTCTGTGTGTCCCCCCCCACCCCCCCTCCACCCCCCACCTCGCCTTCTCTCTGCAGAGAAAATTGCCGTTTGGAAGGCCAGATGGAGGAGCTGGGTCTAATGGAAACCACGTCCCTCCTGGGGCGCCCAGAACTTAATGAGGAAGAGCCAGGAAAAATCCGGCGTAATGTTTGTGAAATACCCCAGAGGGAGGGCGCGTCGCACGGCAAGGGTTCTCGTGTGGAACCCTGAGACCTGGTGTGCCAGGAGGTTTTGTCAGGGCTGTGGCTTCCCTCTTTCTCTCTCTCTTTTAAAATTAAAAGGGGGGAAAAAAAAGAAAAAGGGTCGAGGAGGAAGTGATTTTGAGCAGATCTTGCCCTGGCAGGGGAGCAGTGCCGTACGGCCGAGCTGGCCGCAGCCCAGCGGACACAAATGTACCAATTAAATTGGAAACAGAAATGGGCCTCCTTGACGGCTCCAACCAGCACCGCCTCCCTTCTGCCTGCTTTGGGAGGGGGCGCGGGGTGTGCGGGAGCGGGTTGGGGCGGGGCGTCGCTGGGCTGGCGGTTTGAGGGATCCCAAAGAAGCTTGGCTGCTTCCTCGCTGTGTGACCTTGGGCAAGTGAGTTCACCTCTCTGAGCCTCCGTTTCCTGTTCTGTTGAATGGGGACAGTCGTGTTTGATGTGGGAAATCGGATTCTTCCGGTGAGCGGGTGCCGGTGGATGAGGCGGAACTACCGGTAGTGAGGGACAGCTCCGAGGGCCCTGGGAGGGGTTCTCCGAGCAGAATGAGTGGCAGGGGGTGCCGGTGGGAAGTTCTCCCAGTAGTTGGGGATCCTTTTTCAGGGAGGTAAGAGGTGGGGCAGGTGCCAGGGGTGTGTTTTTCCTGGAAGGTTTTTTTTCTTTTTTTTGGCTGCACTTGCGGGATTGCGGATTGCGACTTGCGGGCCCTTAGTTACCCGACCAGGAATCGAACCTGTGCCACCTGCAGTGGAAATCAGAATCCTGGCTTCCCTAGTAGCTCAGCTGGTAAAGAATCTGCCTACAGTGCAGAAGACCTCGGTTCGATTCCTGGAAGGGGAAGATCCTCTGCAGGAGAGCATGGCAACCCACTCCAATATTCTTGCCTGGAGAATCCCCATGGACAGAGGAGCCTGGCTGGCTACAGTCCACGGGGTCGCAGAGTCCGACACCACTGAGCGACTAAGCACAGCACTGCACAACCACTCAATTGCCAGGAAGTCCCTTCGTTGGAAAGTTTGATGCAGGATGTGGCGTTTGGGGTGGGGGTCGGGATCTTATCCATGGTCCCCCAGCCAGGATGCAGAGGCATTTCTGTCCCGGGACCTGATTATCCTGTGGGTATGGAGCCCTTCCCCTGCCTGGCCCCTGGGCTCAGCGCAGACCACTCAGTTCCGCCCATTGCCGCCCCTGCCCCCGCCCCCGCCCCTGTCCCAGACGCCTGCCTGCACCGCTAGGGCAGAGTGATCCAGTTCAGGAGGGCGGAGTCTGGCCATGAGGCAACAGCCTGCTGACCCTCTTCCGGCCTCAGTTTCCCATCTGTAACGAGAGGGTGTTGAGTGAGCTGCCCCGCGGCCAAGTTCGCAGGGCGGGGAAGGGCAGCCCCCTCCTTCTTGTTTCCAGACTGTGCGAGGCCCCGCTCACCGCGGGGAATCAGCCCTCTACTTTCTCCGTCATCAGGTGTGGGGCTCCCCTGTCCCGTCCAACCTCCTAATTACGGACTCACTGCACCATTTGGTCGGCTCTTCCCCCAGCTTAAGTTTGCTTATCTGCATCACGGAGACAGTCACGGTAACTACCTCTGCCGGTAACATCAGCGCCATCATGGTTGTTAACTTGCCTCCCTTCCTGCCCCTAGTATTTGGAGCAATGCAGGGTGGTAACAGCCTTAGCTCTGATTTGGGGGGCTCATTATTATTTAAAAATATCTTTTTAGTTTTATTTATGACTGCTTCGGGTCTTAGTTGCAGCATTCCCCATCTTCATTGCGGAGCATTGTCTCAGACAAGGGCTTATTAGTTGCCTCGTGGCATGTGGGATCTTAGTTCCCTGACCAGGGATCGAACTCTTGTCCCCTGCCTTAGAAGGTGAATTCTTAACCATTGGACTACCAGGGATGTCTCTGGGGACTCATTTATGGGTGTTGAGCTTTCCATAGATCTTTCCCCAAAGAGTCATCTTTCTACTGGCCCTAGGGAGAGAGTTTGACAGATGGGATGTTAATAAAGCTCAGAGTGGACTTCCCTGGTGATACAATGGAGAAGAATCTGCCTGCCAATGCAGGAGCCCTGGGTTTGATCCCTGACCCGGGAAGATTCCACATGCCCCAGAGCATCTAAAACCCATGTGCCACAGCTACTGAGCCAAAGTTCTAGAGTCCTCGAGCCACAACTACTGAGTCCGAGTACAACTACCCAAGCCTGT
Source organism: Bos indicus x Bos taurus (assembly GCF_003369695.1). NCBI lineage: Eukaryota > Metazoa > Chordata > Mammalia > Artiodactyla > Bovidae > Bos > Bos indicus x Bos taurus. Next base: position 21,516,374 of record NC_040092.1, on the reverse strand, counting down.
GTGCCCAGAGCCTGTGCTCTGCAATAAGAGAAGCCACCGCAGTGAGAAGCCCATGCATCACAATGAGGAGTCGCCCCCTCTTGCTGCAACTAGAGAAGGCCCAGGCACAGCATCGAGGGCCCACCCCAACCAAAAAACAAAAAAGCCCAGAGAGGTCCCTATTGTGTCCAGGGTCACACAGCCACATAGTAGCAGAATTGGAAGTTGAACCTAGTTGGCAGCTTTCCACACTTGGCGGTGTGTGGGCAGGTGGTGGCTTGGTGAGAGCGTGCATCTCTAGGGTAAGGGTGACCTGCTGCAGGACACCACCTTTTCCCTTAGTGCCTGAGGGGCTGTGACTCGGCCCACAGCCTTCAGGGCTCCTGCTATGCAGGTGATCCAAGATAGGGCTCAAACTGCTGGCTGTGAGCTCTCTCCGGGCTCTGGGAGACAGTGGGTAAACAGATGGCAGTGGTGCGTGGCGTTGGGCCCATGGGGGTGGCAGGGAGAGAGAGGCTTTTGGGAACCCAGGTTGGGGAGCTGGAGTTGGGGGAGGGTTCCTGGGAAGTGATGGTGGAGGCGAGAGCTCCATCCATACAGCCAGGCCCGAAGGGGAAGGGGAACTGTGCTCTAGGTCACCTAGTCCTGTTTCAGGCTGGGGATATAAACAGATAGAGCAGACTGCGAGGGGACATGGCAATCAGCAGAGAGGGGTATCCATCTCACGTGGGTGACCCCTGCTCACCTCCAGCTGGTCATGCCCCTAAATGATTTTGTTGCGGAAAAATACACATAAGATTTACCATTTGAACCATATTAAAGTGTATGGTTTGTGGATGTGTAATAGATTCAGTGGCGTGCCACACTGTCACCACTGTCTCATCCTAAAATGTGTTCATCATCCCAAGGGAACTCTGCTGCTGCTGCTGCTGCTAAGTCGCTTCAGTCGTGTCTGACTCTGTGCAACCCCATAGACGGCAGCCCACCAGGCTCCCCCGTCCCTGGGATTCTCCAGGCAAGAACACTGGAGTGGGTTGCCATGTCCTTCTCCAATGCATGTAAGTGAAGAGTGAAAGTGAAGTTGCTCAGTCGTGCCTTAGCGACCCCATGGACTGGAGTGGGGTGCCATTGTCTTCTCCGAAGGGAAACCTAATACCTATTAACAGTCACTTCCCATCCTCCCCTCCCCCAGCCTCTGGTAGGCACCAGCCTACATCTAACTCAGGGGATTTGCCTCTTTTGGACATTTTGCATAAATGGCATCATTCAACACGTGCTTCTTCCTTTCGGCATAATATTTTCATGATTTTTATATCTTCCCCCCTTTTAAAAATAATTTAATTTCTTTTTGGCTGCACTGGGTCTTCATTGCTTCGCATACTTTTCTCCAATTGCACCGAGTGGGGGCTACTCTCTAGTTGTGGTGCTGGGGCTTCTCATTGTGGTGGCTTCTCTCGTGGAGCACAGGCTCTGGGGCTCGAGGCTTCAGTGGCTGCAGCTCATGGGCTCGGTAGTTACAGCTCCCAGGCTCTAGAATTTAGGCTCAGCAGTTGTGACGCATGGGTTTAGTTGGTCCGCAGCATGTGGGATCTTCCAGGATCAGAGATCGAACCCAAGTCTCCTGCATTGGCAGGAGGATTCTCTACCACTGAGCCACCAGGGAAGCCTTATGTGTCCATTTTTATAGCTAAATAATATTCCAGTGAATGGATCCATCACAGTCTATTTACCCACTCATCAGTTGAAGAATGTTTGGGTTGTTTCTGTTTCTTGGCTGTTGTGAATAGCGCTGCTCTGAACATTCGTGTTTGTTTTATTTCATCACCTGCTTTCATTTTTTGGGCTGTATGCCTGGGAGTAGACTTGCTGGGTCACACGGTATCTCTGTGTTTATCTTCGTGAGGTGCTGCCAGACTGTTTTTCGCAGAGACTGCACCATTTTACATCCCTGCCTGCAATGTGTGTGAGTCCCTAGTTCTCAGAGAAGCCAGAAATTAGGGGTGTTTCTGTGAACTCTCTTGATAATGCTTCGTGTTGAGCTGGTCCCTGGGGCCTGGCTCAGCTGGATGGGGAGAAGGGGAGCAGGTCCCTGGAAATCTGTCCAATGAAAACATATCTGGGGATATATGCCACATTCTGGACCCACTGGAAGCTGTTTTTCTGGCTATTGCTTGGTGCCTGAGTGTGGCGCGATGTGTCGTGATACCCAGGGCTGTGAATCCCATTGGCCACAAGGAAAATGTTTCCTAGGCTGCAGTCAACGGGCTTTCCTTTTCTCCTCTTCTCCAGGAGGAAGGGGTGCTGGCTGTGGGTTGAGGAGAGTGGTGCCCAGGGGAGGGTGGGCCTTGAGTCCATCCCACTGGGATTCTGGAGATTGGAATCAGAGGCAGCTTTCCCCCTGGGTTTCTGTGCCCAGCATCCTGGGGCTTGGGGAGCACTTATGTGGACTTGGGAGGGTGCTCATGGGGATGATGGTGCTCATCTGTGTCCCCCATGGCGGCTGGCAGGAAGCCTGATGGGGGGATATTAGTGGAATAAAAACATGCTTGGCTCTGGGAGTTGGTTAAAAAAGTAACCTCTGAAAAGTGGAACACTTGAATTGATATCCATTGGTTGATTAGTCCATCCATCCATCCGTCCATCCATCCATCCGTCCATCCATCCCCCCCTTCATCCATCCCTCCATCATCCTTCCTCCCTTATCCACCCATCCATTCCTCACTCATCTCACTCATCACCTTCATCCATCCATCACCCCTCTCCATCTATCCATCCATCCTTCCTTTCCCCCTTATCCATCCATCCATCCCTTCATCCATCCATCCATCCATCTATCCCCACCTTCATCCATCCATCCATTCATCCATCCTCCCCTCCCTTATCCATCCATCTATCCATCCATCCATCTACCTATCCATCCATCCATCCATCCATTCATCCATCCTTCCCTCGTTTCATCCATCCATCCCTTCATCCATCCATCCATCCATCCATCCTTCCCCCGCTTCATCCATCAATCCCTTCATCCATCCATCTATCCATCCATCCATCCTTCCCCCACTTCATCCATCCATGTATCCATCCATCCATCCACCAATCCATCCATTCATCCATCCTTCCCTCGATTCATCCATCCATCCCTTCATCCATCCATCCATCCCTTCATCTATCCATCTATCCATCCATCCATCCTTCCCTCGCTTCATCCATCCATCCATCCATCCTCCACTTCATCCATCCTTCCACACTTCATCCATCCATCCCTTCATCCATCCATCTATCCATCCATCCATCCTTCCCTTGCTTCATCCATCCATCCCTTCATCCATCCATCCATCCTTCCACGCTTCATCCATCCATCCCTTCATCCATCCATCCATCCACCCATCCTTCCATGCTTCATCCATCCATCCCTTCATCCATCCACCCATCCATCCATCCATCCATCCTTCCTCCCTTGTCTACTCAACCCTCCATCCATTCCTCACTCATCTCATTCATCACCTTCATCATCCATTCATCCCCTCTCCATCTATCCATCCATCCATCCATCCATCCTCCCCCCCTTCATCCATCCATCCCTTCATCCATCCATCTATCCATCCATCCATCCTTCCCTTGCTTCATCCATCCATCCATCCATCCCCCACTTCATCCATCCATCCCTTCATCCATCATCTATCCATCCATACATCCTTCCCTTGCTTCATCCATCCATCCATCCTTCCACACTTCATCCATCCATCCCTTCATCCATCCATCCATCCATCCACCCATCCTTCCATGCTTCGTCCATCCATCCCTTCATCCACCCATCTATCCATCCATCCATCCATCCATCCTTCCTCCCTTGTCTACTCAACCCTCCATCCATTCCTCACTCATCTCATTCATCACCTTCATCATCCATTCATCCCCTCTCCATCTATCCATCCATCCATCCATCCTTCCCCATCCATCCCTTCATCCATCCATCCACCTATCCATCCACCCCTCACCCACCCATCCTTCCTTCTTCCCTCTCCCCTCCCTCCCTCATCCATCTTACCCTCCATGCATCCGTCACTCACCTCATTCATCACCTTCATCCATCCGTCCCCCACTCTATCCCATCTATCCATCCCTCCATCCATCCACTCATTTCTCCTTCCTCTTCCATCCATCCATCTCCTTTGAGTACCTGGCTGGGAGCTTTCCCTGTTGGGACCGGCCAGTCACTGGACGTCAGCTCTGATTGGCAGGCAGTCTGTCTGACTGGTTCACTGCTGTAGCTCCAGTGTTTGGAATACTGCTTGTACATTGTAGATACCCAAATAATTTCCTGATTGGCCAGAATGTGTGGAGATTCCCGTTGGCTTGGGTTTGTCTAACCTGGTACCAGCTTGGTGGGGGGTGGCAGGTGGCACCCCTATGGGCGGCACATTGAGCTGACTCTGAGAATGGTGACCTTTGGCCACTCTGGACCACCGCCCCTTGGGCAGGGCCAAGGACAGGCTGTGGTTGGGGTCCTGGCTCCTCCTTAGGGAGCCCAGTGACCTCTTTGCCAGGTGAGGAACAGGGAGGTTGGTCTTCTTGCTGGAGTTGCCAAGGTGGGCAGGGGCCCATTTCTGTAGGATCCTGGATGGTGTTTTTTTTTTTTTCCTGCACTGCTTGGCAGGTGGGATCTTAGTTCTCCATCTGGGGATTGAACCTCTGTCCCCTGCATTGGCAGCACAGAGTTTTAACCTCCAGACCACTAGGGAAGTCCCCGGACAGTGGCTTTAATAGTGTTAGGATTATGGGTGGGCCAGCCCTTTTACCTGCATCCAGTGCACAGAGGCCTGCGCCCATGGCTGTAGACAGGGGGCACAGCTGAAGTTTCCTTGAGCACAGAGATGCGGGGGCAGGCCTAGCGTAGGAGACCCTTCACATCGCCCCAGCCCACAGGGCGTCATCCTTCTCTTCTCACTTGGAGTGAAAGCCCCGTGTGACCTCCACTCTCACCGTCTGGGTCTCCCTGCTGTTCCTACCTCAGGGCCTTTGCACTTGCCGTTCCCTCTGCCTGGAACGCCCATCCAAGACATCTACACGGTTTCCTCTCTCTCCTCCTCCACGTGTTTGCCTGAGGACACCTTTTGGTAAGCCTGTCCCTGAGCACCCACTTTAAAACTGCACCCCAGCCCCTATCCCCTGCCTACCTACTCCACACTTCTGCTTTTCTCCATAGCGCAAACACTGTCCGCCATCCTATAGTCATTCTCGTGTCACCTCCTGGAACACCAGTTCTGTGACGGTGGGCGGGGAGTTTGAGTCTGTCACTTGCTGCTGTGTGCTGGTACCTGTCCCACAAGTGAAAGTGAAAGTGTTAATCACTCAGTCGTGTCCACCTCTTTGTGACCCCATGGACTGTAGCCCACCAGGCTCCTCTATCCATGGAATTTTCCAGGCAAGAATACTGGAGTGGGTAGCCATGCCCTTCTCCAGGAGATCTTCCCAACCCACAGATTGAACCCGGGTCTCCTGCATTGCAGGCAGATTCTTTACTATCTGAGCTACCAGGGAAGCCCAACAAGAGGTGCCTATAAATCATGGTTGACAGTAGGGGGTGGCCAGGGCACCGGGCAGGATCTCTGCCTGTGCCCCCATCCACATGGGCTGTTCTGGCTCCTATGGGCCAGGCCAGATGAGGCTCACCCACACAACTTCCCACCTTTATCTCATTACTTGATTCAGAGTCGGGTTCCTGGGCATTCATTCTGCACCATAAGCCCCTGCTGAAGGCAACCTTCAAATAGATGGCCTATTCCCGAATTTTTACTGTATGTCAAAAGCTAGAAATACAAAGTGTGAACAGTCAGCTTCATTCTAGCTGGTGTTTATGCAGCATCTTCACCTCACATTCCAGAACTGTTTTTATCTTCAAGTCCTGTCCCATCTCTCCATCCGCGCCCCAGCGCTGGCTTCCAGGTCTCCATTCTCCTTGGGCCACTGAATGCCTCTTTGTGCCAGGCTCGGAGATATAGCAGTGAACAAAGCACATATTGAGCACCTTGCTGTTTTGGGTTGGGGCTTTCCAGGTGGTGCTAGTGGTAAAGAACCCATCTGCCAATGCAGGAGACATAAGAGATGTGGGTTCAATTCCTGGGTCGGGAAGATCCCCTGGAGGAGGGCATGGCAACCCAGTCCAATATTCTTGCCTGGAGAATCCCCATGGACAGAGGAGCCTGGGGGCTACAGTCAATAGGATTGCACAGAGTCAGACTTGACTGAAGTGATTTAGAGTGCTTTGTATTGGGTTAAGTGGTGTCCTCCTCAAGTTCATGTCCACCTGGAACCTATGAGTGTGACTTTATTGGAAGAGAGGATCTTTGTAGATGTAACTAGTTAAGTTGAGGTCACACTGGAGAGGCTAGGCCTTAAGTCCAATATAAGTGGAATCCTTATAAGAAGAGGAGGCCAGGTCCTGGTTAAGACTCTGCACTCCCAATGTTAGGCGCACAGGTTCAATCCCTTGTCGGGGAACTAAGATCCCGCATACTGCATGGTATGGCCAAAAAGAAGAGGAGGCCAAAATGAAGACAGACACAAAGAAAAAAAGGCCATGTGAAGGTGGGCAGAGATTGGAGCGGTGGGGCCACAAGCTAAGGAAACCTGGAGCCGCCAGGAGCTGGAAGAGCCAGGAAAAGGTCCTCCCCTGGAGCCTCTGGAGGGAGTGTGGCCTTGTTGACACCCTGATTTTGGACTTCTGGCCTCCAGATCAGTGAGAAGATCCATTTCCCCTGTCTTTAGCCCTTCAGTTTGTGGCAATTTGTTACAGTGGCTCCAGGAAAACAATACACCTACTGTGTGCACCATGCGCCTTGTGGGGGATTCAGCTGTGACTTAAATGTTTATGGAGGAGCTACCGTGTGTCAGATGAGCTTCCCTGGTGGCTCAGCAATAAAAAATCTGCCTGCCAATGCAGGAGACTCCGGTTCGATTCCTGGGTTGGGAAGATCCCCTGGAGGAGGGCAGGGCAACCCACTCCAGTATTCTTGCCTGTAGAATCCCCATGGACAGAGGAGCCTGGCAGGCTACAGTCCATGGGTCACAAAGAGTTGGACAGGACTTCGCGACTGAACAACTGTGTGTCAGACACTGAAGAGACCAACGAGGCCTCTGCCTACAGGCTCCCAGATCATCTGTGTGTCTCTGACCCGAGACAGTCTGGGTGGGGATGGGGGTGTCATAGACCGTGTCCCTTCTGTGAGACTGGTGGCTGCTCTGAGCTCAGTGGAGGGTTCTGACGAGTGCTCGTGTGCTTGTGCTGGGGGCCTCCTCGCTCCTGCCTGGCAGCTGATTTTAAATTCTGAGGTTCCTCCACCCGCTGCAATTTCCAGCGTGGGTGCCCATTAGCTCCAAGAAAATGTCAGGCACGTGCTGTGCAGACAGCTCCCCTTTCATCTTCCAAGGCTCAGGTCTGAAGGGTCCCAGGCACATTTCAGCTTCAGTTCTGGGCTCTTAACAAGCAATCCCCCCACTTCCCTGAGCTCTCAGAGACATCCCAGCCCCGGCAGCCATGATCCACCCTCCTATGAGCCAGGCTGCTTGGGATACGAAAAGTCCACGGAGTGTGCTTGGTATGGCCTCCCTGGCTGTCTTGCCTGGGGCCTAAGAGGGATGTCAGGGCAGGATGGAAACTTACCCTCCCCCCACCCAAAGAAAGAGACCTCTCCCCAGCAGGGCTGGGGACTGAGGATGCGGGTGTGGTGGGCTCTGTCCTCACCTCGTGTTACTGGTGTTCATCTCCCAGAAGTTCATTCATTGAGCAGCTGCTGTGTGCCCGGTGCTGTGCTAGGCTCACGGGAGGCCGCAGAGGCAGACACAGAATCCAAGGCAGTGGTGAGTTCTCTCTGTGGATGCGGAACGTGGGGTTGGCAGCGTTGTGGGTTTGCTGCCAAATCAGAGCCACAGCCTATAGGGCTCTCCAGGGCGGCTTCCTGGCTCTGGCCAGGTGTCTCCTCTGGGACAGGCGTGCTGGGGGTCCCTGCCGTGTGCATGGGAGCCCCAGTTTGCAGCCTTCCTCAGGCTGATTCCGCAGGGCAGCAGGGCAGTTGCCCCCGCCGTGTTTTGTGGTTTGGATGTGCGAGGCCCAGCGGGGCTTGCGGTGTCCCCGTCCCATGGGGCTCAGGAGTGTCCTACGCCGCCTGGTGAAGCAAGCCCTTAACCTCACCAGAGCACCCCCTCTTCTCCCTGGAACCCTGACCTGGCTGAGTTTGCCTTATTGAGCACCTTCTGTTCACCAGGCATCACTTCACAAGCATGCTGTCCTCCTGGGTCCGTGGAGCAGGAACACGCATGCTTCCCGTCTGCCATTGAGGAAATAGAGGATCAGAGCCCCGAGGCGTCTTGCCAGAGGAGGGGAACCACAGCCCCCATCCCTGGGGGAACGCATGGCCTTCTTCACCCCCAGAGCAAGGTGTTTCTGAGGCCGGCAGTCTCCTTCCCACCTTCCACACAGTCTGCTTCTGCTTCTTGGTCCCTGCTGCCCCAATCCCACAGCATCATCTCACGTATCTTGTGATAACCCCCCCACCCCCGTACCCTGGCCTCCTGGTTCCACGCTTGCTCTTCACGGCGCCTGCTTATCAAACACTCCAGCCCTTTCCTCTCTTCGTCAACCACCTTCTGTAGCTCCCCACTGCCTTTCAAACAAAATCCACCCTTTCTGTGGCCCATGGGCCTTGAATGACTCGAGGAATTTCTCAAGCACACAGTGCCTGTTCTGGTCTCTGGGCTCTTGCTTAGGTGGTGGCCTCTGCCTAGAGCCCCATCTACTTCCCCCTCCCCCGGCTGTGTCTTGTTCACACTCCAGGAGGTTCTCCCCGGCTCCCTCTTGCCCTCCTCTAGGCTTGCAGAGCCCCCAGCCTGCACTCAGAGGTCATTATTTACTGCTTGTCTGCTCTCTGCCGCACCCTGCCGGAGCGCCAAGACCATCTGTGGCCTGGACCCTGCCTCATTCAGTAGCTTGGGGCTGAGCTCTGAGTGGGGACCTCAAAGTGTCTGGAGAACAATGGATGCCACCATCCCCTCCTGACCCCAAAGCCCTGGACTGCAGTGATGTTGGGGCCACTGCATCGCTTTCCTGCTCTAACCTGGATCCTGTTCTCAGAACCTCGTTCAGCCAAGGCCAGATTCAGGGGACCCCCTACGTTGCCCCATGGGTCTCGCTCATCCTCTCCTCGCCTTGTCTTTATGTTAATTTATTTGGCTGCGCCGGGTCTTAGCTGCAGCATGTGAGATCTTCGAACTTCGTTGCAGCACGTGGGATCTTTAGTTGTGGCATGCAAACTCTTAGTTGCAGCATGTGGGATCTAGTTTCCTGACCGGGGATCGAACCTGGGCCCCCTGCATTGGGATCGTGGAGTCCTGGCCACTAGACCACCAGGAAGGTCCTCCCTGCACCCTTGTCTTTGGTGAAGCAATGTATACTTTTTCTTGTTCTGCACCTCCCAACATTGCTGATGAAGTAAAAACTTAATCCCCCGATGTTATGCAAACACCACCTTTATCTAGTTTCAAAACTTGCCTGGTAACCCTTACATCTATCAGCACCCACCCCACCTCCATCCCACCCCTTGCCCCTGGCAACCACCAACCTGTTTTCTGTCTCTGTGGATTTACTGTTCTGGACATCTCACATCAGTGGAATCATCCAGTGTTTGTCCTTTCGTGTCTGGCTTCTGTCACTCAGCATCCTGTTTGCAAGGTCCATCCACGTTGTGGTGGGTGTCCGTGTTTCGTTCCTTCTTAGAGCTGAATCATACTCCATCATAGGGGTAGACTGTGTTCCGCTGATTTATCCCCTCATCCATTGACGGACCCTTGGGTGGTTTCCACCTTTGACTATAGTGAATAATGGTGTTGTGAATATGTGCGTGTACACTGATTTGTTTGAATCTCTGTTTTCCATTCTTTTGGGTCTATGCCTAGGAGTGGAATTGCTGGGTCATACGGTAATTCTATGTTTAACATTTTGAGGAGCTGCCAGACTTATTCTCCTAAAAAAAATTTTTTTTTTCAAGTTGGCAAAAAAATGTGGCTGAGGTTGGGAGGGATAGAAATTGAGCTTATTGAAATAAGCTCGTGGTGAGTGTAAGCAGCATGAGGCCCCAAGGGGCCCCTGGCTTTGGGGACAACCTGCATCTGAGGATGCTGGACCAGGGAGCTGGTGGAGTGCCTTTGGCAGGTGGGTGGCAGGGGTGGCAGCCCCTTGGTGGTGGATGCTCTGTGTTGATGGAGTGGGAAGCCAGCCAGGCTGGGCTTGAGGAGGGTGGGGGGGTGGCCAGGGATTCTCCAGGGCTGGTTTGAAAAGGTGTCACTCCCCTGGCTTCTGGAGCCCTTGTGCAGTCCACAATGTGAGCACCTGTCCAGGGCTGCCATCCCTAGTCGGCATTTCATTAGACAGAGAAGGGTAGAAAAGCTGTGGGGACATCAGACTTCTCACCACCTTGTGCAATGCAAAGCCACAGAGCAATTTGGAAGTTGCCCGTGGTGCTCTGGGAGGAAAGGCAAGCAGAACTGACTTCTACCTGCCCAGCTGCTGGCCTCGTCCTCGTGCTGGCCTCTCTGGGTTTAAAACCCAGAGAGAAGCTGGGATAGAATTGGCTTTGCTGCATCGGACCACCAGGGTCTGCTGGGCTTTGTGACAAGCTGGGACAAAAGGAATTCTGGAACTGGGTCCAGCACTGGTGGCCACAACTGACCCCTCTCCGGAGGCCAGTCTCTTGTCTCTGGGCTCCAGGACAGATGCCAAATTGCTCTTGGTGTGCCTGGTCTTCCTTCCACATCGCTGTCACCGGGCTGCGGCTACTGCAGTGACAGTGCTAGTGGTTGTAGTCGTAGTAGCTCCCGTTTGCTGGGTGAGACTTGTTCCCACGTTCTTAAGAGTTACACGGTTTATCCTGTCTCGATGGCTGGGAGAAGTCCATATGGGCTTTTCTCCTACAGTGGTTGTAGGGTGGCAGTTTTGGCTCTGAATTCTTTGGCTTTGCAGTGGTAGAAGGCTGGACAGCACCCGATGGAAAGGTTGCCTGCTCCAAGACTCCTTCGTGCTCTGGAGGAGTCAGAACTTTTGATGGCAAGTGGCAGAAACCCAGGTTGGGCTGGCCAAAGCAAAATGCATAGAAGGAGAGCCTTGACTTCCCTGAATGAAGAAGCAAGCTTTGAGCTGCCGTCAGGCATGGCTGTCATCAGGACCCGACTGTTCTCTCGCCACCCTTCACTTTTGCCTGTCTAGGGGTATGTTCTTGGATAGGTTTCTGCCATGCAGTGGCCCCACAAGACCCCCAAGGTTTCATCCTCCTAGCTTACAGCCCCAGTGGAGAGTGCCTCTTTCTGGTTCCTTCTCAAAGTCTCAAGACTCAACGACTCTCATTGGCTCATATTGGGTCACATGCCAATCCCTGAGCCAATCATTGGTCCAGGGGAAGCAGGAATCTGATTGGCCAGGCCTGGATCATGTGATCACTCCTGGAGTCTGGAGAGGGAAGATGGTTCCTGAAAGGAAAGTCAAGTCTACTGTAGCAGGTGATGGGGGTGGAGAGCAGGAAGCAGTCAGGGCCCCCAGATGGAGGGGAGAGGGGTTTGTTCCTCTTCTGACCACCATGATCTCCTTCTTCCCTCTTAACATCCCTCCACATCAGATCTTCAGTGGGCAGAGCACCAGTGGAGGGTTTTGGGGTGTCCATGCCCTTGGAGAAGGATGGTCGTCAGTGGAGGGCAGGGTGATGAGGGACATTGTGATGAAATTTCAGGGAGCTGAGGGGGTACATGTGAGGTGCAACCCCAGCCCTACCTGGGGACATCCAGGTGTTGAGCGCTTGCACCATCTTGGATTTTCCTCAGCTTTTGAGGAGGGGCTGTGAGTGGGGCATTGCACTTGGTGGGGGCCTGATGGACACCCTTTTTCTCTTTTTCTTTTATTTTTGATGTTGGGTATGATTTATTTGGCTCTTAAACAATACAAATGTAACAACCCATGGTCTTCCTCCCTTCCCCTTTCAGAAGGCACTGTCCTCTTAGCTACAGGGACAAGCAGAAGATTCCACATCACCAGAGCTGCCCCCAACCTCCCAGGTCTTTCCTTCTGTTCTGTTAACCACCCTCTTCCTCCTGTGTGTGGTGCTGGTGTTTCTGAGTGGACACCCCCTTTCAGAGTGGCCCAGTGTGGAGGGGGCCCAGGACCTGCCAGGCTCTCAATCCTGGCTTGCGTGGAGGAACCAGTTACAATCCTGGGGAGGCTGCCTGCAGCAGTGGCCAGCAAAGAAGGGAAAGAAGGGGCCTGGGGAGAGGGGGGGCCCCCCAGAGATTCCTGGGCAAAGGCCTCTTCTGGCCACAGGCTCTCTTGCTCTCTTGCCTGGAGTCCTTTCTTCTTTCTGAGTCTTAGTTTTTCCATCTGGAAAGCCAGTGGACTGTTTCTTGAGATTCCTTCCGTTGCGGACACAGGCGTGGTTTCTCCCCTGCGGAGGCTATCCTTCCCCTGGCCCCCAGGAGCCGCCTGGGGCCCCCTTGGGGCCGTGTCCTCGGCTGTTTCCCCAATGTGGCCCTTGGGTTCCCAGTGCCCTCGCTCTCAGCTCACATCCCGGCCAACCTCACATTTGTCCTGTCCCCCATCGCGGTGTCACACTCCCCCACCCGAGGGTCACCAGGAGGCCCAGGCAGGCCCAGCTCTGCCCGTGGTCACACTGTGACCTGCGTTCTTCCCGAGCTGACCCTGTTCACCACCGTCCCCCCAAGCTCGTGTGGACCTGTCCCCTCCTGGGACGGAGCTGCCAGGTGCTTTTGGGGAACTTTGCCCTGGTGACTCAAAGTGGCAGAGGACTTGGGGTGAGATTGGGTGGGTCAAGGGTGTTAGGGGGCCGTTGGGGTGGTGGGGTCAGTGTCCGCAGAGTTGAGGTTCCATGGGGGTGAGGTTGGGTGGTCTGAGAGTTCTTGGGGACCACAGGGGTGGTGAGGGCAGTGTCCGCAGAGTTGGGGTTCCACGGGGTGCAGTTGGGTGGGCTGAGATTGCTTGGGGGCCATAAGTGAGGTAGGGCAGCACTTGTAGAGTTGGGGTTCCCATGCCTGCTGAGCAAGCACCTTAGCAGTGGGGGAGGGCACGACTGTCATCCACATGGCGTGTGCAGCAGCTGCTGGCCTGGCCTGTGGTTTGGAGGGGCCTCAAACACCACTTGGTGTCTCCCTCTGCTGTCAGTGGGCAGGGAGCGTGTCAGTGGCATGGAGGAGGGTCCTGGAAGACCCCTGTCTGCCCTCGCTCCCTCACAGGGGCCACAGGAAGGACTTGGGGCCCCTCCAAGGTCTGCCAGGAGCAGCTGCCCCATGGCTGATCTTGCTTTCTTTTCTGTTCTCACAGGTGCCTGGGACAGGGTGGTCTGCAAGCAGATGACTAAGACTGGCTTGTAATCGTTGTTGACCATTGAGAGGGAGATTACAGGGGCCCAAGAGCCTCTCTGGACGCCCACCACCATGTCGGGATCTACGCAGCCTGTGGCACAGACGTGGCGAGCCGCCGAGCCCCGCTACCCGCCCCACGGCATCTCCTACCCTGTTCAGATCGCCCGGCCGCACACGGTAAGGGGCACGGATGTTCGCCTGGGGTCACCTTTGGAGTTTTCTTTTGTCACTGGGTTTCTGTTTCTCCCTGGAGTTGGTGCTTGTGTGGCTCCGATGGTGTCCAGCCAGGGCTCACTGTCCCCGTGGGGAAGTGGGGTGACAGGGCAGATACCACTGACATCTGTGGCCTTGCCAGGCCTCGGGACATCTGGGAAAATCTCTTAGCTCCCACTTTAAAGCTGGGAAGGTGGAGCCCAGGGCCAGGCTGAGCTGCGATCCCTGCCTCTGGGTCTGCTGTGGGGTTTGCTTGTTGATGTGGAGCTCCTGCTGTATACACTGTCGGCCCAGCCTCAACCAGGCTACCCTGCTTTAGGATTGAAGTGACTTCCTGGGGGCTGTGGGTCGCAGACCCTCCCCTCCTCAATCCTCAGGGCCTGGAACCTATTCACTGAGTGATGCTCAGAGCTTCCAGATGACAAGGCCAGCACGTGTCATTCTCTGAATCTCTGATATGAGCGGGGCAGCGATGGGGGAGGTCCAGGGGGTTGGTTCTGCTCATGGGAGAGCTGCCCCAATGTTGGGGGTGGTAGCCTGCTGGGGAGGGAGCAGATATGACCTTGGTCAGGTTTTTTAAAAAATTTTTGGCCATATCATGTGGCATGTGAGATCTTAGTTCCCCAATCAGGGATCAAACCTAAGCCCCCTGCACTGGAAGCCTAGAATCCTGACCACTAGACCACCAGAGAAGTCTCCTTGATCAGCTTTGCTGAGTGGCACCCGACTCTGTCCAGCTCCTAGTGGGGGCCCCCTTTCCTGACTTCACCTGTAGCTGCCTGTGGCGCCGAGGATGAGCTTTGGTTCTGCTCTGTTGGCACTTATTGGGCACTTACTATATACCGCATCTTCAGGGGCTTGCCAGAGGGCCCTCAGAGTCCTGGGCGTCGCCTGCTGGACCTCCTAGCTACTCAGCGAGGGACTGTGAGGATCTGCAGTCACAGCCGGGGTTGAAGCTGGCTGTGCTGGCCCCGGCTTGTACATGCTGTGTGTGTTCTTCTCGGGTGGCGTGGTCCCTCCTCCTGAGACGCTGAAAGGAAATGGCATGGGAGGGCTTTTCCATCCTCCGTGATCGAGATGTTTTTGCATATGAGCCCACTGACCCAGCCTGAGGGCCTCTTGAGAATTTGGGCCCCAAGATGCTTTTGAGAGCTGGCTGTGGTCAACAGGCACATTCTGGATGGAGTGGTCGAATTCTCACAAACAACCTAATGAAAGAGCACCTCACGTTATCCTCCCATTGTGCAGACGAGGAGATTGAGGCTGGGAGGTTAAATAATAGGCCTCAGGTTCAATCACTGTGAGGAGGCAGAGTCGGCTTCAGCTTCAGGACTCTGTGTGTATGCATGCTTAGTCGCTAAATGGTGTCTGACTGTTTGTGACCCCATGGACTGTAGCCCGCCAGGCTCCTCTGTCCGTGGGATTTTCCAGGCATGAATACTGGAGTGGGTTGCCGTGTCCTCCTTCAGGGGGTCTTCCTGGACCAGGGATTGAACCTGCATCTTTCACATTGGCAGATAGATTCTTTACCACTGAGCCACCAGGGAAGGACTCTGAGCCCCTGTGAAAAAGATGCTTCTGTTTATTGGTCACCTACTGTGTGCCCAGGGCCCAGGACTATGCTCCTGGGGATCATTTATTATTATGTATCATCATCAGCTTTGTCATGATCACAACAGCAAAAATAAGTGTTCTCATCCACTGAGTGCTTGCAGGACAAGCTTTATTTTGTTTTTTTAAGTATTTATTTATTTGGCTATGTCGGGTCTTAGTTGCAGCATGTGGGATCCAGTTCCTTGACTGGGGATCGAACTCAGGCTCGCTGCACTGGGAGTGTGAAGTCGTAGCCACTGGACCACCAAGGAAGTCCCTAGGGCGAGGGTTTTGTTTATGCTCTTTGTGTATACAGTTGCCCTTGCTCCAGGGTGAACATTTTGCAGGTGAGCAAATAGGATGGGTTATGTAACGCTTCTGAGTCTTGGTTTTTCATCCATAAAATGGGGTAATGAGAGCATCTGTTGCCTGGTTTCTCCTGGGGATGAAACGTGATGATCTGTGGAACAGCATTATGGCACATGTGTCCAATTGCAAAATTGTCATCGTCATTAGAGCTGCCTGGCGGGGGGCGGGGGCCCTCCCCTCCCCCTTCCCCTTCCCCCTCAGGGAGGTTCCCCCCCCCACCCCACCCCCTGGGTGAGTCTTTGAGTCCGCATGGCCCTGCCATCCTGCCATCCCACCCTTCCTTTGCCCCAGCTCGGCCCTCTTGCAGTCCTTTGGAGTCACCACCTGATCTCAGACACTTTCTGTTTTTCCTGCTGGACTGCCAGTGATGCAGG
Source organism: Bos indicus x Bos taurus (assembly GCF_003369695.1). NCBI lineage: Eukaryota > Metazoa > Chordata > Mammalia > Artiodactyla > Bovidae > Bos > Bos indicus x Bos taurus. Next base: position 21,500,433 of record NC_040092.1, on the reverse strand, counting down.
GTGTGGCTGGGCAGAACCAAGTGGTCACTTCCTCCGGGCAGGAGGCTGAGGCCGTGCGTGGGCGGGGCCCTGGACAGCTACGAGGTGGGGCATCCTTATCCTGTGTGGTGACCGCAGTGGGGCCCCGCTTCCTGACCACCCTGCCTGGCGCTGGGGTGGCCCAGCTGCGGGCCCCTGCTTGTTACTGGGAAGGCTTTAAAAGCAAGATTTCTGGGTGTCCAGGGCAGGTGGTGGGGTCTTGCTCTCCCAGGCATATGTCCAGGGCTTTTCTTTGGCAGGTGGGAGGTGAGCATTGGGACTGTAATCTGGGGGTCCCCCTGCAGCCCTGAGCCCCTAACCCCTTACTGTCAGGCCATTGTACAGAGTTTCTGAGAATTCCCTCCTCCACCCCGAGTCTTTGAAAGACAAATGGTGAAGGATAAGGGGAATAAAGGCACAGAGAGACAAATGCCCGGTTCAAGGGCCAGATGGGGACCCAGGGTCCCAGCGCCTTGTACAATAGTTGAGGCAGGGATGCTGGGATGAGGGGCAGGGCAAGAATGCCCAGATGTGCCTTTGAATTCCTGTCCCTCCCAACTTGCTGAGTGACATTGGGCTGCGTGGGGCAGGCTCAGTTTTCCCATCTGTGATATGGCTGTTGTGGGTCTGAGCATCACCGGCAGATGTCTGCAAGGTGCCCAGGGCCGTGTCTGCACATGGCGGTTCTCTCTTTCCTCCTGGGAGGCTGGCGGGAGACTGAAGAGGGCCTGGATTCTGAGAGGGGGCTGGGAGCAGCCTCCTCTGCTGGCCTGTGCTTCGACCTACGTCATCTCCAGGCCGCCTGCTGTGTTATGCCTGGCTCAGGTGGAGGGCTTAATTCAAGTGTACTTCTCCGGTCTGGCGTCAGGCACGCTCAGAGCCTCTCTCCATAGTGCTGTGCACGTGGCCTGCTCAGTCCCAGCTGCTCCTCCCACACAACCTCTCTGTGTCCTATTCTCACCATCTCTGTGGTCTTGGCTTTCCTCCCCCACAGTATCAGGACCCCACATTTTCCCCCGAGGGTCTTGGAGTCTGACGGTCTCCCAGGATTGAGGGTCCCAACACATTCCCCCCTTCTTGTCTCTTTTCCTGCTTTCTACAAGCCACCTCGATTCTGCTGTCTCCCTCAGGTCCCCTGGGACCTCTTGAGCTCTCTTAAGTTCCTTCAAGCCTTGAGCTGAATGAATGCATTAAAGCCCAAAGACACAGGGTCTGAATCCCAGTGCCACTCCTTCCTGCTGTGTGGCCTTGGACAAGTTACTTAATCTCTCTGTGCCTTAGTGTTAGAAGGGTGTTTAAGTGCACAGGGTCTCAAGCTAAACCCCTTGCATTCATGTCCTGCTTCAGTGATGTCCTAGCTGTGAAACTCTAGTTTAGTGGCCTGACCACCCCTTGCCTCAGTTTCTCTGTCTGTTGGGTGAGGGTAGTCATAAGCCTCTGAAAGTGTTACTCAGTCATGTCCGACTCTTTGCAATCTTATGGAGTGTAACCCTCCAGGTTCCTCTGTCCATGGAATTCTCCAGGCAAGAACGCTAGAGTGGGTAGCCATTCCCTTCTCCAGGGGATCTTCCTGACACAGGGATCGAACCTGGGTCTCCTGCATCGCAGGTAGCTTCTTTAAGCCTCTGAGGATGAAGTTAGTTGACACGTGCTGAGGCCTGCGCACAACGCCTGGGAAGGTTAGCGTGACTGATACAGTGCTGTGTTGATGACTGATGCTGCTGCTGTCATGACAACAACGTGCCCGTTAGCATCCTTTTCCGAGTGGCCCCCAGGGTACACGGCAGGCTTTTCCTCCAGAGGAGGGGTTGGCAAACCTTCTCTGTAAATATTTCAGACTTCTCGGGCCATGCGGTCTCTGTCACAATGACTCGTGGCTGCTGCTGTCCCAGCGCGAAAAGTAGCTCAGCCAACACGTACTGGAGTGGCTGTGGCCGTGTGCCAGTGACACTTGATGAGACAGGCCGAGCCTGGCTTTGGCCTTGGGCCTCGTTGGCCCCAGATCAGTGCTTATCAGGCTCTCTGTGGGAAGGATCGGTCTGTTTCATTTCCAGTTTGTCACAAACGGATACATGGGCCTTCTGCACGTGACCCAGTTTGCGGGCGTGAGGACGGGTTTAGGCCGAGGCCGGCAGGACTGTGCCGGCCATGCGCTCAGATGCTGCGGTGCTGTCAACAGGCTCTCAAGAAGGATCTGAATCTGCTCATCTTCAGCGCTTCCTTCCAGACCAAGGGTCACGGACTCAGGAGCCTGCTTGGGCCACATACATGTATGGGGGCAGCAGGCGGGCCTGGAATGGTTTGAAACACGTGGAGGGTTCTCATGTTGCGAGACGTGTCTGGAGGGTTCCAGCCAGCGTGCCTGGTGTCTTCAGGCTCCTAGGATCACAATGAGTCTCACCTTCAGCCTCTCTTGGGGTCTCCCCAGTTCTTTCCTTTCCATAAAGATCGAGGCACCCTCTGGGGTCCCTGGACTCAGAGCCCTAGGGTAGAGATCAATGTGGGTGGCCCCCAAGATGGTCTTTGGAGGGACTGTGCTCTAAGCTCATCCTGCTTGACTCTTAAACTGGGGAACTGAGGCCAGAAGGGTTCATGCAGTGGTCGCCCCATGCCCCTGCCTCAGGGGCCCCAGGCGCCACGTGCCTTTCTCCGCCTCAGTTGGCGGCGGTAGGCACGCCATCCTGCCCGGGCCCTCTCCCGAGGGATTGGACTGTCTGCCTTTCTGTGGCTTTGTTCATTTTGCTTTTGTGTGAGAGGGAATTTTCCTCCTGGCAGACTGCAGCGCTTGCTGATTTCTTCTCACACCTCGGCGCGCGTGTGCACACCAGATCCGTGCCTGGCAGCCTCGCCAGTGGGATCCCAGAGGCTGCCACCCACTCCCCCCAGCCCTTTCTACTTCCCCCTTTGAGAGCACCTGGTGGACATCCTGGAGTGTGGGGAGCTCGGGGGAGGCCGAGCCCTCCTCTGCCTCCTGGAAGCTGCCGTCAGCCTTGAGGGAAATCCTTGGAGAGCTAAGGGGGATTTGTGGTTGGAGGCACAGAGGCCTCCTTCAGTCCAGGTCAAGCATCCATTTCAGTTTTCTTTTCTTTTATTTGCACGCCATGTGGCACGTGGGAATCTCAGTTCCCTGGCCAGGGACTAGAGAGCCCTTGCTCCTGCAGTGGAAGAGTGGAGTCCTAACCACTGGACCACCAGGGAATTCAGGCATCCATTTTAATGGTGAAGACACTGAGGCTCAGAGGGTTTGAGTGATGGACACTTACCTCTAGCCTGAGGCCTTGTAGCTTCTTGCTTCCACGTTGGGCTGCCCAGGAAGGCCCTTCCCTCAACATTTCCAGCCTCTGAAGTTGACAGGATCCCTCTTGATTCTAGTTACTCATCCCCTCCAGCTTCCCAGCCTCCCAGCCTCTTACATGCTGTTGTTTTGGAGGGTCTGAAACACATCCATTCCCAACACACCTACGTGGTATCATCTAATTCTCTTTGCAGAAATAACAGCTTTTAAAAAAATAAGCCAGACAGCAAAAGAATGACTAGATTTTTATGGAAGATTGGGAGAATTCAGAAAGGTGCCAAGAAGAAAATAAATCACCTACCATCCCACGCTTTCCCAAGCCTTACTCTTGCCAGACATCACTAGCTGATTGCCACCCACAGCGTGAATGTTCTCGGCAGACAGAAGTAATCGATTTGGACTGGTACGAGTAGGAAGCCTGTCCTGTTTTCTCCTTTGAAAGACTTCTTGTTTCAATCTTTCTTTTTTTTAACATTTTAATGTGTCTCCAGTCAGCGTGTAGTTGCTAATCGGAGCACATCTAATTCGTTAGTGTTTTGTTTTCCCCCAGATGATAATGGGTGATGATGGCACATTACTGAAGAAGGAGGGTTTTGCCTGGAGTTTATCCTTTTGACTTTGAACTGTGCCTGTGTATGCGACACACGTGTGTGGGTTTTCTCTCTGCAAACGGGGCACTCCCACGTTGGTGCTTTGTTTTGGAACCTGGTATTTGAGCCTTGCAGACTGTCAGTGTTTGCTGCGTCACCCGCTTCCCCTGACCCATGTCTTGCTGTGTCTCCTGCACTGGAGACAGACACGCAGGTTGTGCCTTTCTCCGGTTTTCTCTGCTAACACATGGGCTTGGTCGTCTCATAGGGAAAGACGGCAGGACTGGGAGATTGGGACAGGGTGGGGCGCCCTTTAGCTGAACGGGTCACTTCTTGGTGGCCACTGGCCCCAGGAATGCCTTCTGGCAGGACAGGGACTGAGGGCTGGGAGAGGACGTGGGAGGCTCCCCGGGTGGAGGAGCAGCACCGGGCAGGGGGCTCTGGGCCTGGGTCGCTGTGTGGGTCGCACCGCAGTGGGGTGGGCGCTCATTGGCCTGTCTTCTGCTGCAGGATGTTGGGCTGCTCGAATATCCGCACCACCCCCGTGACTACACCTCTCACCTGTCGCCTGGCTCCATCATCCAGCCCCAGCGAAGGAGGCCCTCCCTGCTGTCTGAATTTCAGCCCGGGAATGAAAGGTGAGTAGGGGCTTGCGCATCCATTGCTCAGATGGGGAAGTGGAGGCCTGTGCTGGTGGGGAGCTCTTGGAGGTGTGTCAGCCTGTGACTGGGGCAGGGCTGGAGATGGGCAGGGAAGAGCCACGTGGCCCCTCGGACTTCCCACTGTGGGCCCGCAGGGGTCCCTGGGTGTGTGGCCCAGGCAGAAGGGGATGACCACCTACAAGTGGGGGAGCGGGGCTGGGTTGCTGATTTGGAGGCATGTGCCTGCAGCTGGCTTCACACAGGGAGCTCCCTTCCCCCTCCCTCCCATCTTTGTCATCATCCCTTTTTCTCTGAGTCTTCTTCCATCCTTCAGCTGGCAGACGAGGTCCTCTGGGCCTGCCTTGCCTTTGTGAAATCCAGGTGGGCGGGAGCAGGCCACGTGGCAGGTGGGGACCCAGCAGGGCCAGGGCTGAGGCTGTCAGGACAGGCCAGAGCCCTGAGAGAGCCTGAAGATGCCTGAGACAGTAATAGCACTCATTGCTAAGAGTCCTGAGCCTTTTTATTTTTTGCTGTGCCTTGTGGCTTATGAGATCTCAGTTCCCAACCAGGGACTGAACCTGGGCCACGCAGGTTCACCTTAACCACTAGGCCACCAGGGAACTCTTGAGAGTCTTGAGCTTCTAACACGTGATGAACTATTATATTATAGGCTGTGGCTGCCCACAGGCACCTAGACAGACAGCCTTGCCTGCAGGGAGCCCATGGTCTTAGCAGGGGACATACAGCAAACACCCAGGATGACTTTAAAATGGGGCAGGCGACTTATTTCCTACTGGGCGGGGAAGGGCTGCTATTTGGCTGGAGTGGCTGGGAAAGGCCTCTCAGGGGAGAGACACTTGGCACTAAGTAGCCAGTCATTCAGAGAGCCATTTGGAGAGTGGGGTGACCAGCCATTCGGAGAGCGGGGTGAAGGCATTTCAGGTGAAGGGAACAGCATGTGCAAAAGCCTGGAGAGGGGAATGTCCTTGGACTGTTCCAGAGAGGCAAGGAGGTCGGGTGGCTGGGGTTAACAGGTGATTAGGGATCCAGAGGGTAAACTTCACAGAAACCAATGGGAGGGTTTCGAGCTTTGCTGGGCAGGAAGATGGCTGTTAGGAGGAGATGCCCCGGGCACTAAGACAGGAAGGAGAAGAACTAACATGGAAAGAGCTGGTGTGTGTTTGTGGTCCAGCTTAGCCAGTGCAAAGGCCCTGGGCCAGGAATGCAGCAGGCAAGGTGAACAGGGGCCAGATCAGGCAGGGCCTGAGGATGGGGAAATGCATCTGGATTCTTATTCTGAGTTTATTGGGGGAAAAAAATATGAACCTGAAAAGCATTTCAGCAGGGGCAGCATTTGGACTCTCTGGTCAGCAGCAGTGGCTGGAGGTGGACGCTAGGAGTCCTGGGTCTGCTGTGTGTGCTCAGGCAAGGCCATGACCTCTCTGGGCCAGTTTCCTTCTCGGTCCACTAGGGAGGAGGGTTAAGGAGAATTAGTCACAAGTGATTAGGCTGGACAGCTCCTATCTCTGCGTAAGACTGCTAGGCTGAGTTGAGAAGGGGGCAAGGCCAGGTTGAACAGCCAGAGTGCTGGGATAGACTAGTGATAATCTGCTCTGGGTGAGTGATGTGCAAATAGCATCACGTGTGTTAACATCTGTGTTAGACCCACAGTGTTTTTCAGACTTTCCCTATGAATCACCCAGGATCTTGTTTCAATGCAGAGTCAGATTCAGCAGGTTGGGATAGGACTCAAAAGATTGTGTATTTGTAATCAGCCTCAAGAGGGGCTGATGCTACTGCTCTGGGGACCACACTCAAGGAGCAGGCAGTCACCAGGACCTTCTCTTGCTATAAAGATTGTCAGTGAATGCTGACTCAGAGGAAGACAAATCTGTGTTTGAGTCCTGCCTCGCTGTGTGCCCTTGAGCAGATGGACACTCCTTGCAGGGTGGAAGAGGGCGTGGCTCATGGCCGTTCTCAGCAAGGAGGGCAGCAGATGTGATGTCATGTGTGCCCCCCCCCCCCACCTCCAACAGGTCCCAGGAGCTTCACCTGCGACCTGAGTCCCACTCGTACCTGCCTGAGCTGGGCAAGTCAGAGATGGAGTTCCTGGAGAGCAAGCGCCCTCGCCTGGAGCTCCTGCCCGACCCTCTGCTACGGCCCTCGCCCCTGCTGGCCGCTGGCCAGCCTGGGGGCTCTGAGGACCTGTCCAAGGTAAGGCTTGGCTCCCAGCTGGGAGCGGCTCCAAGGATTTGGATGGTGCTACGATTGGGCGGGGTGCAAGGAATTGGGTGGGTGTGTCAGGCTGGGAGGAGGGACTGAGCACAAGGTGTGCAGAGGCTGGGCAGCGAGAGGAGGGTCTAGGGATGAGCTTGGCTCCGTGGGCTGTTTCTTGGCTGGAGAGGAACATCTCCCCTACCCCCATTTTCTGCCCCCAAGTGTTTCCCGCCCTTGGGGACCATAGTGCCCTGGAGGGCTCTTGCATTTCACTCTTCTTTAATCAGAGAGTCAGCTGAGATGGAGGAGGAGAATGTGCATAGGTAAAGCGCCCATAGTTTGCTGCTGGGAGAGGTTTTCTGCCATTCCAGTGAACCTCAGGACCGACCCCTAGAAGCTCTTCTGGTCTCCATCTAAATGGAGGAATCGCAGCCAGTGGTTCAGACGCTTCTGTCTCCCAGGGTCAGCCAGCTGCCTCAGAGGCTGTCATTTCCCTGCCACTGCCTAGGGTGCAGCAGGGACCGTGGCCAGGTGACACGCTTGTCCTTGGCCGGCTGCACGATGGATGTCCTTTCTGCACGTGCTGGGTGGTGTCGTCATGGTCTTTCAGGACCGCGGGGACACACCTTAGCTCATTAACGGCTGCCCAGCTGCTGAGTGAGGTCAGTGCTCTTCTTACTGCAGCCTCAGTGGGGTGGGTGGGGACTGGGAGCCAGTCCAGGGGAGGGAGGTGGTCCACTCGGACCTGCTGGATCTTCTTCTCTGCCTGACACTGGATGGGATTGAATAGTGAGATTTCAGGCTGACGCAGGTTCTTTAGTAGGGGGACTGGCAGGAAACGGGGTTCCTGGGTTGGTCATGATGATGATGATAAACTAACACGGATGGAGTCTCTGCCTGTGGGCCGGGTACATCTGACTGTCAATTCCATTGTGCCATCGCAGTTGGATGAAGACTGATCTGCGATCATCTTTTTAAAATGTATATATTTTTACTGGGCTGCGCTGGGTCTTAGTTGTGGCATGTGGGATCGTTAGTTTCAGTATGTGGGGTCTAATTCCCTGACTAGGGATTGGACTCACGCCCCCTGCACTGGGAGCACAGAGTCTTAGCTGCTGGACCACTTGGGAAGTTCCTATAATCACCTTTTATATAGGGGACCCCAGGCTGAGAGAGCCACTCGCCGGCAGTCACTGGAATGTGGGAAGTGGGCCCTGAAGCCCACGTGGCCCAGGTCTGCCCAGGATGCTATCCCCGCCTTGGGCTGTCCCTCTGGCCCTTCGAGCCTGCCATCCTGCCATCCCCTTGCTGGCATCCTCCTCTTAGATTCCGAGACCCCTCAGCCTCCTGGGAGGGATGTTGCTGTTGGAAAAGCTATTCCCTGAAGAGGGTCTTGGGGAGTAGGGGAGCGGGGTGCATGTGGCGGGGGACACAGCGCCATAACCAGGGAGGCTTGATGTCCTCCCAGAGGTACCAGAGCCCTGAGTGGGCCATGCCCCTGTGCTCACATCTGTCTCTGCCTGGAGAATTGGCTGGTGCGGGTCTCTGGTCAGCCCCTATCAGGCCTCTGCTGCCTGCCTTATGGCTCTGCAGAACTGGGCTCCAAGCCCTCAGGCCTGCGGGTCCTTCTGAGGGTCTCTGGGCCTGACAGGGGCTCTGTGAGTCCTTCTGCTTATCCCTCTGCTTCTTAGAGTGCCCTAGGGTGCTTCCTCTCCTTCTGTGAGTCTTTCTCAGTCTCTGCTTCTGTCTCTGTCTCTCTGTCTCTCTCTGCCTGGATGTGTGTGTGTATCTGTGTGTCTCTGCTCCTCTCTCTGTCTCTGTCTGTTTCTTCCCTTCCTGGACCTCATGGGTGTGGGGGAGTGATGGGCCCAGTGTTGGGGCCTGGCTGGACCAACTCCTGTAATTGCTCCGGGCTGTTAAGAGCATTTGGAAAGTATGAGCGCATTTTGGGCAAGGGAAGAAGCCAGGGGAGAAACACAACTCTGAAGGAGTTCAGATGTTTTTTGCGTCTGTTGTGTGGAATTTAGCTGGATGCGTGAGATAGGAATTTGATGGGTTTTTTGTTTTTTGTTTTTTTTAAACAGCACTGCTCCCTTCCCCTCCGGCTGTGTTCCTTTTTCATATAAAAATGTTCTGTTTTATAATGCTTCCCTGCCCTCAAGCCTCTGGAGTCCTGTGGCATCAGAGGCTTCCTTTGAACTTCACCAGACTTGGTTCTGGGGACATTAGAATCATCACAAACAGCACCATTTCTGAAAGTCTCTTTGTCTGTTGGGGCCCCGTTGGCTGAAAGGGACAGAAAACCCACACAAACCTGGCTTAAGCAGGAGTCCTGGCTCATATAACTGAAATCCCAGCATTGCTGGCTTCAGGCACAGCTTGATCGAGGTGACATGTCCCTGGGTTCCTGTCTCTGTCCGTTTCTTGGCTCTGCCATCTTGCATGTGGTCTTGTTAACAAGAAGGCAATTTGAGATTCCAGGCCTTCCTCTTCCCACATTCAAGGTCAACAAAAAGAGCTTTCCCTGTGTTTCCACATTTCCAGACAAGAACTATTTATCTCTCTGCCTTTGAGTAAGCCCCTGCCTGTCCTGGAATCCATCGTGGTGACTGGAGGAGTGGACTGTGGGTGCCCGAGCCTGGCCCTGCCCTTTCCTGGGTCTGAGACGGAGGAAGGGGGAGCCCCACGGGGTCCTCTCCAGCCCTCAAGGCTTTTGCTTACCTCTGTGTCTGTAATTTTACATAATGAGCTTTTCTGTTCCACGTTGGCCTGAATTTTTACGCCAAGGGCATCTGACGGGGAAAATGGTGCCAACTGCTACCTAGCGACTGGTAAAGGTATTGGATTGTTATTTTCCTCCTGCGGGTTTGGACTGAAATGAAGGCTAGCCGCCACTGGGAGAACCATCTGGAGGCCCAGTAGCCGGGCTCCCCCAGTCCCATTCCTGGAAAACTCAGCACCACAGAAAGCACTCTTTGCCCTCTGGTGTGCATCTTCTAGTCAGATGGAGGTGAAATTCACATAATATGAAATTAAGCAGGTTGAAGTGAGCAAATCAGTGGCATTTAGTACATTCACGGAGTTGTGCACCATCTCTGCCTAGTTCCAGAGAATTTTTCATCATCCCAGAAAGAAACCGTGACCCATCAACAGCCACTTCCTCCTCCCCAGCCCCTGGCAACCACCCGTCGGCTTTCTGTCTCTATGGATGTACGAGTTTTGGATACTTCATATCAATGGGATCATCCGATATGTGTTTTATGTCTGGCTTCTCTCATTCAGCATCATGTTCTTAAGGTTCATCTGTGTTGTACCATGGGTCTGTATGGCACTCGTTTTTATGGCTGAATCATATTCTATTATATGGAGAGACCACACTTTGTCAGTTGATGGGCCCGTCTGTGCAGTTTTGCTGAGAATAAAAGCCAAGCCCGCACCTTGAGGAAGAAACCATTGAAGAAGACAGCTTTTCCCCATCAAGACTTTAAGAAAAAGTTTCCAACAACTTTTCCAGTAGTTCCTGGTCATTGCCAACTGCTTCATCCGACCCCTCTGCCGCCCTTGTCAGCTTTGGGGACGGAAATCTTTTCCCTCATGACATTTTATTTACAATTTTTTATTTCTTTATCTGGCTGCCTGGGCTCTGTGTTGCAGCGTGTGCTCTTTATTGCAGCGTGTAGGCTTCTGTAGTTGCGGTGTGCAGGCTTAGTTGCCCTGAGGCACGTGGGCTCTTACTTCCCCGACCAGGGATGGAATCCAAGTCCCCTGTGTTGGAAGGCAGATTCTTACCACTGGACCACCAGCCTTGCTCATGTCATTTTGAGAATTATCCCTGAATTAGATGAACTGTTGCGGGGGGTCCTGGCACCGAAAGCCTCCTGTCCACAGTTCTTGTTCTCACCCTTCTCCTCTCCCTTCCTTCTTGGTCCTGGTGGAAGATCAGAGCAAGGCAGGAGAGATGTTTCCTACAGCAGGTAATAGGACTGGGCTCTGGGAACCATGTCACCAAAACCTTTCATCTCAAGAATGCTGAGAAATGATTGAGGCTATTGGGGGAGACCAGCCAAGTGCTGTGGCGCACAGAGGGAAGGGGCGAAGCTCAGATAAGGGTTGGGCGTGGGGGCATGGATGGTGAGTCTGATATGAGGTGGCACACAGGTAGAGTCCTGAGAGGGCACAGCTGGTACAAAGGCCTGGAGTTGCCAGGGTACGTGAGCGGCTTCTGGTTTGGCATCTGTGGGGTCAGATGCCTGCAGTCCCTGTGTCCCCCAGCTCATCCCTCCTACTGGGGAGCAGTTACACACACACACACACACACACACACACCCTTTCTGAGTATTGCTCTAGAGGTTGTTTAATTCCGTGCACAGCTTTGCTTCTAATATCAGGGAGTCGTGGACCCTGGAAGGGACTCGCTCTTGCTTTCCTGCCCAGCCACATGGTTCTGAGAGATGAATGAATGTGTGGTGGGGACCTTGTTTCTGCTGTAGGAGCCCCTGCCACCTGGTTGCGTGCTCTGCCTGCTTCTGGAGAGTTCTGATTGAGGCCTTGTCTCTCCTATCCTGAGCCCTCCAAGCCAAAGCTCTATCACTTTGTGACTGGTGACCTCAGGCATGTCATTGAACCTCACTGGATCTTTAGTTTCATCTGGAAAATGGGGAAACCTGTACTTCCACTTCCCGTGTGGGCTGTGACAACTATGTGAGTTAAGAGCATAGTAAGCTCCAATCCTGGCCCTCAGCTTGGGTTTGTAAATAAAGTTTTATTGACACCCAGCCATGCCCATTCCTGAGTGTCTTGTCTTTGGCTGCTTTCCCACTGCAATGATGAGTGAGTGGTTGGAGCACAGACTGTCTGCTCTGCAAAGACTGAAGTAGTTTTACACCTGGCTGTGTACAGAAAGTGTGCTGACTGCTGGCTTAGAGCCATGCCAGATCTGTGCCTGCTAGTTCCTTGCCCCCTCATCTGTGCTATGGGGATGCAGTGGCAGCCCCCAGGAGAACCACAGTCAGAGTTGAGGGGCAGGGGTGTGCAGAGTGGAATGCCTGGTTCGGTTTCCTGGGTGTCCCTGAGGAGCATGGAGGGCCACATCAGAGCCATGTCAGGGCCACATTTGGCCCTGTTGAAGGACTTGGGGCCTCTTCTGCCTTTTCCCCAAGGGTTCTGGGTGTGTGGAGGATCTGAGAGTCTCCACACCTGCTCTCCCCCACATCTCAGATGGAAATGATAAGGCCAGAGTGATCCCCAGACCCTTGGGCTCTGTGGGCTTCAGTGGAGTCTGTGTGTGTAGGACCGAGACTCCAAGGACAGAAAGGGTGGACTTAAGATGGCACCAGAGGGCTTCCCTGGTGGCTCAGATGGTAAAGAATCCGCCTGCAATGCAGGAGACCTGGGTTCAATTCCTGGGTCGGGAAGATCCCCTGGAGAAGAGAATGGCAACCCCTTCAGTATTCTTACCTGGAGAATCCCATGGACAGAGGAGCCTAGCGGGCTACAGTCCATAGCGTCGCAACGAGTCAAACACGAGTGAGCAACTGACTCACACATAAGATGGCACAGCCTCTGCTCAACTCGAGCTGAGGGGGTGGGGGAGGGTGGCGCTTGGCAGCCCTGGGGCTGCAGTTGTCCCTCCGAATAATGTGTCCTCTGTCCTCCGGCTGCAGCTGCTGTGGGGGTGGGGAGGCAGCCTCCCGGAGCTACTCCTGGGGCTTCCTCTGTCACAGCTGCTGGCTTGGCCTTGAGGATGGTACAGGGCGGGGGCCAGGTTTTGGGGAGGACGGCTCCAGCCAGTGCCTGTGGAGCCCTGAGAGTGTGCCAGGCTCTGAGCTGAGCCCTCTGCACATAGGTACTCATTCAAGCCTCACAGCAGCCAGAAAGTGAGAATGGTCCCATTGTACAGATGAGGAAACGGAGGCAGGTGATATGCTTGTGGTCACGAAGATCCTGGGTGGGGATTTGAACCCAGGGCCACATAGGTGAGTGCTCTGGGGTCAAGGACTGGGTTTTATTTTACTTCCTCCTCACTGTGCTCCCAGCAACCTTGGATGCTCAACAAACTTTGACTGGTGGAATGGAGCCACTGACTCCCTTGTTTGCTTAACACATTTTTGTTTTGTTTTTATTTTTGGTCACACCGTGTGGCTTGTGGGATTTTATTTCCCTGACCAGGGATTGAACCCAGGCCCTCGGCAGTGAAAGTGAAGTCCTAACCACTGGGCCACCAGGGAATTCCCAAGGTGTATTTTTTGTTTTGTTTTGTTTTGTTTCTTTTTTTTTTAGCACATTTTGGAAAATGACTTCATTACACAGAGTAACACTCAGTGAAGGAAAAGCAGAAAAACACTGGTAAATAAAAAGAAGAGGTAGGAAGGAGGGTGGGATGAATTGGGAGATTAGGATTGACATATGTATACTAGCATGTGTGAAAGACATAACTAGTGGCAACCTACTGTGCAGTACAGGGAGCTCAACTCTGTGCTTTTTAGTGACCTAGAGGGGTGGGATGTGGGGTGGAGGTGAGAGGGAGGTCCAAGAAGGAGGGGATAGATAGATAGATAGATAGATAGATATAGCTGATTCACTTCATTGTACCACAGAAACTAATGTAACACTGTAAAGGCAAGTAATACCTCAGCTTACAAAAAGGAAAGTGAAAATATCCCCTTTTTCTCCCACTTCCCCAGTAAATACTTTTGACATCTCCGTTTCCCATTCTTATAGTTTTCTTGTGTTTGTGTATATCTTCTACAAAACCAGATTTGTAGTGTGTATGATATTCTGTAACTTGCTCATTTGGACTGAGAATCGTGAATAAGTGTTCCTGGAGGGTCAACTGAGGCCAGGCCCTGGGTGTTTGGAGGTTGTGGGTTTTGAGGCCAGTTCTCGAGGAGTTTGATCTGGAGGGAGGACACAGGCAGGGTAACAGGGTAGGAGAGAGGTGTGTGATGGGGAAAGGGAAGAGGGAGGCCTTGCAGGGAGGCTTGGAAAACTTGCCTGTAGGAAGATAGAAGAAAGGATCTGAACTCTGGAGAAGGCCAGGGAGGGAGCATCTGGCAGGGGACCAGTGAGGGAGAGGCATGGAGGTGGGATCAGTGAGCAACCTTGTGTCTGGGACGTGGGGGCCGGCACAACAGATGCCGGGTGTGTTGGTACCTGAAGTCATGGCTGGAAACGTTCAGTGTATTTGGCGGGTGGGTGCCTCCTGTCCTGAGCCCATGCCTATTTTTTTCCTCCTCTGCAGGACCGCAGCCTGACAGGCAAGCTGGAGCCGGTGTCTCCTCCCAGCCCTCCGCATGCTGACCCTGAGCTGGAGCTGGTACCTCCACGGCTCTCCAAGGAGGAGCTGATCCAGAACATGGACCGGGTGGACCGGGAGATCACCATGGTGGAGCAGCAGATCTCCAAACTGAAGAAGAAGCAGGTGTGGGTGGGTGGGGGAATGGTGGGTCTCAGTTTCCGATCCAGCAGCAGCTGCAGCTGAGCAGATAACATAGTAGGAGTTGCAGTTGTTAGTGTATGGTGAGCACGGCCTGTGTGCCGACTCATTTTTACGCCCTTTATGTTTATTGGACAGCAGAGCTGTTTTGTGCGGTGCTGCCTATTGGAACTTGCTAATGGAAATGTTCTGAATCTGCCTTGTCCAAAATGGTAGCCACTACCCACATGTGACTGTTGAGCCTTCGAAATGGGCCTAGTGCAGGTGAGGAACTGAATATTTAATTTAGTTTAATTTGAATTAAATGAGCTGTACACTTGGATAACCAAATGTGGCTACTGTCCTGGGTGGCACAGGAATGAACAGCTGTGGGGTGGACAGTTGATTCTCTGTGCCTCCCTTTCCTCATCTATAATGTAAAGGAAAATTTCACATGATTCTGGCCCTGGCTCTGGAATCGGGATGAGCTGGACCTCCTACCTCTGCCTCAGAGCGTTCACCTCTCTGAGCCTCAGTTTGCTTGTCTGTAAAATGGGCACAGACATGACACTACCTCTTAGGGTTGTGAGGAAGGGACAGAGTCACGTGATGAAAAGAAGTCATCATTGTCATTGAAATCAAGGAAAAGTTGACATAAAGAATAATAAGATTAATTTTATAATTTTATTTTTACTTTTTCTTGGCTCTTCTGCTTCTCTCTCTGGCATCTTCAGGTGTCTGCTCAGATGTTCCCTCCACAGAGGAGACCCCCCCCGACCTTTATAGGAGTTCTCATCACCACCCATTCTTTCTCCTGGGGGTCAGCAAATCCAGCCAGATGTGGCTCAATGCTTATTTTTGTAAATAAAGCCTTATTGGCACACAGCCACATCCAATTGTTTACACATCGTCTGTGGCTGCTTCTATGATTCAACCGCAGAGCTGGGTGGTCACAAAAGAGACTGTGTGGCCAGCAAAGCCCAAGATATTTACTTTCTGGGCCTTTATAGGGAGTTTGCCAATCTCGTCACCCTGCTGAATGGTGTCACCATTACAGACGTGTAGTTTGTTTTGTGACATTGTGGTCTTCTCACGACTACAGTGTAAAAGCCGGGTTCTTTTTTTTTAAACTTGTATTTATTTATTTAATTCAGTGTTCGATTGTGCTGGGTCTTTGCTGCTGTGCTCAGGCTCTGTCTAGCTGCAGTGAACGGGAGGCCACTCTAGTTGTGTGCACGTTTCTCAGTGCACTGGCTTCTCTCGCTGCAGAGCGCAGGCTTTGGGTGCGCGGGCTTCAGTAGTTGTGGTGCCTGATGCTTAGTTGCTCCACGGCATGGGAAATCTTCCTGGAGCAGGGATTGAACCCATGTCTCCTGCGTTAGCAGGCAGATTCTCAACCACTGGACCACCAGGGAAGTCCAAAAGCAGGGTTCTTATCTCCTGTTCCCTGCTGTGCTCCTAGCAACACTGGCACAGAGTAGGTGCTCCTTGAAAACTGTGGATTGAATCAGTGTAACACCTGTCTTGACCCTGGGGGAAGCAGGGTCACACCTGATTCCCTCCAGGTAAGGATGCACGAGCTCCATGACGGATCCAAGGACTCATTCTGGCCACCATAGGCAGTGGAAGGAAGGCTGGTGAGAGACGCTTCCTGGTGGCCAGTTTAGGGCAGTGTGACAGGCTTTGAAAGTTATACAGGGGGAGGGGAGCATTGATTCCAAGAGACCTCGGGACTGTCGCTCGCCTGGGGACACCTGAGGATGGTCCGGCAGCCTGGCCAGTCAGTGAGGCTTGGCCTACTGAGGGAAGTGGGTGGGTTTCCAGGACGGCAACACGCCACTTGGGGAGGCCGGGCCCTGGTTGGAGTCAGCAGTTATGCCAAGGCCAGCGGAGTGCTGGGCCTTAGGTCCCCCAGGCCTGGCTTTGGGGTGAGGCTGAAGCTACAGGCCATGTGCACACATTTGTGACTAAGGCTGCAAGCCAGGTGGCCCAGGGCAGCCCTCGATAGTCAGATTAAAAAAAAAAAATTCCATTTTGGCATTTTTCTTTTTTAAATAAAATTCACAAAACATAAAATGACTCTTTGTAACATGAACAATTCAGCGGCATTTAGTCCGTTCACAGCGTTGTACGAGGACCATTCTATCTAGTTCCAAGACATTTTCATGATCCCCAAAGAAGACCCCTGTGCACACTAGCAGCCACTCCCCTCTCCCTGCCCCACCAGCTATTAACCTGCTTTCTGTCTCTGAGGATTTGTCTGGACATTTCCTGTAAATGAACCAAATACCATGTGGCCTCTTGTCTGGCATCCTTCACTCGGTATCATGTCTTCAAGATTCATCCCTGTTGCAGCCTCTGCCGGCCTCATTCCCTGTGTGGCCAGTATGCCGCTGTATGGATCCATGGTCCACAGTCGTTTATCCGTTCATCAGTTGGCGGACATTTAGGTTGCCTCCACCTTTTGACTATCATGAGGAATGCTGCTGTGAGCTTTTGTGTTCATGTTTCTGTTTGAGCACCTGTTTTCAGTTCTTTGGGTCTGTATCTAGGGATGAAATTTCTAGGTCCTACAGTAACTCTGTGTTTAATTTTTAGTGTCTCGGGAAGGGTCCCCTTCACTGATTGGTGAGAATCTTCTTCCCGGCTATGCATGCCTTCCATTTCTTGGCGTGGTTTCTTTCACATTTTTTGGAGGGATTTCAATGTTTTTCTGAGGGCTGGTTGTCCTTCTGAAAGCCACCACTAGGGGTCACTGTGGGACTGAGGCAGCTTGGCTCAACCAGCCTGGCTTCAGACTTTCTGCATGGCCCCCCTCTTGGCTGTATTTTTGAGTTCATAATGGTTTGCTTCATGGTCATGGGCAGGGTGTGTGAGCCTTATGAGCAAAGAACAGTGTTCTCATCTCCCTCAAAGATGCCCTGTCAGATTGTATTCCCTGGGCATTGGCCTCCTGTGTGACCTTGGGCCAGTGTCTTAAACTCTCTGGTTTTTGCTTTGCCCTTTTGGTATAAAGCAGATAACAGCATGCAGGGATGTCTTTTATGGTGTTTGGAGGAGGACGGTCCAGTATGAAGACCACAGGGCAGATGACAATGATAATAGTGATGATGAGAAGCTGCTCATTAGGTGCTGAGTGCTTGGTGTGCACCAGCTCATTTAATCCTCACATCAACTCTCTAGGATAAAAACCTTTTATTATCCCCATTTTCCAGATGAGAAAAGTGAGGCTTGGGGGAGTTCACTTGAGGGAGTTCAGCAACTTCTCAAGGTTACACAGCAAGTAAATACAGTTAAGCCTGCTGCATATGAATGAGTTCCATTCCAAAAGCACATTCCTAAGTCCAATTTGTACCTTAATCCAACAAAGTTACACAGGCTTCCCTGGTAGCTCAGCTGGTAAAGAATCTGCCTGCAATGCAAGAGACCCTGGATCAATCCCTGGGTTGGGAAGATCCTCTGGAGTAGGGATAGGCTACCTATTCCAGTTTTCTTGGGCTTCCCTAGTGGCTCAGACAGTAAAGAATCTGCCTGCAACGTGGGAGACCTGGATTTGGTCCCCTGGAGAAGGGAATGGCTACCCACTCCAGTGTTCTGGCCTGGAGAATTTCATGGACAGAGGAGCCTGGCAGGCTACAGTCGACGGGGTCTCAGAGAGTTGGACATGACTGAGTGACTATGAGCAACTAACTCTCAACCAACAGTTAGCCTGGGTACCCAACTAACACAATTGGGTATATAGCACTGTACTGTAATAGGTTCATAATACTTTTCACACAAATAATACATGAAAAACAAACACAGAAAATAACCATCTGTAATCTTACAGGACCTTGAAAATTACAGTAATTACATTACAACAGCTGGCATACAGGGGCATGCTTGCATCTTTGAAAGTTTGCAACTCAAAGGTTCATATGTAGGAGACTTACTGTTGTAGAAATAGGGTTCCAGTATGGACAGTTTGGCTCCAGAGTCTCCATAGCCTCTCCTGAGGATAACGGTGCCTGTGTTGGTAATGATGGATAATGGGGCACCTTCAGTGAGCCCCCAGTCTGACTGTACATAAATTAACTCATCCAGGAGGCACGGCCATGAGTCCCGCTTTACAGATGAGAAAACGGAGGCACAGCGCGGTTAAACTGCTTGCTAATACTCACCTAGCTGGTAAATCACCAAGGCTGAACTTACACCCAGGTAGGCTGGCAGCAGAGTCTGGAGCCAGCCCTGGTCGGGCCCTTCCCTGTGGGAGCTGGGGCCTCTCCAAGGCTTGGAGTCCCTGCGGGTGACTCAGAGGAAATGGTTAGCAGCCTGACTTCCTGTGTGGGGCCACCAGCCTGGCTGAACGAGGAGCCGCCCCCGCTGTTGGGGGAGCTGCCTCTCCTTCCGCCTGCCTGCGTGCTCACCGCTACACTCTCCCTGCTCCCCACAGCAACAGCTGGAAGAGGAGGCCGCCA
Organism: Bos indicus x Bos taurus; assembly: GCF_003369695.1. Lineage (NCBI taxonomy): Eukaryota > Metazoa > Chordata > Mammalia > Artiodactyla > Bovidae > Bos > Bos indicus x Bos taurus. The sequence goes on along the minus strand of NC_040092.1, from coordinate 21,481,801 downwards.
AGCCGCCAGAGCCCGAGAAGCCCGTGTCACCACCGCCCATCGAGTCTAAGCATCGCAGCCTGGTACAGATCATCTACGACGAGAACCGGGTATGCCCCATCCTATCCTTCATAGCCCCTGCCCCACCTTTTCTTGCTTGCCCTGTGCTGGCCACCAGGTGGGAGGTAGGTGTCACTGTGAAGGATCTGACTGTCTCCTGGGGCCTCAGTATTCCCATCTGTGAAATGGGCATCCCTGTGACCACCTTCCCACAGATCTGGATTTGTGAGTAGGAGGGGGAAGGGGTGGTCACTGGAGACCCATCTTGGTGTGGCTGTGGTTTGGACCGTGGCTGGCCTGTGGGATGCAGATGAAAATGCAGGCGTTAGGTCATGGGAGAGCTTCAGGGGTCAATTGATCAGTGGGGGGGATGGGTAATCACTTAGGTACTCAGAAGAAATTCCTGTAATGCAAAGACAGTAGTAATATTATTTGTCATAACAGTAACATTAGTTGAACAGCTCCTTCTTTTCAGGTGATGTGCAGTTTTTTTACATAGCAGTCGTCAGAGAGTAGGTATGGTGATTGTTTCCAATTAACACAGGGAGAAACTGAGGCCCAGAGACATTAAGTGACTTGTCTAAAGTCACACAGCTGGGAAGTGGTGGGCTTGAGATTTGAACCCGTGAGCTGTCAGATCCCAGGGCATTATTTGTCGACACTGGCCTCTGTTTACACTGAGCCCTGGAAAGGGCTGTTGGGATGGTTGAACATAGAGTCTGTAGCAGACTGTGGAGCCTCCTAGGGATCTTTGGAGGGCAGCTGTTGGGTGTCTGAAGGGGAAGGGGCTCAGGGTACCCGAAGTAGAGTGTTTCACAGGGGGCTGAACCCCCAGGCTGAAGCTGCACTGAAGTGGAATCTGTTATCTGGTGAGGTGGTGAGCTCCCCATTTTCTCCAGTCAAACCACTAAGAGCTCAGCTTCAGTGATTTGCAGTTGACTCTTTTCAAATGTGCTCAGGGCCTGTGGATGTTGAGTCCCCTCCTTGATTTTACAGGAGAGGAAACTGAGGCCCAGAGAGGGATTGTTTCTTGTCTGTGGTCATACAGTGAAGTGTGACAGATGGACTCCTTTGATTCCCCCCGGCTCCTGTCCTTGGCTCCTGGCCGTGCTTCCCAGCTGTCTGTGCTATGCGATTTGCCCCTGGCTGCTGGATCAATGCTTAGGGTCCAGGCAGGCGCTGGAGAGTCCATGGTGTCCCATGGCTTGGATGGCTAACTCTAGAGCCTGGAAACATGTGGTTGGTGCCTGTGGCTGTAGCTCCAGGCAGGAAACTATTGGATCAACTGGTTTGGCTACGCCATCACCTCTTGAAACTGCAATAGATGCAGGATGATACTGAACTTGCTGGGAGCCTGGGAACTGTGTGCCAGGCCTGTCAGGGCTGGTCACCTCTCACACCCTGGCTTCCCATCCAATTAACCAATAACCATCACAATGATAGGAGAACTAAAGCAGCTGTGTGTACTTTAGCCAGATATCCTAGGTTCGAACTCATCTCTCTATTTTCTGGCTCTGTGACCTTGGGCATATTTCTTAAGCCTCCCTGTAACCCATCCTCCTCACGGTGAAATGATGATAATTATAGCACCTACCTTGTACCAAGGTGTGGGGATTAAATAAGTTCATTATGTAGTATCCTTGGAATAGTGCCTGCCACCATGTAGGTGCTAAGCTGGGGCTATTAATTGCTATCGTCATTGTTCTTTTATTCTTGTATTTGTTTACATTTTGCATGATTTCACTGAATTCTCTCCAGACCTGCATAAGATAAGTACCATTATTCTCTGTTTTACTCATAAAGAAACCATGGCTCAGAGAGGGAAAGTGACCTACCTGGGGTTGCACAGCAAGTGAGTTTTGAGGCTGGGGATCAGAACCAAGAATGAATTGGCTCCAGGAGCCTGTGGCAAAGGGGGCAAAGGCAGAGCTCCTAGAGCTGTCACCCCCAGGCCCCCCTGATCCTCGGGTGGTATTGTCCTCTCTTCACCCCAACAGCACCTCAGGCTGGGGACTTTATGCCCATTTATGCTAATTTCATCCTGATGGGGTCCTGACAGTAGGGGAAAGACACTGGCCTTTCCCCAGCCCCCCACTCCATATTTTCAGATGAGGAAACAGAAACTCTGGGTAATTTCCCCAAGGCCTTACAGGTAGTGAGTGGCAGACTCGGCCTCAAACCCTAGATCCTGAGCTTCTGAGAGCAGTCCCCTGCCTGGCAAGTTCAGGTGCTCTGGATGCATCACGCTCGTCCTGTTCATTCATTCATTTACTCACTCATTCAGCAGCTGTGTAACTGAGCATCTGCTCTGGGCCTGCCACTGTTTCAGGCACTGGGGTGCAGCAGGGACCCTGGCCTCCTGCCCCACTCACAGTGGCTTTCTGATGGAGGAATTATGAGTTCAGTTCAGTCGCTCAGTCATGTCTGACTCTTTGTGACCCTGTCCATCACCAACTCCTGGAGTTTACTCAAACTCATGTCCGTCAAGTCGGCGATGCCATCCAGCCATCTCATCCTCTGTCGTCCCCTTTTCCTCCTGCCCCCAATCCCTCCCAGCATCAGAGTCTTTTCCAATGAGTCAACTCTTCGCATGAGGTGGCCAAAGTACTGGAGTTTCAGCTTTAGCATCATTCCTTCCAAAGAAATCCCAGGGCTGATCTCCTTCAGAATGCACTGGTTGGATCTCCTTGCAGTCCAAGGGACTCTCAAGAGTCTTCTCCAACACCACAGTTCAAAAGCATCAGTTCTTTGGTGCTCAGCTTTCTTCACAGTCCAACTCTCACATCCATACATGACCACAGGAAAAACCATAGCCTTGACTAGACGGACCTTTGTTGGCAAAGTAATGTCTCTGCTTTTTAATATGTTATCTAGGTTGGTCATAACTTTCCTTCCAAGGAGTAAGCATCTTTTAATTTCATAGCCGCAATCACCATCTGCAGTGATTTTGAAGCCCCCAAAAATAAAGTCTGACACTGTTTCCACCTGTTTCCCTATCTATTTCCCATGAAGTGATGGGACCAGATGCCATGATCTTCATTTTCTGAATGTTGAGCTTTAAGCCAACTTTTTCACTCTCCTCTTTCACTTTCATCAAGAGGCTCTTTAGTTCCTCTTCACTTTCTGCCATAAGGGTGGTGTCATCTGCATATCTGAGGTTATTGATATTTCTCCCAGCAATCTTGATTCCAGCTGTGCTTCTTCCAGCCCAGCGTTTCTCATGATGTACTCTGCATAGAAGTTAAATAAGCAGGGTGACAATATACAGCCTTGACGGACTCCTTTTCCTATTGGGAACCACTCCGTTCCATGTCCAGTTCTAACTGTTGCTTCCTGACCTGCATACAGATTTCTCAAGAGGCAGGTCAGGTGGTCTGGTATTCCCATCTCTTTCAGAATTTTCCACAGTTTATTGTGATCCACACAGTCAAAGGCTTTGGCATAGTCAATAAAGCAGAAATAGATGTTTTTCTGGAACTCTCTTGCTTTTTCGATGATCCAGCGGATATTGGCAATTTGATCTCTGGTTCCGCTGCCTTTTCTAAAACCAGCTTGAACATCTGGACGTTCACGGTTCACGTATTGAAACCATTCCTCACCGCCCCCCCATCCCCTACCCCTCAGGCACACCGTGGGCCTGAAGAATTTGCCCGTCCTTGTCCCAGTCCCTCTTTCTTTCCTTTCATCTACCCCACCCCTTGCTCCCGCCTCAGACCCTTGGACGTCCTTGAACACTCAAGCATGCTTCTGCCTCAGGGCCTTTGCACTGACCGCATCCTCTGCCTGGAGCTCCTTTTTCCCCCGTTGGGCTGTCTCTCTCTTACTCCTTCAGCTGTTTGCTCAAATGTCCCCTTTTTGGCCAAGGTCCATTTTGACTCTCTGTTTAATCCTGAAAACCCATCAGCACCTCCTCTCCCTAGCTTTAATTGTCGCCACTGGACATAATTTATATTTTGTTTGTTTATTGTGAATTAGAAGCTCCATGGGGGCGAGGATTCTTTTTTTCCGAGCTATATCTCCAGCGCCTGGCACACAGTAGGTGCTTATTAAGTATCTGTTGAACAGATGAATGAATGCCAGAGAGGTGGGAGACTCTCCCCACAAAGAGTCCTCTAGTTTTGGGTGGGACTGGCCTGTGTCCCCAGTGAAGGTTGGCGGGGGTGCCCCTACCTGGGGCAAGCCTCAAGGGCTGGAGGCCGGGTGGGCAGGAGCAGTCAGGACTTACTACCCCTTGGGGGAATCAATCGGATTAAATTTTAATCCTCCTTCCTTCTCTGCGGGTTCCTCTGAGAGGCGGACACAAGGGTCTATCTTTAAAAGCCACGCCGGCTGGAAAATGCGGCTTCCTGCGGCGCAGAGCCTGCCTAGCTCTTCTGCAGACTGGACTCGGGTTCATTATCCATTCAGGGCACATGGACGAGGCGCCAGGGTGCGTTGGGGGAGCTGCCTATGTGGGCGGGGCCAGGCAGGTGCTTGCAGATGGCAGAGCAGGAGGCAGGGTTGCTGCAGGCCCCAAGGGGCAGGAACGGGCAGGGCGGGGCAGGGCCGGGATTGGGAAAGGCTTCTTGGAAGCCGTGGGTGGGCCACCAACCTGAGGAGTGCCTTCTGTGGGGGCTGCAGCACATGTGGAGGCTCACAGAGGGGCTGGGTTCTCCTTTGATCTTCAAAGGGCATGTGTAGGGGTTGGAGGTGGAGGTCTGGTGGGTGTGGGAAGAGGCTCACACTTTGAGTTTGGGTACAACAAACACACACACAGCACTAGCAAAGGATGTTTACACACCCTTATACAAATAAGAGACAATTTGCATGGTGCTAGTATTGTAGAAGTTCAGGGCAGTGGGCAATCCAGCAGACTTCCTAGAGGTGACTTGAGCTACGTCTGCACAAATGGGCACCGCTGGGAAAAGGTAGAAGGACAGTTCCAGTGGAGAGGATGACAGTCCTTTCTGAAGATGGTGAGGAGGCAGAATTCATGGAGGCAGGGCCCTCCGATTGCTAAGGGATGAGGAGGAAATCAGAGAGTAAGAACCAAGTCCTTTTTTGTCTTAGATTTTAAGCATCTTTCTAGTAAAGTGTGTATACAGTATGGTTAGGACTAAGCCGGACAAAGATGAATAATTGTATCAGTAATAACCAAGAATGTGTAGCGTTTTGTAGAGCATTTTGGGAGTCCAGGCACCCAATGCCCAGCTTCAGACTCCCCTCCCACTTGAGTTGTGATACGGGCGTCCCAGGCTGAGTCCTGCCTCTGCCTCTGTGTCTGTCCATCATAACTAGCCCTGGAGTCCAAGGCTTCCTCCAGATTCCTGTGCATGTAGGGAGTGCTGTGCTCTTGAGTTAACACGAGCCCATGAATTCTACCTCAGCACTCGGTCACTTCTGTCCTGCACCTGGAAAGGTTCTGGACAGGGCTTTAGGCTGCAGCTACAGATGAGGAAGCTGAGCCTTGGGGGAGGGGTAACTGCTCCCCTGAAATGCTGCAGCACTTGCCAGGTATGGGGGGGAGGGTGGTGCAGCCTAGAGTGGGGTGCGGGGGTCCCAGACTTCCTGGGTGCTGCCTCCTTTCTGCAGAAGAGAAGGGTGAGGCTTGGAGCTCAGACTGGAGGAGCTAGAATGGGGGCTTCAAGGGGCGGGGGGCTGGCCAGGGGTCTGGTCAGGGTGAGGCTGTGGCCCTCCTGCCCAAGAACTGGGACTCTGTGTGTGTGTGTTTTGGGGGAGTGGTTCATGTGTACATGTGTGTGAGTACATGTGTAACAGTGGACAGTTGTTTTCATGTGTGCAAATTGTGTGTTGGAGCCACCTTGCAGGGGACACGTGTGCACTTGTACCCCACACATGTATGTGCTTATTTGTTTACGTGGGCAGACCTACTGAGGGCTGTGTGTGTGTGTGTGTGTGTGCCTGTGTGTGGCTTAGCATGTGCGGGGCATGTGATTCCTATGCATTTGTATGTCTGTGCACGTGTATGTGTTCCAGTGGGATGACTGTGTGGATACACATGTGTTTGAGTCAGCCCGTGTGGGGCTGAAGTGACTTGCTGAGGGTTAAAGCACAGCGGACTCCCAGATGTGGGTCCCTGATGGACAGCTGTGTGTTTCTCGAAAGCCGTACCCACCTGGGGGAGGGGCCCAGTAGGCGGGACATCCACTTGCATCCTGACTGCCCTAGCTCGCTGGAAACCACCAAGCAGATTCCCAATGGCAGCCCGTCCCCCCTGCCCCCACATCCCTGCCCCTGCAAACTGGACCAGAGAGCCTGGGAGCCGCGATGTGTAGCATGAGGTGGAAGAAGCACCCCCAGGAAGACATGAGGAGGTGGGGTGCTGGCTCAGGGCCTGCCTGTCCCATCCTTTACCGGCTACTTGAGCTGTGTGACCCCAGCCTCGGCTTCCTTGTGTGTAAAGGAGGCTGATGCTAGAAGCTTCTGCCATGCGTACCTGCAGGAATCCAAATGGACAGGGCTTACAAGGGATCCAGGCCTGGCACGTGTAGGGGGTCACCTGGTGTGAGCCGTGGCCTTGTCGTTATTGTTGACAACAGTAATAACAGCTAGCCCTTGCCTAGCGCTCCCCACATGCCAGATCCTGATTGAGTTTAGCTTGGAATGTGTGTTGGTTCATTTAATTCTCTCAACAGCTGCATGGGGCGGTGCTGCTCTTGTCCCCATTTCGTAGATGAGGAAACTGAGGCTCAGAGGCGGTGAAGGAGCTTGTCCAGGACCACACAGCTGGCAAGTGGATCAGAGCCCAGTCCGGCTTCCTGTGTGGCCTTGCTCTTGACCACCCTGCTGTCCCGTGTTCCAGCATTGCGGCATCTTTAGGACTGCTCCATGACGGTCCTAAAGATGTCATGTCATTTTCTTTTCCCCGCGCGACCTTTTGGAAACTGAGTTGTCTTAAAAAGGCCCCAGGGCCACTTAGGGCTTCAGTGCAGAGCCTGGGGGAAGGCCTGTTAGGGAGCAAAGATTCTCTCACACCGGCTGTGTGACAAGAGTTGGCTGCCCTGGGCTGTGCTTCGTCACCTGGGCTCCCTGTGGCTTTGGAAGGTCGGGAAGGGTCTCTTCGCTGCTCTCTTCTGCAGGGGCTGCAGGAAGGCCCCTGCCCAGGTGCTTGTGTTCCCGAGACAGGATGTGGTAGAAGATGGTATCCTCTGTGGTTCGTAGGACACAGGCTTCCTGAGCCCCCGTATGGGTCCCGGATCTGAGACCCGGGCCCAGGGATGTGATGTGGCAGTTCCAGTGTCCCAGTCTCTCCAGCCCTGCCCTTCCTGTGTTTGACGTCACCTCTTTGTCTCAATGGGCAGTTGCCCATCTCCACAGAGCCTCATGAATACACATAAACTCCTATTCATTCCTCAAAACCCCGACTGTGTATCCCTCCTTTTACCTTTCTGGAGAGAGTGACTCTGACCCACTTAATGACTCCCTCATATACCTCACGTACCTTTCCTGCCTGAGCGTACTAACCTGCCATCACTGCTCATGACTAACTGCTCACTAGCCTCGCTTTTTTGCAGACAGAGGCTGATATTATTCGTTTTGTTTCATGCCGTGGTGCTTAACACAGAGTGGCTGCCCAAATGTTTGTGGAAGCGACCCTGTCCTCTCGCCACCCTATACCCAGTCCTTCTGGTCCAGCTAGGGAATTCTTCCATCTTTGGTCCCCCATGGCTGACAGTTTCTGGCTTTGTGATGTGACCAGGGCTGGGGTGGTCTGCGGTGACTGCCAGACTGGTGCCTGCCACAACTCAGAAGATGCGGGACCTAAGTCTAGGGGAGGCCCTGGATAGGACCAGCTCCTGTCTTTCTCCCTTCTTGGAGCCTGGAGATCAGAAGAAAGACGTCTTATACTATTTTCCTGTGCCTCAGTTTCATCATCTGTAAAATGGGGATATTTCTATCTCCCTGACTCCGTGTTATGTGTGATTCAGATACTGCTAATGCATGCCGTGTACCCAAAGCTTGACTCATAGTAGGTTCTCAATAAAATGGCCATCATTAACGATAATCATCTGCACCACCCCCCCGGAAGATTTTCTGGCCCCCAGCCACACTCTGAGGCTGCTGCTCTCAGGGTTCTGGCTTTGCATAAAGGAGGCCGAGATCATGGCTTGTTCTTGGGTGGGCTGGGCCCAGGGCTCTAGGCAGAGCCGTCCTCGGTGCCAGCTTGAGCCCACCTACATACCTGCCCTCTGGCACGGGGGTTGGGGCTGGTGAGGCTGGTCCTCAGCACGCCCCCTCCCTGCTGTGACACCTGGGCCTCCAGTTCTGTTGATAGCTATGTCCTCCGGGGCTCTGGGTCACCCCTGTACGGTGGGTCTGGATTGGGGGATCACTGGGGGAGGCTTTCAATCTGATAATGGTGAGTTGCTTGGCCTGTCCTGCCAGTCCATGCCAAGTCCTGGCTGGTCTCCCCGAGTCGGGCTGAGTCGTAAGCACCCAGCCTGTCCTGGGTCACGGGAAGGTCTCAGGTCTCTCAACGTGTGCACTGTGGGCACCCCTCTTTCTATCTGATAGAGACATCTTCTGAAGCCACCTTTCCCAGCTCTGTGCCCACCCCATCCTCCAGCCTGCCCAGCCAAGTGGGCCCTGTGGTCCCAGAACTGGGCCTGGCGCAGACACAACGTCCACTCTTATGGTCAGGGTCCAGCCTGTTGAATTCGCAGTCACCTAGCCCTTTCTGCCATACATTCCTATTTTCCTAATAAGTCCCGAGTTGTGAGTGGGGAGGGAGGCAGCGAGCCCCAGGGCAGCTCAGAAATAGTCACATGATTGTGAAATAGAAGAATCCTAGAAAGGGTATCTTCCCCGTGCCTCTATCTCGCCCTCTCTCCCCCGCCTCCTCCCCCCTCACTGGCGGCACCAGCTCCGAGGTAATTGGAGACACTCAGCCGGCTTCCAGGCTTCCAAGGCAGAGGAAGGCATCTCGAGGCCTGGCCGGGGATCTGTGCCCACTCTGGGCCCTGGTGGGGGGGAGCGCGTCGAGCTGGGGGCTTCAGGGGAGCCGGCACCAGAGAACAGGGTGTGTTTGTTCGAATCGAAACTTGGCGGGCTTGCCAGGGCTGCTGTGGGGATGCTCAGGCCTCTCTGTGTTGGTCTCCAGCCCAGGGAGGGCTGGCGAGGGGGACCTTCCCCGCCCCCCACCCCCGCCCCTGGGGCCTGGATGGGCGTGCTGGGCTGGGCAGCTGCTTGGTGTTCCAGGAGGAGGCCTCTATTTATACTCTGTTCTCTGTGTGTGTGTGTGTGTGTGTGTGTGTGTGTTTGTGCGCGCGCGCGTGCCTTGGGTGTCTTTTTTTTTTTTTTTTAATTCTTCCTCTTCTCCGTCCCCCTGCAGAAGAAGGCCGAGGCTGCACATCGGATTCTGGAAGGCCTGGGGCCCCAGGTGGAGCTGGTGAGCTGGGGAACAGGGTGGGGTGCTCTGGGAAGCGGGGGGTAGCTGGAGAGGTGGACGGGGCAGCAGGTGGGTGTGGAGGCAAGGAGGAAGTTGTCTGCTGCCAAACTGCCCTGTCCTCTGGAGGAGGCAGGAAATCCACTCTCTGATAAGAGGGACAGGCAGATAACAGTGGGCAGGTGGGCCGGGCCGCACTGGGTGCGAGGTGGGGGTGTGTCAGCCCTCCGGCTCTGCTCCCAAGCCCGGCCAGTCAAGCTGCAAAATTGACCAGTTGGAGTCCAACCCGTGTGGTCTAGCTGGTCACAGAAAGCCCGTGCTCCGGGCCGGGTGATCTGGGTTCAACTCGCAGGTCTGTAACTTCATAGCTGTGTAACCCTGAGCAGGTGTCTTAACCTCTCTGTGCCTTGTTTCCTCATCTGTAAACTGGGATGAATGATCGCACATACCCATTAGTGAAGATGAGCCATGCACCTTTTTGTGACGCCCTGAACACTCCACCCCTTAGACAGTGAGGGTGGAGCATTAGTTGTTGCTGTTATTGTTACCACTGTCAGTGCCATTTTGCTGATGGGAAGATGCCACGTTGGCAGCAGAGACAGGAAGCAGACCAGGCCTCTCCTCTCTCAGGCACCTGTCACCCTCTGTGTCACCAAGGATAGGAAGCACGGGTGCGCGGAAACTCCCGGCCGGTGGCTTTGGAGTCCTGGGAGAGATGGCCAGAGCTCCCGCCTGCCCGGGACCACTGTCCCATGGCGCGGGTGGGTGCAGAGATGGGGGCACAGCACGGGGGACCTGCCTGCTGGATGGCGCGGGGGTCTCTGCATGTGTGTACTGGCTGGGGGGCGGAAATGAAGTTTTATGCGTTTGGAGCCTAATTTTAAACTTGGCCCCACCTTGCGTTTGCCGCGTGGCCTTGGGAAAAGGACTCGGTTTTCTCATCTGTGAAATGGGGACGCTGTGGATCTTGATGAGGGACCAATCAAGTCGTACGTGGTAAAGGCTCGCCGGCCCAGCACCTGGCCCATGGCAGGCACTCGGTGTTGTGGTCGCCTCAGAGGGTGGAACTTTTGTCCCTGGAGTTTTTTCTGCAGTGACAGCTGCTCTCCAGCCTGGGGGGCCGGCTGCGGATGGGCCACTGTGGAGCTGTGAGCAGCTGGCCTCTTCCTGTCCCCAGGTCCTCGCAGGGGCAGAGCCAGACAGGGAGTTGGGTTGGGGTAGGGGCTCAGAGTCGGACACGACTGAAGTGACTTAGCAACAGCAGCAGCAACAGGGGCTCCTATGGCTCAAGGACAGAGCCCAGCGCTCCTCCTGTGATGGGTGACAAGCTCCCAGCCTGAGCTCTTGCTTCCCGTTGGGCATGCTTTCTGAGATGTCTCTCGCAGCCTCTTTTTAAAAAAGCTTTTAAGTAGCTTTATTGAGACGTAATCCACGTGCCATACAATTCTCCCATTTAAAGAGTACAATTCAGTGGTTTTTAGTACGTTAGCAGATGTGTGTGAGCGTCTCCACAATTGACTTGAGAACATTTCACCCTCTCAGAAAGAACTCTGTTCCCTGAACTATCACCTCCTTATCTTCCCCCTCCTCGCCTCCCACCCCTCTCCCCCCAACCACCAATCCGCTTTCTGTCTCTATGGATTTGCCTGTTCTGAACATTTCATATCGGTGGAATCATACAACACGTGGCCTTTTGTGCCTGGCTTCTCTCTCTCAGCTTCCTGTTCTTAAGTGGTAGCTTGTGTCTTGGTTGCCTCATTCCTTTTTATGGCTGAATTGTATTCCATTGTACGGATGGACCGCATTTAATTTATCCATTTATCCATTGATGGGCTTTTAGGTAGATTTTGCTTTTGGCCATTATAAAGGAATCGCTGTGGATGTGAACGTACAGATTTCCACGTGGATATGTGTTTCCCTTTCTCTTGCGTGGATATCTAAGACTTGCTGAAAGTGAAAGCGTTAGTCCCTCAGTCATGTCCAACTCTCTGTGACCCCACGGACTGTGGAGCTGCTGGGCTCCTGTGTCCATGGGATTCTCCAGGCAAGAATACTGGAGTGGGTTGCCATTCCCTTCTCCAGGGGATCTTCCTGACCCAGGGATTGAACCCAGGTCTCCCGCATTGCGGGCAGATTCTTTACTGCCTCATCTACCCAGCTGGATCATATCCATTCTGTGTTTAACCTCTTGAGGAATTAACTGCCAGATGATTTTCAAGAGTCACTCTACCATTTTCCATCCCCATCAGTCAGCCGCTGCTCACCTTGGTTTCCCCTTTCTTGCCAGGGGAGCTCCAGGACTAGATTTGGCCCCTCAACCATTTCTAGACCTGGTGGCCCTTCCTTTCCGCTTTCCTGACTTAATTACTCCTGGGGGCTCCTGAGTAGGCAGTGGGGACCTAAAGGGAGATCTCTGGGTCTGGAGGCCTGAGGAATTCCACCAAGAGCAGCAGGGTGTCTGTGGGGCTCATAGCCTCAGTGATTCTTTCCTGGGTCTTTGGAGGTGAGGATGCCATCCTTTGGGGTTCTCAGAAAGGAGGCTCCCTCAAGGCTGGTGGCACAGGAGGCGGAGGTCTGGAGTGGCTGGTGGGGCTGCGTGGCTGTCACTGGAGTCCTCTTGAAGTCCATAGGCTCTTGGCTCGGTGGCCTTCACGGGGGCTGGAGAAGGGACTCATGCTGACAGAGCACCAAGTCAGGCCTTGTGGAGATGTCGCCATCCATCTTCCAGGTGAGGCTCAGAGAGGGCAGTGCCTTGCCCAGGGTCACACAGCAAGAGATGAGGTGGAGAGGTGTGCTGAGCCCAGGGGGTTGCCACCAGCCAATTCCTCAGAGGTCTGCCTTCTGTCTTGGGTACCACAAGGCCCGAGTGGCCAGAGGTATCCTCCAAGCAGAGGCAGCTCAGAGGCGCACTCTTTGCAGAGAGCTGCTTCGTGCCACCTGGGAGTCCTGTCTCAGGCTGGGAGGGGGGCCTGGTGCTGCTGACCCCAGGTCTCAGGTCACTGGGTGGCACCACTGGGGAGTCCAGTTTCCTGGGGGTCTCTCCCATCTGCAGCCAGGGAGCAGTCAGCCGAGGAAGACAGTCACCTGGGGGGAGTCCTGGGCCCTGCAGAAATGTGCGTGGGCAAGAGATAATAGTGAGCCTGCGGGCTCGCCCTCCACCTCTGCACCCTGGGGACCAGGCCTGGCCCAGAGGAAGGGGCAGCCCAGCCCCCACCTCCTCTCCATACTGCTCTGAGTCACTGGTTTCCTTCCTGTTCAGAGGTGTTATTTTAAGAATGCGGTGTCACCAGAGGACCGAGGGCCAGCACTGACACTTCGTTTCTGGCACCTCGTCCACCTGGTTCTTCTCGGCCACCCGCCGGCTGCCTGCCGTCAGGCCTCAGGGGAGGAGCCCCGTCCTTCTCCCCGAGACCTAGCTCCTCTCTCCTAGTCATTTCTGTCCCAGGCCTTCCAGTCTGGCACATCCCGCCCTGTGTGCGCACTTTCTCCCTCCTTACTCAGCTGCGCCCCCATTTCTAGAGGAGGAAGTGCAGCCGTGGAGGGGGTGGGCCTTCCGATCTATGCCCCAGCGCACCCCCACTCCCGCCCCGCCTCGCTCCTCTGGGGTCCGGGCCAGGGATTTCCCCGCCTAAATCCTTTTTTTTTTTTTTTTTAAGTGTATTATTATCATTGGCTGCGTTGGGTATATGTTGTTGCAGGCAGCCTTTCTCTAGTTGCGATGCGTGGGCTTCTCACGGCGGTGGCTTCTCTCATTGCGGAGCACCGACTCTAGGCGCACGGGCCTCAGAAGTTGTAGCAAAAGGGCTTCGTTGCTCCGCCTGTGGAATCTTCCCGGGCCAGGGATTGAACCTGTGTCTCCTGCACTGGCAGGGGGATTCTTAACCACTGAACCACCAGGAAAAGTCCCACCTTGAAACCTGGGCGGTAGCAGAGAAAGCTGCTGTGGGTGTGAAGGCCATGGTGACCCCATGGCCTCTATATTAAAGCACATGCCTCCCAGGACAGAGCAGGTGTTGCCTGGCCTTGTATAGCCCCGCTGCAGGTGGTGAGGAGGGGTGGGAACCCCCACATCTGGCCCTGCCCCCTCCCCCCCCAGCAGTGTACCAGCCAGAGATGCTTTGTGATCCTTCCTTACTCCCCTGACAGGGCAGCAAACAGCCTCCTGAGGCCAGAGTGTTTAGCTCAGTGCCCAGCGAGTACCTCCTTGGAGGACAGCCCCTCTGGTTAGAAGCAGCGCACCCCAGGGTGTTCTCTGATTTCTTCCCGGCCTCTTGCTGAAGGCCACCTGGGGCAGCAGAGTGCTGTGTCCTTGTCTCATCCAGCAGGGCCAGAGGGTGACAGTGATCCCTCCCCTGCAGGTTTGGCAGGTCAGAGGTGGGCTGGGACCCCACTGCCCTCCTGGAAGTCCGTCTCCTCTTCTCTGGCCCATCCCACCTTGTAGAAACGGGCCGCCCCCCGCCTCTTACCCCCAGCCCATCACTGGCACCGGGGGTCTCTCTATGTTGCCCTTCAGCCCCTCCTGGCATCCTTAGACTGTGGGGACTGCCATCTGTAAAACCAAAAGCCGGCAGTTGAGTTGCCAAATCTGACACTTCCTGGGCTTCTCGAAAGCCCTATGAGGTAGCTCCTATTTGCTCTATGCCCATTTTACAGATGAGGACGCTGAGGCCCTGGCTGTTGAAGGCATATGTCTGACAGTTAGCAGCGGGAGTGCCGTCACTTAAATTGGGACCCGTCTGCTCCCCGAAATGAACATGTAAGGCGTGCCCACTCTCGCCAAGCTTGTGTTTTATTAGCTTGTGGTGAACATAAAAGACCCGATGCAGAGTCACCCGGGATTGAGCACAGCATTTAATGCCCTGGAATTCAGTACAGGCATCTTTGTAGGACTCCTTGCTGTCCTGAGATGCGGTCCGTCAATCATGTGCAGTAACGTGTTAACTTTCTCTGGTTGGGAAGTTCTGCACTGAGTCTGACTGTGGTCTCTCCTGCTGCCCTGATGTTCAGATACACAGAGTGGGGGTGGGGAAACCTCCTTGATTAGAGCCAAGCACCTGGAAGAGCAGCTGACCCAGCATGGGGGGAGATGGCCTGTGCCAGACATGGGGCAACGTCTCCATCCTGGGGGGAGTAGCTGAGCTTGGGGCTTGGAATTGCCTGAGGAATGGTGAATTGTCCTCAGCCAAGGCTGTCCACGGAGGGTAGGAGGCCTGTCCCTGGGTAAATGACAGGTTGGACCTGTGCCATGCTGCTTGGGGGTGGTCCCCATCAGCTGGGATGACGTCAGAAGGTGTGTTCAGCTCCCTCTTCAGGGGTTGGTGCAAGGGCGGGGCCTGATATACCATGCTGCCTCACCCCAGGACCCTACCTCAAGGCTTCAGGACACCACATCTCCCAGCTTGACCCGTCACCCTCTGTACCTGAGGCTTGTACCACCGTCATCCATGGATGCCTGTGTGGGTGTGTGAGACAGAGAGAGGGAGGGAGGTGAGAGGGATAGGAAGAGAGGCCAACACAGAGAGAGATGCACAGAGACATACAGAAGGAGACACACAAAGAGGGGTGCAAGCAGAGAAAGGGCAAACCCCTCCCTCCAGGGCTGGAGCTGAGAGGTGGGATTCAAGTATCAGCTCATCTCTTACCAGCCAGAGGCAAACGTTTTAATCTTTCAGAGACTAGGTTTTCTCATCTGTAAAATGGGGATGGTAATTGTATCAGTCAGTAACTGCTGTGTAACAAAGTGGCCCCAAATTTAAACAGGTTGATATTTCCCACAAGTATAGAAGTCAGCTGAGCAGTTTCTCTTGATGTGGGCTCAGCCCACTCACATCTGTGGGCAGCTGGGAAATCAGCTGGTGGGTCTAGCTTTTGGCTCGGATGGTTCCAGGTTTTTGGCTAGTGCTGCTGTCCTCCGTGCCGGCTTCTTGCCTCCAGCAGGCCAGGCTACACTTGGTTTCTTGACAGTGAGGGGCAGGGGGAGCAGGCGAACAAGAGAGGAAGAAAGAGCAGAAAGGCTTCATCTGCTTTCACAGTTTGCATCTGTCCCACTGGGGCTTCCCTGGTGGCTTAGTCGGTAAAGAATCTGCCTGCAATGCAGGAGACCCAGGTGTGATACCTGGGTTGGGAAGATCCCCTGGAGGAGGGCATGGCAACTCACTCCAGTATTCTTGCCTGGAAAATTCCAGGGACAGAGGAGCCTGGCAGTCAACAATCCATGGGGTTGCAAAGAGTCGGACACGACTGGACGACTAACAAACAAACAGAAAAACAAAACATTGGGTGTGGATGGATACAAGGTGGGCAGGAAAAATTGCTTCCATGAGTATGGTCACTGCACCCTGATGGTGATAATGACCCTGATACTTCTTGGGCCTCTCAGTCTTCCAGACGTGGCTGAGAGCTTTGCTTTCGTTATCTCTTTGGATCTTCACAACAACTCTCCGAGTTTAACCCCATTTATGGGTGAAAACCTGGGGCACAGATGGTGCTCGCCCAGAGACATACAGCTGGAAGATGCCAGAGCCGGGATGTGAGCCCGGGGTGGTTAGCCTTTAACTGCAGCCCTGCCACCCAGGAGAGAGAACACACACCATCTAGCTCAGCTCTTGCCCCATCGCAGACACTGCAGCAACTTCCTCCTTTTGATTTGCACACGTCGTTGTTGTTGTATGTGGACCCAGTTCATTCATTTCTCACCACTGTGTAGCCTTCGAGGAGTAAACGAGTCCTTACTTCCTTATTCCTTTTTCTGAAGGTGGATACTCAGCTTGCTTCTTTTTAAAACATTTTTGGCCGTATCGTGCAGCATGTAGGATCTTAGTTCCCTGACTAGGGATTGAACCTGTGCCCCCCGCATTGGAAGCGTGGAGTCTGAACCACTTGGCCGCCAAGGAAGTCCTGGCTTGCTTCTAACATGTTGCTGTTATGAACAGTGCCTTCCGGGCATTCTGGGGCCCATCTCCTGGTGGAACACAGTGCCTGACTGTTTCCAGGGTGCCTGCAGGAGGGGAGGGGGTCCTCGGGCACACCTCCCTTCACATCTCTGGGGCACAGATACCTGTGTATGTTTCTGTCGGCTGTACGCACGCCTTCCTATCTCCCCACGTCTTCGCCAACCCTTGGCACTATTGGGCTCTTTTCTCTTCTGCCAGTCCCTGGTGGTGACAGGGTATCTCACCATGTTTGGGCAGTTTCTCTGTTCAAGACCATTGCTGATCTCAGCTCACCTGGGGTGTGTGTGCTTGTCCTTGGGTGCTCATGCCAGCACGGCCCTGTGTCCTGCAGAGCAGCCATGGTGGCCCCAGGGGAGGGGGCCATAGTACCCATCGCTGTGCCCAGAGGGTCACAGTCTGTTCCTGGCTGGGGCTGTGGGCTGGGTCCCAATGTCCTGTTTCATGCCTGCCTGCGGCTGGTTCTCACATCAGTGGACAGCTCCCTGATGCCAGGGCCTGGGGCGCCACAACAGGGCAGTGGCCAGCCCAGCCCGCGCCAGCTGCCCACAGTCCTGGCCCGCCTCTGACCTGCCTCCCTCTCTGTTTTCCTGCAGCCATTGTACAACCAGCCCTCCGACACCAGGCAGTACCATGAGAACATCAAAATGTGAGTACTTGAGGGCAGCCGTGCAGACGCACAGTGGGGTGGGGCGCCCGGGGTGGGATGTGGGTTCTCAGTTCCCGTCGGGGCTCCCTCCAGGGCCAGGAGGAGAGTACGGAAGGGAGCAATTTGGGCCGGAGTTCTGGGCCAGGCAGGGCCTTGGATGGAAAGGCAGAGGTGGTAGGGGGCCAAGGGAGTAGCCCCATGAAGCTTTGGGAGGCAGACCGTGGTTGGGAGGGTGGGCAAGCTGCATGCATAGCTTCTGAGAAACAGAGGTGGAGGGCTGCAGGTCCTCCTCCTGTTTGAGCTGCAGGAAGCTGTTACCAGGAGGAGGAATGTGAGCTCGTGCAGTGGCCATGGAGTAAGCAGGGACCCTGTGGTTTGGGCTCTGATGTAAGCATAGTTAGGACTGTCTGTGGTCTGCACAGGGGGTCCATCTGTGATACAGCCCCGTGTGGGAGCAGCTGGGAGCACTCACCCAGACCCAGAGGCTTTGGAATGGCCAGTATGATGTAGCCCAGTGAAGGGGCCTTTTCCCAGATGAACACAGAAGCTGAAAAATATCAGTGAAGTGCCACGCACAGTTGGCATGGGTCGAGCTGGCAGCAGGGCGCCAGGACGGTGCTGGGGGCCAGTGTCTTTATGTGTTCAAGCTGGGCACCAGTTGAGGAATTGTGGCTGTCAGAAAGAGGTTGGCTTTTTTCTGGGGATGCATTAGTAGGAGCATAGCCTCCTTGGCCGAGGAGGGGATATTACCTCATGTCATTATCCAGGTATCTAAAAAATCAGAGGAGTCTTGCCTGTTGAAGAACATGTGGCTGTGAACACTCCGGGGATGTTAGGTTATAGGTAGGTCCTTTGGGATCACAATCTTTGAACTGTTCAAGGTTCATTTTTGTGTGACCTCAGGAGGGCAGTGCTTAGCTGGTTCAATGGGCAGTCCAATTTGGTCTGACTGTCCGAACTTCCTTGGGGTGGAGTTGCAGGGTGTATGTGCGGCAGTGAGCTCCCCATCCCTGGGGGCATCCAAACCTCCTGATGGTTTTCAAGTATCCACTGGTGCTGGACTAATTGTTGGAGAGGTCCCTCCTCTTGTAGTTTTTGGACCCACATGACTAGTCTAGGCTCTAGGGACCCAACACGGCCACCGCCCTTGCAGCTCCCAGGGGCTAATGGAGCAACCTAGAAGAATCTCTTGTTGCCGCCGAGGTCCTTGGCTTATTTGGGCTTGCGAGCACCTGCCTCACCTTCGTTGCTGCCTGTCACTTAGCCTGTGGCTGGCAGGGGCTGTGGGGTGTCCTTTCCGGGGGAGCACTGGGGTATCCCTGGGTTTTCCGTGTCTTGTGTGGCCTGTGCTTTGGCTTGGCCTTGAGAGTGTGTTCACCGCTCAGGTACCAAATCTCTCTTAATACTGCATGCTTTATTTTCCAATCAGGCCACATTAGTCCTTTATAAAGCTTCCCAGGACCTTCCTGGGGCCACTGCTGGGGGTGGGGGAGCCCCAGATGGAGTTTGGGTGAGGGCGTGGGGCCCTTCAGGGCCTCTCTTGGCTGGTTTAGGGGATGAGCGTGGCATGTTCTCAGCTGGGCAGACCCTGCTGGGAACATTCAATCATTCAATACACATTTGTTACACTCACTATGCCAGGCCCTGTTCTAGGACCTGGGGATTTAGCTGTGAACAAGACAAAGTTCCCTATACTTTCATTAAGCTTTATCTAGCAGTGGAGACAGGAAACAAGTTAAGTAAATGAGAAAATATCAGCGAATAAAAAGTACTGTGGTCACATAGCTGTCTTAAGCTCTTTATGCTTTAATATACCGAGTTGTATTTTCCCTTTCAACATAAACATCTTTGATAGCAATATTGTTACACTAGAAGTCTTGCATACATTTTTTTCACTAGACTACAAATGGGTAATATTTTAAGCTGAATAGCGTGGGTGATTTCAGGTTATAAGAATGGCCATAGAATCCAAACAACAAAGGCAAAAGGTATCCATACAAATAATACAAACTGATAAGACACTGCTGCATATAAGTAAAATAAAGCTATGAGTTTACTGAAACCAGTGCCCAATTTTTATAGCCTATAATCTTCATCAGAGGACTGTTCTCCTCTACTAGAGTACGTTCTGGCTAAGTAGGTAACTGCCTAGTGAAAGTTACTCCAAATCTAAGTCACAGATGAACATGTTTAAGTTTAAAACATAGAGATAAATAATTTTGAGATTTCTTCGGTGATAAGTGGTCTGTTTCATGTTAGAAAAATGTATCTGTAAGCAAGTTATCTGAATTGCTTTCTTCTTAGAATTTTAATTTTTTCCCCCATAGTTTGCCTCTGAATTCATACTCAGTTCTGTAATTTTAGTTTCAGTGTGATTGTGATTAAATCAGTGCAGTCATTTACTTTAAAAAATACTTTGAAGGGACTTCCCTGGTGGTCCAGTGGTTAAGACTCAGCTACAGAGAGCATGGGTTTGATCCTTGGTTGGGGAACTAAGATCCCATATGCTGTGTGGCATGGCCAAAAAAAAAATGCTATGAAGATGGCAAACAGGGTGATGGGAGAGAATGTAAGGGGTGACTTAAGCCGAGGGGATCAGGGCCAGGACCTGACAG
This sequence comes from Bos indicus x Bos taurus, assembly GCF_003369695.1. Lineage (NCBI taxonomy): Eukaryota > Metazoa > Chordata > Mammalia > Artiodactyla > Bovidae > Bos > Bos indicus x Bos taurus. Next base: position 21,462,163 of record NC_040092.1, on the reverse strand, counting down.
CTGAGGGAACATTCAGAGACCAAGCAGCAGCTGGCATGCAGCTGCCCCCACCAGAGGCAGGTGGAACAGGCGTTGCAAAGGCCCTGGGGCTGGACTGAGCTGGCGGGATCACAGAGAAGCCTGGCAGGTCCCGAAGGGGTAGGTGAGGGAGAAGAAGGTGCCAGGCTGATCACCTAGGGCTGGTGACGAGTTTTGGGTTTTATTATCTGTGCTAGAGGCTAGTAATGAGGTTTATGTGAAGTGATGTGATGGGGTTTTTGCGAGCCCACGGTCTGGGGGGCATGTTGAGGATCACAAGCATCTGGCTCACGAGGCCAGTCACTCTCAGTGCCTCAGTTGCCCCATCTGTGAGATGGGTTGAAGATTCAATGAATCCCTAGAAGTTATTCAGCGTCAGGCCTGTAGGAAGTGTTCTGTGATTTTTCTCACTTCATCAGCAGAGACCAAGAGAGCTGCCCTCCCTCATTCATTCACTCATTCATTCAGCAGATATTTAGGAACACTGGCTCTGTGCCAGGCACTGTTCTGGGCCCCGGGGAGAGAGCAGTGAGTGAGGAGGTCTGCCATTCTGGTGGCGCAGGCAGATCATAAAGAAATACGTCTATGATACAATGATAGCTTGATAAGGACAAGAAGACAGATCAGGCTGGGGCTGGGGTGAGGCGTTCTCTTGCTCAGAGTGCAGAGCTTCACCAGCTCGCCTCGACTGGGCCTCCCCCCAGGCTCCTCCCTCCCGCCTCTGTAATTGCCACCAGGTGGAAGGTTATCCCTTCCCCAAGGACCTTGCCCTGTCACTTTAATTTCTCTGTGTCTGCGCACTGGGGCCTCTGAGTTAAAGTTAATTTCACGCCTGACTTCCTGCTGCACTGGCAATTTCGGACGTGTTGAAGTCACCTGTACCCACCCCGATGCTGTCCTCTGCCACCTGCCGCCTCTGGAGGCGTGGGGGTGGCCGCCCACGCTCCTGGCAGTGGCGGGGGTGGTGTGGGAGACTGGCTGTGGTCTGGTCTTAGCCTCGGCAGTGACTCCGCAGACCTCGGCAGTGACTCCGCAGACCTCCCAGGCTTTGGGAAGCAGGGGAAGGGGCCGGGGTGGGTGGGGGGCGACCCCAGAGCGGCATCAGTGGGTGCTCCATGGAGGGGCTCCCTGCCCTCTGCAGGCTGGACCCACGGGGAGAGCTGGGGGCTGAATTCTCTGGGTCGGGGAGCCTAGGGTGATTCGGTGAAAGGTTGTGGGCTTGATGCAATGGTTACAGTTGCAGCTCCTGTGTGCTCTGCCGTGGCTACCCCTTCACCTGGTGTTAAGCCTTGTCCTCTCCTCCCCTTGAGGGTAGAAGCCTGCTGGCTCCTGGTGGCTCTTCCTTCCGGATTTTCTTGTCTTACAGATTGATTTCTCCCCTTTTCCTGCCTTACTGGGGTTTGGCTGATGCCCCAGGGCCATGCAGGTGGGAGGGGCGCTGTGGACCCAGGTTACTCTTAACTGGTCCTTGTGGTCTTGCTCTGGAGGTTCAGAGATGTTGAGTAACTTCCCCGGGGCCACACAGCCACACTCTTTAGACCAGCCCAATCTGCACACCCAGCCTGCTTTCCTCCAGGCTCTACCCCTCACTAGCCCAGTGACCTCGGGCAAGTCACATCACTTTGCTTGTCAGTAAGTTGGTCTCCTTGGAAGTCACACAGGAAAAGTGCTTGGCCCAGGGAGCATGGTTCGGACCATCAGTCACCCCAATCTGACAAGCTTTTCCTAAGGCATTCAGGGCCCTGCACGGGCTGCCTCCATCTTTTCCCCTGAAGTTGGGGGGTCTGGTTCTTCTTCCAAATTCACCATCACCCTTCCTCCCTTGGAAGGGTGCCTACTTCATTTCTCTTTGCCCACCTATTCACTGCTTCTCCCAAGCCTCTGCTCAAACCTCATCTCCTTCAGGAAGCCTCCCCTGATTGTCCCATGCTTTCCTTTTTCAGAATCCTATAGACCCCAGGGCTTGGCCAGACTCTTCCTCGAACGTCCACAGATTTTCATTCCTTCCTAGTTCCCCTTCTCCTAGTTCAGTGTCAGCTGACAAAGCCTGTATTTCTTGACAGGTTGTGCTTTTTTAAACCCTGACTTCTCCAGGAGACTGAGATATCCTTTGCACCCCAAAAATGCTTCCACCAACGAACTCATCACATTGCTGGTCTGTCGGTCCTTCCAGAACCCTTTGAGAGAGACTCTGCTTCTTATTTTTGCCAGACAAAATCTCGGCAGAGAAGATTTGTCTGCAGTATGCTGTTTGCAGCTGCAATACCTAAACACTTCTTGCGACAAAATAAACAGTCAAAAAAAAAAGTTTGCCAGAAGAGTGTTGCACAAATGAACACCCCAAGCCAGATGTCTAGAAGCTTGTGAACCCAGATGCATGCCTCTGGGGCAGGAACAAAGTTAGGGAAGGGCTGGTGGGAGGTGCTAGGGAGTGTGGGGACTAGGGTGAATGGGGAGCTTGTCACTCTTTTAAATGGGCAATCAGGGGACTTCCCTGGTGGTCCAGTGGGTAGAACTCCAATCTTCCAGTGCTGGGGACAGAGGTTCGATCCCTGGTCAGGGAACTAGATCCCACGCAGCCCAATTAAGTGTTTATATACCACAACTGAGACCCAACATAGCCAAATAAATAAACATTTTAAAAGGGTGGGGGGGGGGGCAGTCAGACCTCAGTTCCCAGTCTGTGGCCATAAGGGAGTGTGATCAGGCTGCCTGATTTTTTTTTTTAAGAGAAGCTCTCTGTTCATCTTTTTATGCAGCAGCTTCTGGTTTTCAATAATGGCAACAAACGCAGTGTTTTTAGAAAGCTCCATAGCCCAAACACAGCAGTCTCAGGAACTGGCCCTGCTTGGTGGACTGCACCTGTTTGCAACCTGTGGACTTGACATTGGTCCTCTTTGGCAGTCAGCGAATGGATACCTGCCATGGATACCAGCTTGCTCTGGAAGGAAACCCAGATAGCTGGGGAGGACACGTGCCCTCCAGTAGCTATGGGGAATGGAGACGGCTGCTTGCCTGGCCTCTGCCCCTGCGAGCGAGCCTTTGTTCTCACCGAGGCCTCTTTAGCTCGAAGCCACAGCACTGTGCTTGGGGTAGATCCTTCCAGGCTGTTTGAGTTCCCTCAGGCTGCCAGAACTCGTCACAACATCCAGGCTGCCTGGAAACTATAGTGAGTCATTCTCTCGTGGTTCTGCAGGCCGGAAGTTGGAAATCCAGGGACTGGCAGGGTGATCTCTTGCAGGTGCTATGGGGAGGATCCTTCCATGCGTTTTCTAGCTTCTGGTGTTTGCTGAGCATCCTTGACGATTCTTAGCCTGTAGATGCTTCACTCCAACCCTATATTCACATGGCCCTCTTCCTGTGTCTTTTCATCCCCAAACCATCTCCCAGTCCATGGAAAAATTGTCTTGTATGAAACCTGTCCGTGGTGCCCAAAAGATTGGGAACCACTGCACAAACTTTGTTTGGATTTTCCATTTTCCCACTGATGCCTGTTTTCTGGTCCAAGATCTGATCCAGAATCCTTCTCTGTACTTCATCCTCGTGACCAATTGGTCTTCACTCTGTGACCATTTCTCAGTCTTCCTTGATTTTCTGTACCTTGTCACTTTTGAAGAGGACTGCTCACAGAATCTGCAGAATGTCCTACGATTTGGGTGTGTTTGATATTTTTTCAGGAGGAGCTGGGCTTGTGGATTTGGGGGAAGATTTCCCCCGAGGTGAGGGGGTGCCCTTCCCATCACGATACATCAGGGGCACCCAACACCCTGACTGGGGTTGTTTCTGTCACTACAGGTGGTGTTGACTTTGCTCCCTTGCTCAGGGAAGTGTCAGCTGTCTCCCCGTCAAGTTGCTGTCTTTCCCATCCCTACTCTGTGCATTATTTTTTATTTTTATTTGGATGTCTGGGCCATTTTTAAAGTCTTTATTGAATTTGTTACAATATTGTTTCTGTTTTACATTTTGGTTCTTTTGGCTAGGAGGTATGTGGGATCTTAGTTCCCTGACCAGAGATCGAACTTGAGCCCCCTGCATTGGAAGGTGAAGTCTTCACCACCACTCTGGACCACCAGAGAAGTCCCCACTCTGTGCTTTAGAAGCAAGTCGCTGTCCAGCCTACTGTCAAGGGGAGGGAAGTCCAGCTGCACCTCCTAAAGGGCGAATATCAAAGACTTTGTGGACTCAAGTGAAAGCCTCCACGATGCTTAGTAAATATTTGGGGGAAAGTGCTTTGCAGCTATGCAAATTTCTCATCTTTCCTCAACGTTTTGCCAACCAGTTTAACATTCATGGAAGGGGCTTGCCTGTAACGATGAGCACCGTGGTATCTAATGGGGATTTTCTCCTTCGCTCAGTCCTTCTGCACGTAGTAGTTGAAATTCCGTAAGGCTTCCCAGGTGGCTCAATGGTAAAGAACCCGCCTGCAGTGCCGGAGACACGGGGTTTGATCCCAGCATCAAGAAGATCCCCTGGAGAAGGAAATGGCAACCCTCTCCAGTATTCTTGCCTGGGAAATCCCACGGACAGAGGAGTCTGGCAGGCTACAGTCAGTCCATGGGGTCGCAAAAAGTTGGGCTTGACTGAGCATGCATGCGCACACACAAAGAACACGTGTCCCTTCTCTCTCCTTTGTTTGTTTATTCTATCATTTATTTACATCTGTGTAGACGTGTGGGTATTTATTTTATTCTTCGGGTTATAATCTAGCACTCGTGTTATTTACTTTGCTTCTCAGATTGTTCCAGCTTTGGTCGCCAGAAACTCTTTTTGGTTGGGTCCTGTGTCCTTTTGACACCCCCCCCCCCCCCACGCTTTATCTTTTTGTCCTTCCTTTTTAACACTTCTCTGCTTAAAGATGTTCTGGGCTCATCTTGTATATTTCCTGCCCCAGCACCGGACTCAGTCATTCCTCCAGGGAGAAATGGCTCTATTTTTTTATTTTTTTGGCCATGTCCCTCTGCATTCAGGATCCTAGTTCTCCGGCCCAGGATTGAACCCGTGCCCCCTGCAGTGGAAGCACCGAATCTTAACCAGTAGACTGCCAGAGAAGTCCTGAGAAATGGCTCCTTGTACTGGAGGATGGTGTTAGGGACCAAGACCTCAGAGCTGGTGGGCTCATTGCTCTGAACTGTCATGGCTTCTTGGCCTTCTCAGCTGCTGCCTTTAGGTCCCTACCCTCTCCTGTGTTCCAGCCCATGAGGTTGCACAGGGGGCCCTGCTCACCTTGTTGCTCTCCTCCCCTCTGTCCCTCCTCAGCACTCTGCAGCCACAAGGATCTTCTTCTGTTGCAAACACTTGAGTTTGTTCCCACCTCAGGGCCTTTGCACACCCAGTGTGTTCTGCCTGGAGTGCATCTCCCTGTGGGTCGTTCCACAGCTGGGCCCTCCTGGTGATTGAAATGTCCAGGCCAACTCTGAGACACTTTTCTGCACCCCGAACCTAAAATAGCTATGCCCTCCCCTCCCCCAGTCAGTACCCTATCCCTCTGTGTAAGTTTCTGAATCTAAGGTTATCATTTTTTAAAATATTTATAATTGGCTGCGTCGGGTCTTAGTTTTGGCACACAGGATCTTGGTTGCTACTCACAGACTCTCTAGTTGTGAGGTGCCAGCTTAATTGCTCAAGGGCATGTGGGATCTTAGTTTTCTGACCAGGGATTGAACCCATGTCCTCTGCATTGCCGGGCAGATTCTTAACCATTCCACCACCAGGGAGGTCCCCAGGATTATATTGCTTATTGTCAGCATGGTCCCTCTATGTGTCACCTGCCTCCGTGAGGACTCAGGGCTTTGTGTTGCTCACCTGTGGGTCCCCAGGACCCAGAACAGTGCCCGGCGCATAGTAGGTGCTCGGTGAACTTTTGCTGAGTGACTGAGGAGATGAAAGCATGATGCCATTGCTCCCATTATTCGGATGAGTAAACTGAGGCTGAGAGACCTTCTGAGATTTGCTCAGAGACCCCCTAATGTGGAATGAGGGGGGTTCTGGTCTCAGCCTGTGTGGCTGAGGACCCGTATTGCCCACCCTGCTGGGGAGGGCAAGATTGATGTTAAGTAGTGAGACCTCGAGGTGGGAGGCCTGCGCGGCAGGAGGTGAAATCAGATTGATCCAGGGAGCCCAGGGTCTCTTACCAGCGACCCTCCTGGAAGTGAGTGTGGCCTTTCCTTGTCGGGAGAGGGATGGAGACAGGGCTCAAAGCCTGGCTGGGGTCCATAAATGAAGAGGGTCCGTGCAGGCCTGTCAGCATCTCGGACTTGAGACCTGATAGTGAGGATGCTGGAAATCACTGCAGGGTCTGGGGACACTCATCCAGACAGGAGTAAGGTGTGCTGGTAGACCCGTGCATGCATGGCTCCCAGCCATCGGTTTGGGAGCTTTTTGCAAGGGTTCTGGGTGCAGCTGAGGCTATGAGCAACTTGGGGGACCCCGCCCCAGAAAAATTGATCCCACTGTACACTCGGATGGGATCAAGCAAGTTCACAGGCCTGATGACCTCCCGGGGCCTGTCTGCGACCCCGCAGACCCCAGCTGCTGCACTCTGCTTTGTATAGGAGGTTGTGGAGAGGGGGTCAGGGGAAGTGGGTCCTTGGGTGTGTCTTCCCCCCTTTTCTGTATCGGTCCGCATCTCTGACTCTCCCTCTGCCTTCTTCTAGGGCTCCATCTCCCTTTCTTTCATTTTTACTTTATTATTGAGGTGTGGTTGATTCACAGTGTTGTGCTGTACAACTGTGCTGCACAGCAAATATATATATACAAACATATACATTCTTTTAATATTCCTTTTTAAAATCTTGCCTCCTATATACCATTTCCATTCCTTTATTTATTCTTAATTGGAGCATAATGGTTTTACAATATTTCATTGGTTTCTGCCATACATCAACATGAATCGGCCATAGGTATACATATGTCCCCTCCCTCTTGAACCTCCCTTCCACCTCCCACCCCGTCCCACCCCTCTAAGTTGCCACAGAGCACTCGGTTGTCATTGAGCTCCCTGAGTCATACAGCAAATTCCCACTGGCTGTCTGTTTTACATATAGCAATATTAATATTCTTTTCCCTTATGGTTTATTAAGGGGATATTAAGCATAGTTCCCTGTGCTCTACAGTAGGTCCTTGTTGCGTATCCATCGTCCCCCCCACTTTCTTTGGATCGTGTCCTCCTCTGCCTGGAGGCCTGTTCCCTTCCTGTCTCGCTGTCTCTCTCTGCCAGGCTCCTTGCCCTCTGGGGCTCTGTCCTCATTTGGGATCTTATCCATTTCTCTCTCTCTCTCCCCTTGCTTCTCTCTGGGGCTCTGTCTGTCTTTCTGCTTTCCTTTTCTCTCTCATTCCTGGTCTCGGAGTCTCTCTCTCTGCTTCTCTTTCTCTCTGAACCACCCGCATCCCTCCCACCCCCTGGAAGTGCCCACTCCTCTCTGAGCCCACAGTGCTGTGTGTGGCCTCCTCGGTTGAGAACCCCGATGGCAGGAGGGGTCTGGCTTCACCGACCTGAGGCGTGAGGCCCCTCGAGTGCTTCCTGGAGTTCTTGCCTCACTGGCTCCCACCAGCCTGTCGCTGGCCTATCCACATCACCCCCACCCCAGGGGGGCAGAGCAGGGGCTTTCTTGGTTGGAGGTGGCTTGGGGTCACTGAGGCCAGACCCCAAGATCCTGCCTCTGTGGGTCTGCAGCTTTTGGGGGCTTATTCTGCCCGGCCTGTGTTCCTGGTTTAAGGCTGTGGCTTTTCCTCTGTGGCTGGTTTCCCGTGGCTGACGAGAGAGGGGAGTTTGGGTGATGGCAGCTCCAGGGAGGGCAGGAAGTCTCAGGACCTTGCCCCCACTTTGGAGCCCTCTTTTCCTGCAGACCATGCTCAGCCAGAGTGTGGGTGGGGGGCACTTCGTATAGGGCAGAGGAAAGACATACATGGGCAGTACGTGGCTTGCCCTGGGGGACTGTGGGGTCTCTTCCCTCACCGGAAGCCAGTGATGGGGCAAACTTCAGCGAGGGACGAAATTCCTGAAACCCTGCCTTTCTGACCTGCCCTGTTGGCTGTCTCCTTCCTGCTTAGAAACCAGGCAATGCGGAAAAAGTTAATCTTGTACTTCAAGAGGAGGAATCACGCCCGGAAACAATGGGTAAGTCATCACTGGGGCCCCCAGCCCTGGAATCTCTTCTGCTGCCCCCTCCCTTCCGTGGACCAGGCTTCCTGGAGAGTGGAAATGGTCCCCGCCACTCAGGCCATGGCCCCTGGGACCCCTGGGTTCTGATCCTGATTCCTGAGTGTCCAGGTCATGAAAAAAAAGCCAAGGACAGCAAGAGAAACGGGAAAAGACAGCAGCTGCTTTATTGAAGCCGGGGGCTCGAGGCTCAGCTGCCTCAAGGAAGCAAGGGTGTGGGTGGAAGGGGGTGCTGGGGACGTTGCCCCTCCTTTTCCCACCTGGAAGAGGAGAAAGCATGACATTAGCTGGGAAAACTGGTCCCTTGTCAGAGGACCCACTGTGGATATTTTGGGCAGAGAGAGGTCTGTTGGCAGAGGTGGAGTATGGGGTGGGCTATATGCTGGGTGACGGTGATTGCCGGGGATTCCCTGAGAAATGAGCCTTTCCCAGCCCACTGTGCTCATTCTGGGCTCAGGAAAGTCAGGACCCAGAGAAGCAGTGAGGCCTCCTTGCTTAGTGGTACGACTCCTGCATTCCGCTGCATGCACACTCCAGTCTCAGCTGGGAGGCAGCCCGAAGGCAGGGAGAGCACATGCCGGAGAACACCTTTAGTTGTGGTTTAGGGTGCTCGTTTACATCACTGGTGTGCTGGGGGAGATTAGGGCTGAGGGACGGAGGGAGTGTTACCCGTTAGTATTCTTTCAGCTGTGAGAGGAAGAAAAGCTGGCTCAGATGGGCTTAACCAGTCAAGGAATTTCTGTAGCTGACAAAGTCTACTGAATGGAGTTCAGGAGTGGTTTGATCAGGTTGTACCTGGTCTGATGTACCTGAAGTCTATGCAGTTTCTTGGTTGTTTTTTTTTGTCTCAACTCTGTGTTAGCACAAGGACAAACTGATTTTCCTTTGGGACCTGAATTTCTGCAGCAGGCTTGGAGGCCAGAAAGAGAGAACTACTCTTTCTTAGACCATGTCACAAAAGCTCGGATTGTATCACTTGAGGGCCCTGGACCCTTTGAAACAGTTTCCGAACCCACCCTGCTCTAGATGTCAGCTGGACCCTCAGAGAAGGGAGATACTTCTGTCCCAGATGCTGAAGGACTGAGAGGCTGGGGGGGTAACACCTTTGGACTCTAGGGACCCATGGGTAAGAAGTGGTGGGCTTCCCAGCCTTTCCTTTCTTGACCTTCTCAGACTCCTAAACTGACTGGATGGTGACCAGAAGCACCCACTGGGTAGATGGGGTTCATGAAACAGGGCATCGTATGTTATTCATTGAATTAAGAAATATTTACTGAACACGTGCTGTGGGCCTGGTGCAGTGCTGAGCTGTGTTATGCTGAGTGGAGGAGAGGAGGGACGAGTGCCGGGCAGAGAAGTGGGGTGGGGGACAGCCTGGGTGTCCCACCTCAGAACTGAGAGAGGCATGACCGGAAAGGACGACCTGTGTGAATGTCTGGGGGTCTGAGTGTCAAGAAGCGGGCACAGCAAGTGCAGAGGCCCTGAGGTAGGAACCAGCACAGGGTGACATGGGACAATGTAACAGGCAAGTTGGACTACAGAGCATGAGTGAGGAGACTGTGGTGGAGAACCATTCTGTACTAGGGTGGAACATTTGGATTTTATTCCAAATACAGTGAGACAATTCATTCTTAATAGATAATACAAAGTCTTTAAGGATTTTTAGTGATTCCAAAAACTTGACAGTCATGTAGGCAGTTTGACAGGATACAGTGAACACCTCTATGCCCACCATCTAGAATTCCTCATGGTTAACATTTCTTTGGGTTTCCCAGGTGGCGCTAGTGGTAAAGAACCCGCCTGCCAATGCAGGAGACGGAAGAGATGCGGGTCCGATCCCTGGGTTGGGAAGATCCCCTGGAGGAGGGCATGGCTACCCACTCCAGTATTCCTGCCTGGAGAATCCCATGGGCAGAGGAGTCTGGTGGGCTACAGTCCATGGGGTCCCAAAGAGTCAGACACAACCGAAGTGACTTAATGTGTACGCACTTCTTTACATTCACTTTGTGTGTCTGTGTGTCTGTGTGTGAGTACGAATGTTTTTGTGGTGAATGTTTAGAAAGTAAGTGTGGATGCCCAGACCCTCGCCTGTCATGCTTCCCTGTCTCTCTCAGATGAAGGAAATTCGGGAGCACACCTCAGGATGTACAGCTTTTCCCAAGTAGTCCTGCCTGGGGGTGAAGGGCATGGTTGGGGAGGTCCTTTAGCTGGGGAGAAAGGAGATCTGATCTACGTTTTAAAAGGATCCTGGTGACTGCTGAGGTTGGAGTTGGGTGGATGTAAGTTCTTAAGAAATCTCCCAGGGCTCCTTGGAGGTCCTTTGAGGGGATGGAGGGGAAATGGGCTTATTTAAAGATAGAGGAAGAGGAACTGGAGACTTCTAAGAAACTCTGGGTGGCTTTGTGGCCAAGCTGAGCCCGTCTTAAGAGAGGCTCTTGTGAAAACGAATTCGGAAACCACAGAAACTGTGACAGGAGGGCATCAGGCGTGATCTCGCTCTAGTTCTTATATAACGGGCCCCGAGTCCTGTGCGCTGTTGTCAGGCGGGACCTGGAGGGGGCTTGGTCAAGACGTGCCCCTTCAGATCTGTGTGTTGCCCGCCTCCACCTGAGTCAGTTCTCCGGCGGAGCTCTCACTTTTCAGAGGTCTTGGGGACTGCGACCCAGCAGCCCAGGCTGCCCTGCATGCCTGCTCTGCCCAGAGAGCTGAGGCTCTTTTCCTGGAGGGGTGCCCAGCCCCAACAGGAACCCCCACCGGGCCTGCCCTATCCTTCCCTGAGCTTACCCCACAACCCTGGAAGCCAGATTGTGTGTGTGTGTGTGTGTGTGTGTGTGTGTGTGTGTGTGTGTGTGTTGGGGGAGGAGGGTGTAAGGCTGAGTCACTGATGCACAGGTTCAAACCCCATCCACCAGACCTGCTGTGAGTGGTCCTGGGAGAGCTATCTGGCCCCAAGCCTTGCTTTTCCTCATCTGTGAAATGGGGTCATGGTGGTACTGCAGGAAGCGCAGTGCCTGGCGGGGAGAGTGGGCGTGATTGACGGTGGCCCTGCAGGATGGGTTAGTCAGCGGTGAGCCCAGCCTGGATGGTGGGTGTATTCACTTCCTGAGGTGGCTGTAACAAATGGCCACAAACTAGGTGCCTAAGAACAACAGACATGTATTCTCGCTCTGTGCTGGAGGCCAGAAGTTCAAGATGTGGGCAGGGCCGTGCTCCCTTTAGAGGCCCTAGGGGAAGCCTGCCTCTTCCAGTTCCTGGTGCTCCAGACGATGCTTGGCTGTGGCCACAGGACTCCCATCTTGGCCTCTGTCCTCACCTCCCTTTTCCCCTCTCTTCTCTTACATGGACGTCTGTCCCGGGGTCTGAGGTGTGCGTCAGCCGTGTCCGACGCTTTGCGATCCCATGGACTGCAGCACCAGGCTTCCCTGTCCTTCACGATCTCCCAGAGCTTGTTCAAACCCATGTCCGTGGAGTCTGTGATGCCATCCAGCCATCTCATCCTCCGTTGTCCCCTTCTCCTCCTGCCCTCCATCTTTCCCAGCATCAGGGTCTTTTCCAATGAGTCAGCTCTTTGCATCAGGTGGCCAAAGTCTTGGAGCTTCAGTATTGGTCTTTACAATGAATATACAGGGTTGATTTCCTTTAGGATGGACTGGTTTGATCCTGCAGTCCAAGGGACTCTCAAGAGTCTTCTCCAGCACCACAGTTCTTTTTTTAAGAGATGGCTAAAGGATGCACACTCTGTATCCCCTGCACCTCTGATGTCCTTATGCTTCACATCTGGCTTTGTCCTGACTTGGCCCAGCATCCGCTTCTGCAGCCTGAGTGATGGGCCGCAGGACAGAGGCTGGGAAAGCCCTGGCCTGTCCCCTTCACCCATCGCTGAACATACGGACAGCCAGTGGGGGAACATTTCTCTGACTCTGTGGCTCCTGAGCCACTGAGCCCAGCGGAAGAAAGCCTTTAGGTGAGGCCGCGGGCTCCCTGGGGGTACGGAGGATGCCAGGGCACTAGGTGACCACACAGATCAGCTTCCCTGGCCAGCCGGCTCCAGTCAGCTCCCTGGCACCTCCCTCCATGTTCTCTGTTGGTTTGAGACTGTCTTCCTCAGTTTAGGGGGTTCTCCTGGGCACCCCATCTCTTATTTCCTCCCTAATTATAGAGTTGCATTCTGCCACACCTGGCAGGGCAGGAAGGGTTCAAATTCTGGCTCTGCTGGGTGACCAGGGCAAATCATTGAACTCCGGGCCTCAGTTTCCTGTTTCATTCAGTGGGGACTGTAGGAACACCCACCTCATCAGGCTACTGAGCAAGAGGCTGCAAGCGGCATGCTTGGGGCCGTGCCTGGACCACCGTGGTTGCTCGGAACTGTCAGCCGCAAGCCGACCCTCAAATTCAGAGGGACCCCAAATAGCCAAAACAGTCTTGAAAAAAACCCACCAAGTTGGAAGACTCACTTCCTCATTCTAAAACACATCGCGGGACTCCCCTGGCAGTCCAGTGGTTAAGAATTCACCTTCCAACACAGGGGACGTAGGTTCGATTCCTGGTCCGGGAAGATCCCACATGCCGTGGGGCGGCTAAGCCCGTGCACCGCAGCTCCTGAGCCCACGCTTTAGAGCCCTCGAGCCGCAACTATTGATCCTGGGCATCCAGAGCCCCTGCTCCACAACAAGAGAGGTCACTGCTCGCCACAGCTGGAGGAAGGCCACAGGTAGCAACGAAGACCTAGCACAGCCAAAATTAAAAAATAAATGTAAAAAACCCTGCAGAACTGCAGTAATCAGCACAGTGTGATTCCAGCCTAAGGACAGACACGGAGGACAGCGGAACAGAATGGAGGGTCTGGAATCAAGCCCTCGCATCTGTGGCTGGTGGGTTTTTGACAGGAGGCCAAGTCCATTCGGAGAGTTAGGACTGTCTCTTCAACAAACGGTGCTGGAGCAGCAGGATGGTCACACGCGCGGAATGGAGTTGGGCTCCACCTCACACAGTTAACACACACATGCACTCGAAATGAGCTAGAGACCTAAATGCAAGAGCGAAAGCCAGGGCTCCCCTGGTGGTCCAGTGGTTAAGAATGCACCTGCCATTGCAGGGGACACGGGTTCAGTCCCTGGTCCAGGAAGATCCCACATGCCTTGGAGCAGCTAAGCCCCTGTGCCACTGCTCCTGAAGCCCCTGCTCCTGGAACCCATGCTCTGCAACAAAGGAAGTCTCTGCAGTGAGAAGCCTGTGCACTGCAAGTAGAGAGCAGCCCCTGCTTGTTGCAACTCGAGAAAGCCCGCATGCAGCAACGAAGACCCAATGCAGCCAGAAATCTTAAAAAAAAAAAACCAAAAACCTCTAAAGCCATGCAATTAAGAAAAGCCCTTGTGGTGAATCTTTATGACCTTGGATTTGGCAGTGGCTCTTGGGTGAGACTGCCCAAAGACCAGCGAAAGGGGAAGTAGACACGCTGGACTTTATCAGAACAACCGTCAGGATCCCGACCTCCCGTCTGGACTGTGCGATCCAGGCCTGATGGCGCCCAAGCTCTGAGCTCCCACCTGTACAGAGGGGGGATGCCGGTCACCGCTTTTGGGGGTTTGGGAAAGTCGGTCACGGGAAGGACTCTGCTCTGTGCCTGGCACGTGGCGCAGTGGTCCTTAGGCCAGTGTCAGTGGCGATGGTGATGGTGAAGCCGATGTTGCTGTTTATGATGGAGATGATAGTGATGGCAAAGATGATGATGGTGACGGTGCTGGAACAAAGAATTCTCGCTGAGGGTGACAAACTGCGGTCACAGCGGCCATCCTCCTTTTCCTGTGCAGATTCTTGCCCCTGTCGCCTGCAGGCTCGCTTAGCGGTGCTCCAGCCTCTGAAATGTGAGTGTGAGACAGTGTGTGAGTACATGTGTGCTTGAGAGCGTGGGTGTGTGAGATTATGAGTGAGTGAGTGTGGTTTGTATTGTGAGTGAGAATATGCGTTATGTATTTGTCCGTGTGTGTGTATTAGGGTGTGTGTGTGAGTGTGTGTGTGTGTGTATGTGCGGGGATGTGTGGGGATGTATGTGCTTCAGTGTGAGTGTATGTATGTGTGAGCGTGTGTGTGTGTGCAAGTGCGTGTGTGATCCGTATCCTCCCCCGGCCAGCAGGGCCACCCAGGTGGAAACTCCTGGCAGGGTCATTGCTGCCCCAGGTGGGGCTGCGGCCACTGCCACAGGCTGCCCTGCGGTGCCCAGGGCCCTCAGCCCTCAGTGGACAGAGAGCGCGCCCAGCACACAGGTGACAGCAGGTGGCAGTGTGGTCAGATATGAAGGGGAACTTCCTCATGTTGAATAGTCCTCAGGAGCTGCTCGCATCTTTGTGTATGGTGATTGGGGCTGGGCAGTGTGACTGGATGACCCCTCGTGGCTGTTCTGTCCCTTTTGCTCTACAAGGGCCCCAGGCAGGGCTGGGTCATCTTGCCAGCCGCCCCTCCACTGGGCAGCTGGTTGGTGGCCCCACGGGTTTCTTGCTTGTCTTCACTGGTAACTGCGTTTTTTCTCTCTGCTGGTTTTTGAGTGAGCACGTTCTCACCTTTAGCCCATCTGACATTCTCCTGCTCTCGCCCATCAGACCAAGGCCTCCTGAGCACCGCAGGGCAGCCTGTGGCTGTGGCCACTGCCCCTTCTGGGGCAGCAATGACCCTGCCAGGATTTGCACCTGGATGGCCCTGCTGGCCGGGGGAGGATTCGGATCACACACTCACACTGAGAGGGTGGCGAGGGTCCCCTGCTCTGACGATGGGCTGAGTATCCTTCATGTCGGTTCCCACCCCAGGAGTGCTGTCTGCAGCATGTTGCCACGAACATGTGTGGCCATTGCGTGCTGCTAGAACTTGAACTCCCAAGGGTTCTTGGGGCAGCCCGGTTTGTGTGGTGCCCCTGGTAGCTGGGGGTCAAGTTCTGCTCCTCCTCAGAGATGGCCTGACATCCCCCTGGGGACTGTCAACGTTGCTGGGTTTGTTGAGGACCAAGGTCACAGACTGCCTTGGTCAGAAGCTGAAATTCAGGATGGGATGGGGTGTCTGGGCACGAAGACCAGAGACGGGCTTTCTGATTATGCTGAAGTGTTGAGAAGGCATTCAAGCGAGACTCCCAGACCGTGCCATCTGTCCATGGCAGCTGTTAGAGATGGGGAGATTGGGTCTCAAGAGCAGCCGGACGCTCCATGCCTGCTCGAGGTCTGGGTCACCTTGGAGACTCGGAAGCCAGGCAGCTTACATTCTGGGCTGAGCAGGGGTCTTTTCTCTAAGGAAGGACATGCATAGAGCAGGAAGCACTGTGGTTAGACTCAGAGAGGGACTTCCTTGTCGTGAACGGACAGCAGCTTAAGTCTTTACACCCAGTCCTTGGATCTGGGGAGCACGGCTTGGCCTGAGGCTGCGGCATGAGGAACTATTCAGAAAGAGAATGCGTTCCACGGGGCCGCCCCAGGTCTGACGGGCACCCCAGAGCTGCACCATCTGACACATGATGGAAATGGTCTGCGTGCACTGCCCACTGCAGACAGTAGCTCTGGCCCCAGTGGCAGGGGGACCAGGGACCTGCATTTAAATGCGACTTAGTTTTACATGATTCAGCTTTAACGGCCACATGTGACTGGAAGCGTCTGTATAGTATAAGGCCTTTCTAGAGGAAGGCTGGGGGTGGGGGTGGCCCACGCCCCAAGGAGCAAGGCAGCCGGATCCTTAGGGCAGGCTGTGGCCAGGGTCTGCCCCGGTCTCCGCGTGGTTGTGTGTCTGCCCATGCACCCGTGTGTGATCGCATACCTGCCCGTGCGCACGGCAGAGCAGGGAGCCCTGGGGTGCTGAATGTCGGATGTAGGAGGAGCAGCTGCCACAGGGCTCCCCCGCGTGTCCCCAGGAACAGAAGTTCTGCCAGCGCTATGACCAGCTCATGGAGGCCTGGGAGAAGAAGGTGGAGCGCATCGAGAACAATCCCCGGCGGCGGGCCAAGGAGAGCAAGGTGCGAGAGTACTACGAGAAGCAGTTCCCCGAGATCCGCAAGCAGCGGGAGCTGCAGGAGCGCATGCAGAGGTGAGCTGAGGACCGGGCCCACTCGCGCCCCTCACCCTCCTTCTCTCCACACCGCCCCCGCCTGCCACCACCTCCTTCCCTGCCTCCCAGGACCTGGGTCCGCTTGCGGCACTGTCCACAGAGGACCCCTGGCTGGCATGAGAAAGAAAAGCACAGCAGGGTCTCGAATTGCACGCCAAGGGCCGAGTTAGGTCCTTGGGTGTGTCACTCAGCACCTGCCTGGCCTTAACACTTCTTGGAAAGAAACTTAAATCCATTTTGATGGAGTGAGCTCTCCTTCTGGTGTGCCATGGGCTGGTACCCACCCCAGCTTTGTTCATTTATGTGGCCCCCGAGTGTGAGATCCCTGGTGTAAGTCAAAGGGAAAGGATGCTGGTCACACGTGGCGGGCATAAGGACTGGGTGCAATCCTCTGTTGGAGTGCCCAGCACACAGTAGGTGCTTGGTGGCGTGTGAGTGCGGTTTCTGTTGTCACACAGATAAGGCAATGGGCTGTGAGCAGGGATGATGGGCTTCACTCTTTTTTTTTAATAAATATATGAAAATTTATTATTGTATGATTCTTAGTTTTAAGTTATCCCTGCATGTTGTCTCCTCTTTCTGTTAGAACCCTTGATTATTTGCCATGGGTCTTTTTTTTTTTTTTTGGCCACACCACATGTCATGTAGGATCTTAGTTCCCTGACCAGGGATTGAACCCATGTCCCCACAGTGGAAGCTCAGAGTCTTAACCACTGGACACCTAGGGAAGTCTCTGGCTCTCACTCTTTACTGGATGCTCACATCCCATATCTCACTGAATGCCTGCTCCCAGTCCTGGGAGCCAGGTACCACCTTATCCCCAGGTTACAGGGGAAGACATGGAGCCAGAGGCTGCGAAGAGGCAGGCCTGGACTTTGTATGTGGATCTGTGCAGCTGGTCTTTTGTGGGGGGCATCTTAGGAGAGAAAAAGGGTTCTGGCATTTTCTGGGTGAGAGTGGGGGCGCTCCATCCCTCCCCCAGACCCCCTTGACTTGGGGCCATCCGTGTGGGTGTGGGAGGCCTGGCTCCTCCCCACTGCCCACACGCCGCCTCTGGGGAAGTTGTGGGCTTGGGGCTGTGCCGCTGTGCCGGCTGCGAGGGGCTGGTCCTGAGTGTGTGCCTTCGATCTCCAGTAGGGTGGGTCAGCGGGGCAGCGGGCTCTCCATGTCGGCCGCCCGCAGCGAGCACGAGGTGTCCGAGATCATCGATGGCCTCTCGGAGCAGGAGGTAAGTCCTTGACCCCGACCTCAGCTCCACCCGCTGTGTGCCCTGTCCAGGGAGAGGGTCTGGCAGGAAACAGAATTCACCTGGGTGGTTGAGATCAAGGGGCTTGGTACTGAATGTGGGGCGGAACCAAGGAGGGATCTGGAGGCCCCAGGGGTGTAGCCATTGGGTGTCCCCGGGCCTGCAGGCCGAGCGGGCAGAAAGGCCTTCCCGGGGCCATGCAGGAGGGGCCACCTGGCAGGACGTAGCCAGGAAGGGTCACAGCCAGGGACCCCGTCATGATGCCACGGCCGAGTAAGTATCCTGGCCTCTCACCCCTCCCCCACTCCCTGTCTACTTTCAGTGCTTCCCATTGGCTGAACCCGACCAGAAGCCAGAGGGCACAGGAGCCTGAGGGTGGTGGTTTGTAGGTCAGCCTCCCAGTTGTCCAGAACCAGGGTCTGAAGGGGGTTTCCCAGCTCACCAGCTGTTCACCAAGCCGGGGACCTTCTATCTAGAGTTCCCAGATGACCTTCTATCAGCCAGGTGACCCTGGCTCTGGTCACTGGAGCCCAGAGGTGGCCAGGGAGCAGAGAGAGGAGGCATTTGCTCCTGTACCAGCCCTGCCCCCTCCCAGGTCTTACAAGCATCTCATGTGTCAGTTCCCCATCCCCCCCTCCATGTTCCCAACATCACAGTGGAAAGGAGGGGGCCTCGCAAAAGGAGGGGAACACATTCTTCCTCCCCCGGGCCTTGTGTCCAGGGAGAGCTTTTGTCCAGCTGGGAGGTATTAACAACTCCAGATCAGTGCAGTCACTGCTCATGAGCTGCATGTGGCTGTTTAAATGGAAATGACCAGAAACGAAATAAAATTAAAAACTCAGTTCCTCCAGCGTCACCAGTCGCATTGCAAGTGCTCAGAAGCTGCGTGTGGTTGGTGGCCCTGTGCTGCACAGAGCAGGCCATAAACACCTGCATCGCTGCAGAACATTCTATTGGGTGGTGCTGCCCTAGGTCACTGAGTCTCATATGGGACAGACTGAGGAGTCCTGGGGAGGGGACATCCAGCTTGAATTGTGATTTCCCAGGCCCACACCCCCAGCAGTTCTGATTTAGCCAGTCTGGGGTGGCAGAACTCAGAAATCTGCATTTTCACCAGGCTGTTCATGCAAGTTTGACATAGGTAGTTCAGACTATCTGGCTATTTAAAAAAGAGCTTTCATTTTATTTTTATAAATTTAATTAAAAAAATTTTTTTTCTTGTCCTCGCCTGGCGACATGAGAGATCTTAAATTCCCAACCAGGGATCGAACCTCTGCCCCCTGCACTGGAAGGAGGAGTCTTAACCACTGGACTGCCAGGGAAAAGTGTGAAAGCCAAACTGTCGGTTGCCCAGTCATGTCCAAGTCTTTATGACCCCATGGACTATAGCCTGCCGGGCTCCTCTGTCCATGGGATTCTTCAGGCAAGAATACTGGAGTGGGTTGCCATGCCCTCCTCCAGGGGATCTTCCCGACCCAGAGGTTGAACATGGGTCTCCTGCATTGCAGGCAGATTCTTTACCATCTGAGCTACTAGGGAAGCCGAAGTCCAAACCTTTGTCTTAAAACCTCGCATGGTGTGGCCCTGTTTTGAACACCCTCTAGTCTGCAGAAAGCAGAACTCGGAACGCCTTTGTCCACACCTGTGGGTTTGCTCCGGCTCCTGTCCCGCCAATGGTGGCCAAGTACACAACCCACACTGGCATGTGGAAGCAGGAAGAGGGTGACCCTTTCCTGCAGGCTCCCTGCTTGATGCAGGGTGCATGGCATCTCAGCTGATTCAGTGTTCCAGCACCACCCCCATCCCAGAAGACCACTTCCCCAGCTCCTGGCCACATGAGAATGCAGCCACCAGGGTCCCTGGGGAGGTTGAGGGGACAGTGCTTAAGGGTGATGGTCAGAAAGGGAATTCAGGGCAGCAACTGTTCACCCAGTCCAGGCTGACCTGAGGTTCCCTGGGAGGGTGGTGAGGAGGGGGCTGGGCAGGAAAAGAGATGCTCACGATTTCGGGGGAGCTTGCAGTAGTCAGGGTGCGAGCCCACTGTGGGTGGAACCATGGAATAGGGTGGGGATTCCCGCGAAGAGGAACCCAGCTTGGATCTGCCAGGACTGTGCGTCTCATGCAGGCGAGGGACACAGGGAGGTGATGGTATTGGAGGGCTACTCAAGTGCCGGGGAGGCTCAGGCCTCCCTGGGAGTCCTCCTCTCAGCCAAGGTCAGGGCTGTGCCCCCACTGCGCTCCCCTGCTTCTGTTGGGAATCCCCAGCACTGAATGGAGCGCTTAGATGTGGGAGGCTAGGCAGCAGATCCTTTGAACCGGCTGACCTTGGCTGGGCCGGGGCCCTCGCCTGCCTCCGGAGATTGGTAATTAATCGCCAGTAATGGGCTGGCTGCAGAGATTTGGGGAAATGAGTCCAGCTGAGTGGCGGCTCTGAGCCTCTTAATAGCTGCCCCGATGCATTAGGAGTGAGGCCGCCCGACTCCTGCGGTGCACAGGGCTGGGTAGGCTTGGTCCCCAGTGGGCACGCTTGAAGGAGCGGAATCCGGGGCTGGAGGTGGACGGCTGGTGAGGAAATGGTTCTTCAGCCTCGCTGGGCCCTGCCAGAGCAAGGCAGCCCCTCGCCCCCCACCGCATGCCCTCTGAACCTGAGGTGGGGGTGGGCAGCCCCGTCCCTGAGCCAGCCAGGTTGCACATCTTCCCTGCAGTGTTTTATGGCACTTGCATTTCTAAAGGGAAGATTCATCACTCCCCTCTTACTGCAGATAAGGTGACTGCTGCTCTCTGTGTTGAATTTACAGCCCTGCCCACCATAAACCTGTCTGGGGCTGCCTTTAAATTCTCCCTTCCCCCTGCACGGGCCTGCTCTTATTTTTTAACCCATCATGCGCTTTCTCTCTGGTTTTGTGTTTTCCCATTCTGACTTGGAGCATCCCTACCCTCTGCTCATTCACTTGGGTTCCCCTGTGCTGGCAGGAGCAGCCTGTCCCCTCCCCGGCCCGGTCCCCAGTTCCTTGTCCTCTTGCATTTTCCGACCAGGGTGGTGCCCTCCATTATCTCCATTTTCCTTCCAGAATCTGGAGAAGCAGATGCGTCAGCTGGCTGTAATCCCGCCCATGCTGTATGATGCCGACCAGCAGCGGATCAAGTTCATCAACATGAATGGGCTCATGGATGATCCCATGAAGGTGTACAAAGACCGCCAGGTCATGAACATGTGGAGTGAGCAGGAGAAGGAGACCTTCCGGGAGAAGTGAGTCCCCTGTTGGTGGGGTGGAGGGGGGCCTGGCCAAGGCCACCCTCCCCTATCCTGGGAAGCCTGTCTTCTTGAGGTTTGCCCTGGCTTCCCAGGGCTGTGACGACAAGTGACCACCAACTGTGTGGCTCACAACAGCTGGAATGTATTCTCCCACAGTTCTGGAGGCCAGCAGTCTAAGATCAAGGTGTGGGCAGGGTGGCTCCTTCTAGAGGCTCCGAGGGAGGGTCCCTTCCAGCCTGGTTCCCAGTGGTGGCTGGAGATCTCTGTCACCCCTCTGCTTGCAGATGGCTCCCTCCATCTCAACTGTCTTCGCATGGTCTTGTTTCCCATGTGTCTCTCTGTGTCTTCTGCTTTTCCTATAAATTCACCAGTCACATTGGATTCAGGGCCCACCCTACTCTAGTATGACCTCATCTTAACTAATTATATCCACAAAGATCTCACTGCCAAATAAGGCTACATTCTGAGGTTCTGGGAGGACAAGATTTTTGGGGGGACACTATTCGGACCAGTACAGAGTGTCAGGGAAGCTTTATGTGAAATGAGTCAGTGTGTATTAGAAGAACAAGGCAGGAGGGCCTTCGAGGCTGGTCTGAAGGCATGGGCAAGGGCATGTGGCTGGCCGGTAACTGGTTTTCATTTTATCTGGAAAGTGACTATTGGTTGAGCACCTCCTTCATCACAGACACTAAACAGATGTCTTCTGGGTTTGTGCATTTGTCCCGCTTATCCCCCATAACAGCGTTACCCATCTGCATTACACAGAGGAGGAAACAGAGGCTCAGAGAATTTAAGACACTTAACAAAGGTCACACAGCTTGCAAAGGGTGGAGGCAGGATTCAGAATCCCCCAGCTTCAGGTCAGGGGCTCAGCTGCAACTGAGAGGCTTGTCGGGGGAGAGGGAAGACGGAACCAGGGAGTAGGGAGCGCTTTGGGAAGCAGAGGCAGGATGTGGATGCTCAGAGGTGAAGCTGGGGCTTCTAAAATGGAAGAGCAGAATGACTGTTTTGGGGAGATGAGTGAAGGGCCAGATGGAGAAAGCCCTCCTTTCCCCCACTAGATTCAAAAGGTGTGTCCCAGGGAACCCCATCCTGAGCACATTGTACCTTCACAGGACTGAGGACCCCTGTGAAGCAAAAGGGTGGGAAACTGAGGGACAGGTGGAGACCTTAGCACTCTACCAGGAGGGCGTTGGGGGCTTAGCTGCTGGATGTTCACGCCCACCACCTCTTTCATCGCCAAGAGAGTTTCCTCAAAAGAGATGACCTGCGTGGGTCATTAACTTAACTTCTCCAGCCACCCACTGTGGTTCCAGGCCATAGGGACGGGGGCTGTCTCTGCCCTTTGCAGGGTCAAGTGACCCCAAAATGCCAAACTGGGCTCCCGAGATGGGGATGCTTCTGGGTCACGGGCAAGGCTGGGGTGCATCAGCCAGTGCAGTCACCAGGACTTGGAAATGCAGGAGAAGCGACTGAAGAGGCTCTTGGTATGGAAAGTATTGTGGTTTTTTGTTTTTTTTTTTTAATGGCTTTTGATTATAGAAATTCTAAAACATACATAAAAATAGAGGGATGGTATGATGCCCCCTTGAGCACCTAACACAGATTCAGCAGTCTTCCACAGGAAAGAGGGCTGTGGGAGCAATTTCCACGTGTGTTCGGGGACTACTGCTCAGAGACAGGAAACCCAGGTACTTTGTGGCTCCTTTCTAGGTCTCATGCTCACAGATGTGCTTGCCCTGCCGTTGAATCAGTCCTCTGTATTAGGTGTTTTACACTTTAAGAACCAACTATGGGATGGTCATGGATTCCAAGAATGACTATTGCATTAGGTATTTAAATCCCCCTAACGTGTTTCCTATTTTTATTTATGCTTTTTTTTTTTTTTAAGAGGTTTCTGGGGGTGCTTTGTTCCGACCCAATGATTGCATACTGTTAGTACAGTAACTGAAGAATGGGGGACCCAGGCTGGGCTGATGTGTGCTGAGACCCAATTTGGCAGCTTGTGTCTTTCAGGGTCCTGGGTGATCTCTCCTTCTCAGGGAAAGTTATAGCACTCAGGAGCTTTGAAAATCGTGTGTCAGTGGCGTAGAGCTCACTTAGTGGCCTTGTGATTTCGAACAGCCACTTCTCCTCCCTGAGCCTCAATTTCCACATCTGTAAAATGGGTGTAGCCTCAGTGCCTCCTTGTCTGGCTGTTGAGGTGCCTCGTGTCAGAGTAAATTCTCAGGAAACATTCTCAGAGGATACAGGTGTAGGTTGGAGGGAGGTGGAACAGTTGACCTAAGGGAATCCTCTGAGTTTGCTTCTTGGTCTCCTGGGGGCCTCATCTCGGCTTGGGGAAACCCCGAGGAAAGGATATTTTTTGGGGGGTGGGGGAAGGAAGTGTCACAGGGGCGGGGAGAGAAAGGGAAGATTCTGTCTGTCTGGAAAATCAGGGCGTTAGGCCGCCTCCAGCTTTGCAAGCTGCCTGAGGCGGACTTGCAGGCCGGGAAGCCTGCCTGACTCGCGGCTTCCTCTGGGAAGACAGAAGAGGCTGTTCCGGATTCTCCAGTGTCTGGTTGGGGAGCCAGGGAGGGGCCGGCTGGCCTCCAGCCCAACCATCTGGAGGGCTGGGCAGGATGATCGCCAGCCCTGGCCCGGACTCCCTGGGGGTGGGGGTGGGGGACCCGGGGCCCCTGCCTCCCCAGCAGCCTCTTCCCTCCCCAGGGAGGCCGCGGGGTGGTGGTGTGTTGAGGGGGGGGGGGGGGCGCAGCCAAGGCCCCGCCCAGCATCCCCGGGGCCCCAGCAGCCGTGACCCACATCTCCACCCCCGCCGTCCGCCTGCTCCTGTGGCCCTGACATTTCAGCCTGGCCCAGCTCTTTCCCAGTAATTCTCTCGGCTTCGCAGGAAGCCAGTTGGTGGGGCGCCAGTTCCCGCCACCCCTCCAACTTCGGTCCCTTCTTGCCTCCTCCTGGGCTTGCTTGCCTCCTGCCCGCCTCCCTGCGGGCACTCGGAGCCTCTGCTCCCATCTCTCCCGGGGAGGCCCGGCAGCCTCGAGATTCTGCGCCGTGACCTCACCCGTGGGGGCCCCGTGTGGGCCAGGCGAGGCCCAGCTTCCCAGGCCCAGCCGGAGATAGAAACAAAAGCAGATTTTTAAAAGGGGGGGAACCCCACCACAGGGCTGCATGTAATGTCCTCATTTTTCCTGGAACCCGCCTCTAGCAGGACAAACAAATGTATTTTCAAAGGCGCTAAAACCAGTGACTCACTCCAAGGAACGCCCTCTCTTACCCCTCGGTCCCGCCCGCCGCGGCCCTTCCCACACCCCCCTGGGCTTAATTGCTCCGAGTGGGGCGGCGCCCGTCCAGCCGGGCCCGCGGAGATGGCAGGCGCCCGGGAGCTCGGCGGCCGCCCAGCCGGGCAGCCCCCCTCGGCCTGGTCTCAGGCCCGCCCTTCTCTCCCCGCAGATTCATGCAGCACCCCAAGAACTTCGGTCTGATCGCATCATTCCTGGAGAGGAAGGTGAGTCTGCCCAGGAGTGCAGCGCCGCCCGCCCCTCCCCGTTCCCCTCTGGCGTCCACTCCTGCGGGTAGCCGCTTGGGCTGCTGGTGAAGGACCCTCCCTCCCCACCCACGAGGCCTCTGCCTGCCGGCCCCTTGCTCTCCTTGCTGTGTCTGACAGCGCTTCCCTCCTGCCTCCCTCCTGGGAGCAGCCACAGGCCCCGCCCCAGCCTCCCGGGCCCTCGGGGGCGGAGCTCCAGGCTGGGAAACCCCAGGAGAGCTGTGTGCACCAGCTCCTCCTCCGACGTGGCAGCGAGCATCCTGGCAGATTGGGCCTGGGTTCTAGAAGCTGTGCTGTGCCTGGCATCCTAATTAAGGCTTTATGGGCAAGAGTGCTGGTCTTCCAGGGCGCTGGATGGAATGACCTTTCTAGGTCCCTCTGATGGTCACTCTATGCTGACACACCTTATGCCAAGCGACGCGTGTGGCTGGCAAAGTCCTCATTCCCTTTGGATAAAACTTGATGGAGAACTGACACTGGAGCTCCACAGGGGCGGTGCCCTTCTCTGCTCCAGCTCCCTATTGGCAGGTGGACACAGAACGTCCTAGGGAATGGTAACGCCCCCTTTTGTGCACCCACGAGGCTGGGCTGGACATGGCCCTAGGTCAGAGTCTGCCATTGGACCCCAGCATCATCGGGGTGGAGCCAGACAAGCTTCCTGAAAAGGTTTACTTTCTGGAGCTGCTTGTCTGGGTGTTTAAAGCAGCATTTCCCCGAATCTTGTTTCTCAGTGTGGGGGTGTCTGCCCACCCCTAGCTTTGCAGATACCCTGCTAGTGGAGGCCTCACGCTTTCTAATTTTGGGAGGGCAGTTGGAGCAGGATCCAGGCGGATGTTTTAAAGGGTAACAGTTGTTCCCAGCATCTGCCCTTAATGAACTGATACCCATAGAAGGAGGGAGATGGAGCAGCGTGGGGAAGCGAAATCTCTCCTGGCCTGAAAAACCAGTGCAGAGAAGCAAGCCCATAAATAGCCTCTCCCCTGAGTTAGTGACAGCTTCTTACTAGGGGTGTGGACAATGCAGGAGACTCTAGGTTGGGGCTCCCCGGAGATTCAAGCAGGGATTTCAGACATTGGTAATTGAGCAGCGCTGTTTGAATGAGGAAATCAGAGGTCTCTGTGCTGGAGAATAAACTTTATGGTGTTCTTTGACTAAGAGGCAGCCCAAGCTGAGACTCAGATAGAGCTTCCAGAAGGGTCTAAGCTGGAGCCGCCTGCTGTGCCTCTGGGGACTGGTGTGCCCTGACGGTGAGTGAGGCCAATAGCAGGGTGGGAGCCCAGTGGATTGGCCAGCTCGTGCCCACCCACAGGGGCAACTAAGGCTTAGGGCCAGCCCATTGGTTGTCCGACGCAGGCAGGCACTCTCGTGAATTGTTCAAGGGGAAGTCAGACACCCACATCCCCCAGTGTGCAGATACTGGCATCTGATTATAAAATGTTATTCTGAACTACTTTGCGGGTTGTGCGTGTGGTCAGGTTTAGCCTGGGAGCCATCTCTGTTCACAGTCCGTTCCAGGGAGTGGATGAGGACGCAGGGGTTTGAGGCCCAGCCCACCTCTGCACCCAGCAGCCCTCATGGATTGCCCCTCAGAGGCCAGTTCCTGGCTTGGCATCAGCTCCGGGCATCACAGAAACAGTTTACATCATGTCAGTAATGGCTGCCGGCAAAAGCGAGCTGTCACCTATAGTGGGCCCAGGCCGTGGCATCATCGCGTTCTGTCCTCCAGTTGCTCTCTGTGGGTGACGCCCTCTTACTGGTCTCATTTGGACAAGGAGGAGGTGGTGGGGTTCAGAGAGAACCAGCCACTTACTCAGCACGCGGAGGTGTCAGGTCCACATGGAAAAGACCACAACAGAGAAAAGAAACGTCCCAAGAGATGAAGAGCCGCATGGGGACATTAGTCAGGCTGAATGCACGAAGCTTGGAAGAGGTTACTCAGGGCCCCAAGTATTAGGGAGAAGGAAACTGGCGTGAGAGGAAGGAGACTGCAGGGGAGCTGGAGGCCTTGTTCCCGAGTGGATGGCCTGTGACGGCTTTATCGTCGCTGCTGCTAACAGTAGCAGCCCCCACCATACGGAGAGGTCACACATTTGCAGTGCGTGCTCTGTGGTCCTAAGTCCTTTACACGTAAGTATATTAACTTACTTGGTCTTCATGACAAACTTGTGAAGTGTATGCGATAGTACTCCCATGACACAGGTGAGAAAACCAAAGCCCAGAGAGGTTCAGTAAACTAGCCAGGGTCACCCAGCCAGCGTGTGGAGGAAGCGGGATTTGAACCCAGGCTTCCTGCTCCAACTGTACACACTGCACACTCCTCAGAAGTCTTTTCTCTCTCTCTGTCCTGCAGACAGTGGCTGAGTGTGTCCTCTATTACTACCTGACCAAGAAGAATGAGAACTATAAGAGCCTGGTGAGGCGGAGCTACCGGCGCCGCGGCAAAAGCCAGGTGAGAAGGGGGCAGGGCGGGCTTCTGGATGGGTTCCCAGCATGCTCTGCGGCTGACTCCCAGCATGCTTGGCAGCTGGCAGGCCTGACTGCCGCTTGCAGTGATGTTTCCACATGTTTCTTAGCAGTGGGTCCCTCATTTGGGGTCCTCTCAGTGGCAGCTGGGAGACCCTCTCTGGGGGTATTTGTTGTACCCCAACAGTAGGGAAGAGAGCTGGGAGAAATGGCCATTTCCATCTTTAGCCTGGAAAATTCTAGAACAGTTGACTTGGTGACCCATAGGCTCTGGGGTGAATAGGGTCACATTCCCAGACCAAGGCCTGGGCTTCCGGGATAACTTGGACTGGCTCACAAACTTAACATTTAAAAATTTTTAATAGTTTTTGGTGTAATGTATTTTTGAAGGAAAAGAGTAGCCAGTACTTGAAATTGCCATATTTCAAACATCACTGTATATGACTGAGGGATGATTTAAGTTAGAGTAGGACTTGGCAAACTGAGGCTCTTGGGTGAGTCAGGCCAGCCACTTGTTTTGTGAATAAAGTTTTATTGACACAGGGCCACACACACCTGTTGAGGAATTACCATGGCAGCTTTTCTGTTACAACAGCAGAGTTGAATAGTCATGACAAACCGCAAAGCTTGACATATTCACCATCTGGTCCTTTGTAGAAAAAGTCTGCTGACCACTGAGTTAGAGGAAAAGGCTATTCATTTAACAAAAAATTAGTAAATATGTTAAAGATGATGGGGGTCAGTGGCACACATTTTTAAGGGGGCTCATGAGTGTTTGGCTTCGGGGAGACAGAGGAACGGGGAAGGATTAGTCTTACTTTTGGGCTAATGAGAATCAGCCCTGAGCCGATGCTGGGAGTACTGAGGTTGAGGGCAGGAGGGAATGCTGGGAGATAGTAGGGTGGACTTGTGCTGCAGGCAGGGGGTTGTAGGCGGGACCCTGCAGAAGGCGCTGGACACTGCTGCTACATGCTGGACTGGAACTAGTTGAGGCATATCCTTCTCTGGGGCCTCTGGCCTGGGAGATCGGACAAGGGAAAGGGACGAAGGTCAGAATTAGCAGGACGGAAGAGCAAGACTCAAAGGTTCTGGTAGGTGAGTGCTCGCTGACATTGGCATTTTTCCTTTCCGAGGCCAGCAGGGACAGGACCCTGAGGGTGTCAAGTCCAGCCATCTCCCATGGGGTTCCAGTGTCCACTGTGAAGCAGCTACTCTGTGATCAAGGCCACAGCCTTTGAGGGGTTGGTTTACACATGCCCTGTCTCCTTTCTTGCGTTCTGGAAACTGTGCTTCAGGACTGTGAGTCCATTCCCCTGTTGGCTAAGCCACGTGTAATTAGGGAAGCAAGTCTGTTGGCAGGGGGCAATAGACAACCCCTTACTGCATCCTGAACATCAGGCCAAAATGATTGAGACAGAGTATTGGTTGTTGTGGGCCCAGTCGTTGAAGGGTGGCTGTGATTGGTTTGAGGATAGGGTTTTCTTCTAGGTTTAGCACGGCCACAATTGGCCAGCCTGCTCACCCATCTTACAGATGCGTAAAACTGAGGTGTACTAGCTTGGAGTGAGTCAGTTCTAAAGACCTAGCTGCCACATGTTAGAAATTGAAGTGCGTTTAGGAACTTTTCTAGACTGAGAGGCAAGAACTCAAATAAATGCCAGGCAGAGAGCCTAACTATGCTGGCATAAAAGGCAGTAGGGCATGGCGTGGACTGTGGCTAAACAAAGGGGGAAAGTCAGGCCTCTAGATTGATTTTAAAAACATCGCCAGGTATTTTTTGAGCATCTCTTGTGTACCAGAACCCCTGCTTCCCTACCTTTGTAGGGACCTTGTGGATGGGCTCATGAGGCCCTTTTTTATGGCTGGGCTGGGTGCTTAGGAGAGGAAAGTGTTCTGAGTCAGATGGAGAGAGACATGGCATTCTCCTCACCTTATGCTAAAAACCACATTTGCATGGAGGGAGGCAAAGAAAGATTGTGTGTTGGCGTCACCGTAGGGAGGGGGTATCTCCAGAGGAGTCCTGGGGGGTGGGGGGCTGTCAGTGCCTGACGCCCCTGGTCCTGGCTGCCATGCTTTTCATTATGCCTTGCTTGCTGACTCATCTGTCCACTGGACGCTTGTGTGCTGACAATGGCAGCTCCATGCCCAGTCATCTAGACCAGGTGTACAGGGGTGGTTCCAAGTCAGCGTGCCAGTGGTCTGCCTGAGGCTCCATCGAGTAAGGGGTGCCAAAGATGAGGTTGAGGAGCAGCCCCCCTGGAGGACGAGGATAGAGGTGAGGGTGACCTGGGCAGAGGGAACAGCAGGTACAAGAGCACCAGGGCACGAGAGAGTGCACAGCACCCTGAGAGTCTTAGGAGCAGGAGTCTGAGTACCTTCCAGGGTCTTAAATGAATGAAGAGATGGAGAATCCATGGGAGACAATAGGGAATGGTGAGGCCTGGGGTTAACTAGCTAGCTTGTACCTCATCAGCTCCAGCTGACTACTTGGCCCCGTATTGTCAGATCTGATTTTTTAAAAATTTTATCTAATTTATCTTTTTAAAATGGTATTTATTTGTTAATTATTGGTTGGGATGAGTTTTTCATTGCTGCCCTTGGGCCTTCTCTAGTTGCAGTAAGCGGGGGCTACTGTCTGGTTGCAGTGCGAGGACTTACCACTGCGGTGGCTTCTCTTGTCGCAGAGCACAGGCTGTAGAGCGTGTGGGCCCAGTACTTGTGGTGCACAGCACATGGTTGTTGCCCCCTAGCATGTGGAATCTTCCAGAGCCAGGAATCATACCCATATTCCCTGCGTTGGCAGGAGGATTCTTAACCACTGGACCACCAGGGAAGTCCAGATCTGATTTTTTTTTTTTTTTTATAATGATGACCTGGAGATCTGGAATTACGTGAAACTGCCTGATTTTTATTCTTAGGTCATGTATGAAACAATGACAACAATATGCTGTATAGGCCAGACAGCTCATCTTTGCTCTTGAAATCTGTTCTCAGCCCACAGGACCTGTGGGCTAGAGTGTGATAAGGCTCAGGGAGGAGGTACAGAGAGTATGTGTGACTTGTGACAGAGGCCAGGATCAGGGCACTGGGGGCCCTGGAGTGCTTTATGGCTATAGAAGAAATGTTTGCTTCCTCTTTTCATCTGAGTCGTTCTGGGTCAGCTGTGGCTGTGATGCTGGGGTCATGGGGCTTCTTTGGTGAGGTTTTACCCTCTGCCCAAGCTGATGTGTCAGGCTGGGGCTCCCAGGGTGGAACAGGGATGCAGAAAGAGAGAAGAAGGCAGGGCAGGAGGCCTCCATCTCCTTTGGGGCTTTCCCCTCCCTCTGATCAGTGGGGACTGCAAGGAGGCGTGGTGTGGTCCCGGCCTCGCCGGGGACAGAGATTTACACACAAACCCCGGAAGGGCTCCTGTGCCAGGCAGATCCACCGCCCTCACCACCATCCGCCAGCCCTGTTCATAAATACGGGATAAATGGGTCACCCCAGGTGTTGACTTTGTGGTCATAACTCATCTCTTGGCCCCGTGACAGCGAAATAAAAGGCAGACACAGGCCCCGCAGCCCCTCTTCTTAATTCAAGATGCACTTACTGGAGTGAATCTGAGCTGCTTTCTCTCTCCATGATTTTATAAAACCTGTGATCCTGCTGATAAATCTCTCAGGAGGTGGGTGGAGGTGCCCCAGCCTGGCATGGATTGTGGGCAGGTATATCTGTTTGGGCGCTTACGTGTGGATGGATGGATGGATGCCCGTGGTGGTCGACCCCCGTGGGTTAATACTGTGAGCAGATGGAGGGGGGCGGTGAGGAGTGGTAAGGCAGGCAGAGACCCTCTGCTCTGTACAGCCGGAAGTGGCAGCTGGGAATGAGCCTGGAGGGTGATTCACTGTGGGCTAGGGAGCAGTCACCGTCTGCCAGAGGCACAGCAGGTGCTCAGGTGACAGCTCGGCTGTCCCATCCTTGTGTCTGACCAACACTTGGCCCACTCCAGTAGCTCAGAACTTTGGGACAGGCTGTGGTCCTGGTGTGTTTCCTGTGGCTCTGGCCACGCCATAGCTAAGGACGGCCACTAGGGGCCGCTCAACTTGTCCGCCCACAGATGCCCCTCAGGGCCCTCTTGCTTCCATTTCTCCAAAGTCCACCCTCGTCGCCCACCTGCACTGAGGTGCTGGATGTATGACACTGTGTGGTCACCCGGCTTCCCTGGTGGCTCATGGTAAAGAATCCACCTGCCAATGCAGAAGATGTGGGTTTGATCCCTGGGTCAGGAAGATCCCCTGGAGAAGGGAATGGCAACCCACTCCAGTATTCTTGCCTGGAGAATCCCATGGACAGAAGATTCTCTGGTGGGCTAACACCTTCCCAGGTTCCCCAGGTGGGCAGAGAGGGCCAGGCCTTAGCCCAGAGGCCATAAAGGCTGAGTGCGCTCTTGGCAGCTGGGGCAGCAAGCTTCTTCTAGGAAGGGGCCTGGTCATTACATCCTGGGGACAAATCCCGCATGTCTGCATATTCCTGCCATGATGCTTAACCACAGAGCAGGCAGCAGGATGTCACCTCATGTGTTCAGGTGACACCCGCTCTGTGACACCCTCTCCACACCCAGTGCTGGGCCCCTGGTTCGTCATGGTGGTGGTTGCCATTCAAAAGCGGGGATGATTACAAAAGCACATATAAAATTCCTGGATGAAAAGCGTTGTCTTTTCAAAACAGATGTCTCTGGGCTCAGACCCTCGATGACCCGAGAACGCAAGGCCGCTCTGACGTCCACTGCAAGGCTGCCTGGCCCTGCAGTGGCTGGAAGCAGGGACACCTGTTGGCCATTTGGAATATCAGAGAAGGTGTCATCCTGGGGACTTCCCTGGCGGTCCAGTGGTTAAGACGTCATGCTTCCGATGCAGGGGGCCGGATTTGATCCCCGGCTGGGGAACTGGATCCTACATGCTGCACAGCGCAGCCAAAAAAAAAAAAAAGAGAGAGAGAGGGTGCCATCCACTTGCCAGAAGCTTTCCCCTATCCTGACAGAGGGAGATTCAGGAATTCCAACCCTTTCACACCCATCCCCTGCCAACCCCACACACCTGAGCTTTGGCAAGGAACCCTCACCCCCTGGACCCCAGTCCCCAAGATCTAGCCATGAGTGGCCAGTGAGCTTGTGGCCAGGGCCCCCGCGTCCTCTCCTTGAGGTGAGTCACCAGCCAAGGCGGGGACCAGCTCGGAGCACCAGTGACGGCACTGTGGTTTATAGTTCATGATTCATGGACAGAGGGGCTACATTATCCCAGCTAAATGCAGTGCTGGAGCCCAGGAATGCTGTGGTCAGAAGTCTCTCCCTGACTTAACTGTGTGAACTGTCGGGGAACCGGGGTTGAGACCAGTGGCCCAGCTCTGCAGGGGGGACTCCTGGCGATGGGGGGGTATGCCACGGAGGTGCGGCCACCCCGCTTTGACCCCTCAGGGCCACGTGGGCAGCTGGGAGCTGGGCTGGTTGTGGTCTCCTCAAGGCCACATGGTCTGTCTTTTCTTCCCTCGTAGACGGGCACAGGGACAGGGCACCCAGCCTTCCGCTCCTGGGAGCTGCAAGAGCACGTCTGGGGAACAGGGCGCCACTTCCTTCCTCCTCTCTCTGGCCTGCAGCCCTGTTCCCCCATCTCTCCTCTCTCTCTGTGTCTGTCTCTCCCCCACACCTGCCCCTTCCCCTGTATCCCTCATCTTCCTTCAGCCTCCTTCCCTTCCCTCACCTCCTCACCCAGGTCCCTGCCGGGGGACAGGTGACCTTGTTCCCAGTTGCTCTGCTCTGCACTCCAGAGACTCCCGCGCCGTGGGCAACTTGCACGGGGGACAGCGTGACCGGAAGGCGTTCCAGGGCAGGGCCAGCCAAGCGGCCGTCCCCAGAGGGAGGGGGCGGCCACCACGCAGTTGGTGCTGGTTCCCAGACCCTGGCTGCCCGGCCCCCACCCCCCACCGCGCCCCGGGCAGATGATATCACTGGATGGCTCAGCCTGGTAAAGTCTGGAGGGGACGTGTGGCCTGCCAGTCGCGGCCACATTGCCTCCAGGTTGGGCTGTGCTGCTCCCTGCCTGCTGGGTGAGCGTGAGGGGGCCGGTCCCAGACCGCCACCCTGGCTGGGCCTCCAGCTTGGGGGTCAGTCTGACTCTCCCGGGCCGCCCAAGCCTGCAGGAGGTGGCCACTTCCGCTCTGCTGGGGGCAGGCTGGGCTGGATGGGATCATGTCCAGGTTTAGGGCTCCAGCAAGCAGATGTCCCTGATCCCCTGCCCAGTTTTGTGGGCAGAGACCTATGGACAGCTTGTCCAGGCCCACGGTCTCCCAGATACATCCCCGCCCGGGGCACATGGTTCCCAGGAAGGCGGCTGGAGGGGCCAGGCCCCAGGGACCCGACAAGCTGGGCTGCCGTTTGGGGAAGAGAGACACTGCCTTCTCACCAGCCGTGACACAGTGGCAGGGCAGACCCAGCTCCCTCTCTGCACTGTCTGAGGCAGGCCATACCAAAGAGACAGGAAGATGTGGCAAATGTGAGCAGGGATCAGTCCAACCTCCCGGCGGGTGAGAGAGGTAGGGGCTGACAGACCTCACATCCGGGCATTTTAAGCTCGGCTGCCAAGAATCAGGAAAGAGTTATCAGCAGAGCAGCATTCGTGTGGGCCTGTGCCAGCTCGGGTCACCACAGGAGGGGTCCCCGTCGGGGGGATGGGGGGAGACAGTGGCCAAGCTCCAGTCCGTTTTGTCCTGCCTTCACAGTGTCACCATTCTAGGTGATGCCATGGTGAACGAAACAAACCAGGTCCCCAGAGCTGTCACGCCCCCCGGGGGGGATCGACGGTGCACGAGTAAATTACATGGTTATCTGAGGGGGCGGCCAGGGGTACAGGCGGTGAGCCGGGGTCAGGAGGCAGCTGACATAGGAGAGAAGGCAGCTTTGAGGGAGAGAATCCTGAAGGTTTCTCAGAGGAGCTATCCTTTGGGCTCAGACCTGAGCAATAAGAGGAACTGGTCAGGCAGAGTAGGAGGGGGAGTCTCCCAGGCAGAGGGCACCCTGAGTGCAAAGGCCCTGAGGCAGGAGGCAGGAACCAGTGTGACATCTTCCAGGAGGGGTGTGTGTGCAGGGGAGGAGCTACATCACCCGGCCTTGAGGTGTGGACCACTGATTTTATCCCAAGTGGCTAGACAAGATTGATTGACAGTTAAAGCAGAGGCTTGGCCGCCTTAAGCAGGCGTCTTCTCGAAGGCAGAACAGACGTGACGGGTGTGGGTGTTGGATGTTGCTCTGGTTACGCGAATGCATCGGTGTGCGGTGGAATGCTGGTGAGTGTCTGACAACCAGCTTTCAGGGCACAAAGCCCCGATTGTAGCGCGCGCTGATTGCCGTGGTGGAAATACTCCTACCCCGCTGATTCCAGGCCACCAGCTGAATGTAGAGTTGGAAAGGGGCGTGCCTGACACCTGGTGGGACGCGATCCCTCCCACTCGCACCGTGTAGGTACAGCTGCATACGAGAGCACAGACCACAGCCAGTGCAGTCAAGTAATGAGAAAGGGGTGCATTTTTGAGTACTTACTACCTTTGTTTTTACTATAATTTCTTTCATCATAAAGTTACGTGTTTCCACTTTTAAGAATGGCTGTTTCTAACAGCTAACTTGCAAAATTCCTGGAAACTGAAGTCTGCACTTGTGAGCTGGTACAAGCCGGCCCAGCACACCTGTATCTGTGTGTCTTAGAAAGGTCAACAAGGCATCCCCGGCCTGAGTTTTATTTCCAGGAAGACACACGGACTAGATAAGAAGGGTGGGGGCCGAATGTCAGGGAGGGCCTGCCAGCCACAGAAAACTGTTGGGTCTTGGTCCTGACCCCTGACCTCACTCCTCCCACCAAGCCTTGGACTCGTAGGATGTCCCTTCACTCTGCAAGAGAGGGACTCTCAAGGGCAGACCCCTCCTGGATTTGCTCACTGGCACATAGTTCATGCTCAGCAGAGTGTTTACCAAATGAATGAGTGAGATTTTGCTGCAGTCCGTGTTGCTGGGTGTTGGGAAATTCTCGTCAGGTTTTGGGAGGACCTGCCATCTGAGAACTAAATCTCACCAACTCCTCCTTGGACGGTCGCTCCCGCCTCTTCACTGAACTCTCCTCTCATTCCTCAAACTGACAGACACTCCTCCCTTGACGAGCTGCTGCATCAGCCGCAACATGGGGTGGAACACGGCATTCCCTCCCCGCCTCCACTTTCTGAAAAAGGCCTCAGTGGCTGTCCCCTGTCGTCAGGGCACCTCCTGTATTTCCTTTTCTTTTTCTTCTTTTTAAAATGTTTGTTTGTTTATTTCTATTTCACTGCGTCGGGTCTTACTTGCAGCACGCGGGATCTTCACGGTGTCGTGCGGGTTCAGTAGTTGAGGAACGCAGGCTCTCTAGTTGTGGCACACAGGCGTATTTACTCCAGGGCATGTGAGATCTTAGTTCTCCAACCAGGGATTGAAACCTCGTCCCCTGCATTGCAAGGCGAATTCTTAACCACTGGACCACCAGGGAAGTAACCGCCTTCCATATTTCTGAGCCAGGGTGTTAAAGCTGGCCAGGCTCTGCCGCCACGTCCAGTATACCGTTCGGTAAGGACAGTGGGCGTTTTCTCAGCCTGCTTTTGCTCAAGTGGGCCCCCTCCCTGAAACATCTCTCACCTTTCTTTACCAAAAGCCTTTGGAGGCTCAGCTCAGAGGCCTCCTCCCTCCTCCCTGTTCATCAGGGTAAATCGCTGTTGCCTCTGCAAGGTGCTGGACCTTTTAAAAATTTTCTTAACATTGTAGCTTCCACGCGTCCTGTCTTTGTCAACTTCGTTCCTTGACTTTGTCAACTGAAGTGCTAGCTCTGTAATGTTGGGGATGGTATTTTCTATAATTTGGTATTCCTCATGGGGGCTCACAGTGTATTTGTGGAGGGAATAAACAAGGGGCATAGGCACACTTTGGCTTAAATGGGAGCGAGAGGAGCCTGTGATTCCCCCAGTCCAGGGTGAGAGGCTGAGCACTTGTCTGTGGGACCTTGCCAGGAAAATGCTGTGTGACCTTTGGCGAGCTACTTCACCTCTCTGTGTCTTTGTGTGCTTGTCTGTAAAACAGACTGTTGGGAGGCTGTTATTAACGACAGGTATGAACTAAAGAGAAGGCCTCGTCCCATGTTCGTTGTGCTTTGTCAGTATTTGTTGTTTTTATTCATAATGTTTTCTGTACTGCTTCCGGTCTGGGGCTTTAGCATAGCGCAGGCTCAGTGACGGGCTGCTTGTCCAGCACTCAGCGCTCGGTGAGCAGGGCTCTCTCAGGGATTTGAACTGAGGACTCTGGCTACCCCTAGATCTGGTCAGGTATTCTGCAGAGCTGTGCTGTGGTTTGGGAGGTGGCGTTCGCGTCCCGGCACTGGGCACGAAGCCCGTTGTCAGCATGACCGGTGGTGTGTCTGGAAAGCACAGGTAGATCTCACCGTGGGCTCCAGAATCGTTTGAGATGGTGGAGTCTGGCTTCCGGTTCTTTTCCCGGACCCACGGGCATCACCAGCTGCTAGTGGCCAGGGTCCTGGGTGTGTTTTGTGAAACAAGGACCACCCCCCGACCCTGCCCCAGAAGCCTGGTTCCTCAGAGTGTGGTCCGGGAACCAGCAGCATTGGGGGATGGGGTGGTCCCTGGGAGCTACTTAGAAATGCAGACTCTCAGGCCTGCTCTAGGCATGCTGAGTGAGGATCTGCGTTTTTCCAGTATCCCCACTGTGCATTTCTGCTTGAACAGTGCTTGTCAGGGACAGGCGGTGGTCAAACTATGGCTCACAGGCCAAATCTGGCCCCCTACCTGCTTTTGTAAATAAAATTTTATTGGCACATAGCCACGCTTACTTGTGTACATTTTGGCTGCTTTCACACTATAAACGGCAGAGTCAGTAGTTGCGAAAGAGACGGATGGACCGATGCCCTAAAGTGTTTACCATCTGGCTCTTACAGAAAAAGTTTGCTGATCGTCAAACCTAGCTGCCTATTGGAATAACCTGGGAATTTAAACATGCTGATGCCAGACTGTCACCCTGAGGTCCTGATATGACTGGTGTGGGTGGGGTCTGGGCATCGGGACTTCCCAGAGCTCCCCAGGTGACCTGAGTGTGCAGCTGTGAGAACAGTGGCTCTAAATTGCCCGTGAAACCCAGCAAGTGCAGTTTCGATCAATGATGGGCCTAAGATTAGAAGCGAAGCTCTAGTAGGTGTGAATCGTCCCGGAGTTAGCTGTCACCATGTTTGCTGTCCTCGAAGGCTATCAGGGACTGAGCTAGTTGACAGGGACCTGGGATTTGGGGCCTCCTTCTGGCTCCATCAATCTCCCGGATCGAGTGGACACCAGCCTGCTGACCTCCTACGTGTCCCAGGCAGCTGGTCACTATTGTGCCTGACGGTCCCTCCCAGTGGAAGCCAGGTTTCAGGCCGGGACTGACCTGGGATTTCTCTCTTTCATCCCCTCCACTCACATCACTCAGCTTGGGGTACAGGGACACCTCCTCAGAGGAAGATGGAGTTCAGGCCCCAGGAAACCGGGAGCCCATCCATGGGGCTCTGTGCCCTGGCTCCAGAGTGACCCTGAAGTCACTTCTCCCGGAGGATGGGATGTGGGAGTCACCCACCCCTGCCCTGGGGGGCTTGATAAGAGTGTCAAGCTGGAGGCCACGGGATCTGGCACTGGGATTGCACACCTGGGTGGGAGGCAGCAGGAATAATGACCAGGTTCTGGTGCGGATCAGGATTTCAGAGCTTCCCTCTGAGACTGGCAGGATTGGGGAAGTCAGGGGCGGGGTGGCGTGCTGGAGATGACGGGAGAGGGGCTTGGTTGTGCCTGGGGTCAACTCAGCCTCTGGGTTTGAATCCTGCCATTGCTGTTGCCCAGCTTTGTCAGTCACCCTCACTGTGCCTTAGCGTCGTCTTCTGTAAAATGGGAGTGTGATGGGGGTTGGTAAAGGAGATGAGGAAGTGCATAAAACATGTGCCAGGTACGGGGCACTGGGAGCTATTTTTATTATTAATGCTGTGATGTTGATGGTTATACAGGGGAATGGGTGGTTATGGGCTGGCCCAGGCCCAGGTAGGGGCTCGAGGAATCTTGCAAGAGGGACAAGGTAGCCTTGATGAAAAGGGACAAGGATGCCCATAGACGCCCCACTTGAGCCCATGATGCCAACCAGAGTGTAGAGTCAGGTGAAACCCTCAGAGGGGCTTTGGGGATGACAGGATCAGGCCTGCTCCCCATCTCTGAGAGCCCCCCCTTTTCCCTCCCTCTGAGACGGTGAGGCTGTGCCTGTCTGAACCTCAGTTGCCTCTTGCAGAATGGGAGCAGTGGTCCCTGTCCTTTCCCGACAGAGGTAGGCTAGGGCGGTAGATGAAAGAGTATTTGCAAGGCGTTCGGCATGGTCTGGTCCAGGGAAGGAGTGGCCACAGTGGACGAACCCCAGGTCACCATTACTGTTGGTTTTTCATCTTCTTTATCCTCAGGACTTCAGAGGGGCCAGGAACTGATCAATAGACCGTGCACAGCACAGTGTTGGGCAGGTAGTGAGCTCTCGGAAAGTGCTGGCCTCTTCCTCAGTGGGGCTTTTGGAGGATGTGGGGAGGGCTGAGTCAGGAGGGCCCTGGGCAGGAGGGCGCAGGCACAGACTTCCTGGGAGCAGCCCCAGTCAGTCGTGCTGTGTTAGTGCAGGGCTGGGGTCTGCGGCACGCTGCTGCCTGGGTCAGCAATTCGGAAGCTGCCTCTGCTGGCCGTGCTGGGGGCAGATAGTGGCCTGCTTTGTGGCCCAAGGGTGAGATTCCTGGGGGAGCTGAAGACACTGCCCCCAGCCTATACCCAGGGAACAATGACAGGTGCTCCTGGAGTCAACCACTGGGAGGGACAGCAGATAAAGCTTCGGAGTGAAGCTGCAGCCCAGTTGGGCATTCTTGGCACAAAGTCCAGCGATGATGTTTCAGGAGACATCAAGCCCCCTGAGGTTGGAAAGCCCCAGCCCTGCCCTTCCGGGCCCTGGGTGTCAGGTTCCTGAGTGTACAGAAGCCGGGCAGGTCTCACAGGTGAAGACAGCAGCCATGCCGAGCAGCCCACGGGGCAAGGGTCCCTCCCCAGTTGGCCATGCCATCTCCCCTCACTCTGGATCCTGGTCCCTGCTGCCCCGCCTTCCATCTTCCCTAGTGGTTGGAAGTTTAGTGTTTCAGGGTTTGGGGTGGTGGTGAGGGACAGTTCAAAGACATTGGGCCACCCACTGGGAATTGACAGCGACGTAGCAGGGGGCGGAGGGAGGCTCTTCTGCCCCCTTGCCCCTCCTCTTAGAGATCAGAGGGAGGTTCTTGGGGAAGGGGGCAGACCTGAGCCAGGAGCTTCCTGGGTTCACACTGCTGCAGTCTCAGAAAGCCCACGGTTCCCATGAATACCCAGACCCCCGCTCTGTACAGATTGCCTGTAGCTGACCCCTGTGCTCAGCCGTATTATGAATCATAAATTAAAGCTACAGAGGAGGGCGGGGGGATTGGGGGAGGTGGCCAAGGCAGCCTGTGCTGGGGATGGGCATGTGTTCCTGGTGTGCAGGAAAGATGGGGAGAAAGGGAGCCCCCTGCCCTATGCCCTCACCTTCTCCATCTGCTTGGGTTTCTTTCTCCTTGGTTTAAATGTTGGTGTGACCACTCCCCTCAGCACACATTGAAAGGCTTTGCATTTCGTTTTTTTTTTTTTTTTTTCATTGACTCATGGGGATGGAAAGATGGTCTGCTTTGGCAGCTGCCCGCATGGAGCACTTTGGGGGTGGCTAAGAGAATCAGTGTGTGGCTTAAAAGAAATCAGGCAGGACAGAAAGGAAGTCGGGTGGCGGTGTGGGGAGGCGCTCGCCCGCCCTCCCTGTCTTGCCGAGGGCAGGGTCAGCAGCCTGGCTGACTGGGGCAGGTTGGCCAGCTCCGGCTCACTCACTCGGGAAGAAGATGAAAGGAACAGGCCTGCGGGAAGGGGGCTGGTTTTGTTGTGAGCCCCTTTGATCTCTCCTGTCCAGCGGGCCTGCTCTCTTCCTCTTCAAGGGCTGACTGACTGGAGAGGAAGACCAGGCCTGCGGCAGCAAAAGCAGGCCCTCGTCATAGCAGCAGCCATCCTGGAATGGGCCTGGGGACAGCCCTTCCATCTACCCATTTTACAGACGTGGAGACTGAGGCCTGGAGAGCTGGCCTGAGCTTTTGTCTGGGGCAGTCAGGCAGGCAGGCAGGCAGGGGCCTCAGGCTATGACCCAGTTTTCCCTGTGTTCACCCTGCTCTTGCCTGAAGCTGACTAGGGCCCCACCCTCATGCCTTGGGGTTCCCACCACGCTTAAATACTGGTGCCAGATGCCAACTCTGTAAGCATTCTCTCGTTTCAGCCTGCCTATGCGTGGCTGAGGGGTAGGCATGCTTTCAAAGGGAAGAATCGGAGCACAGAGAGCTTAAGACTCTCATCCAAGGTCACGCAGTCACCAAGTGCCAGAGGCCAGGCGTCTGACACGAACACTTTCTATACCTTGCCCTTTGACTCCTGCCTCCCAGTGCCCCAGATTGTGGGGCTTTCTGCCCAGTTCACAGTGCAGGTGTTGGAGAAGGGGGCTCCCCCGGACTCCCCATCCCCTCCAGCTCTTTCAGTCCAGGTGCAGAGCCTCGCCTGCCTGACTGTGTCCCTCTCTCCCCCACCACCCCCTGCCCTCCCCTGGGGCCTGGCAGCAGCAGCAGCAGCAGCAGCAGCAGCAGCAGCAGCAGATGCCCCGTAGCAGCCAGGAGGAGAAAGATGAGAAGGAGAAGGAGAAGGAGGTGGAGAAGGAGGAGGAGAAGCCCGACGTGGAGAATGACAAGGAGGAACTGATCAAGTAAGGCCAGCCCGGCCGCCCTGCCGGGGGCCCGGCCGCAACCCCCAGGTGGCAGGCGGGCGGGCAGGCAGGCGAGCAGGGGGGCCGTGGTCGATACTCAGCCTGCAGGCCACCCGCCCTCCGTAAAGGTGTGTGAGCATTTGCCATCTATCTACAGCAGATCTCCTGCTGAGAAGGGAAGCGCTTTTTCCTTTGCCGGTCCCCTGGCAGCACACACCCACCTCCTCCCCCCTTCCGGAAGCCTGCTCCTCTCTCTTCCCTCCGCCTGCCCGCCCTTTCTCTTGAAGCCTCTGGAGACCTTAGAGACTGATGGCTCATTTGAGCTCTACTCCTGAGCTAATAAATCCAGGCAATGACTTTGGAACTCTTTGCCTCGCCCCCCCTCCGCCACCTCCCCGTCTTCTCCCCTTTCCTCAGCTGAGTCTCCTGAGAGCTGAGAGAGGGAGGGGGGAGATCTGAGAGGACGAGGTACACACAGGCGGCAGCCCTCACCTTTAGAATTATCGCTGTCAGTGTGAGTTCTTGCAGATCAAGGCACAGCCTCGCCTCGGGGCCCCTGACGGCCTCCCGTGCCTGCCAGGGGTGGAGCACCGCCAGCTGGAGATTCACTCCGAGCAAGGGGTGAAGGGGGGGTGGGCACAGCTCAGCGCCAGGTACCTGGAGCGGGCTCAGGAATGTGGCTTCTGAGAACATCTGGCTTCGTTACCCCCTGTCTCCCAGACGCTCCCGCGAGGGCCTTCAAGAAGATGAATGGAAGGCGGTGGTGATAAATCTGAGCGGCCCTGCAGTAAACTCCCCTGAGTCGGTTTCTGAGAAAAGTCCCAGCCCCAGCTATTGAGGTCACATGCTCCCCACACACCTGACTCGGCCCGCATCAGGCCGGCGGAATACTCTCCTCTCGCGTTTTCTGCAAGACCCAGCGGCCCATGATAACCCAGAAGGCAAAGTTAGCATTGTTTGCAGGGAGACATCTCCTCTTTGGGGAGTAAAGTGGCCTGGAGGGTGTACCAGCCTGCACCCCTATGCATTTAATCCAGTAATCTTGCAAACGGATAGCAGAGAGCATCTCTAGCTGATGTATAAAATGGGCTTGCAGGGCTTCCCTGGTGGCTCAGTGGTAAAGAATCCACCTGCCAATGCAGGAGACACAGGTTCGATCCCTCGTCTGGGCAGATCCCACATGCCTTGGAGTAACTAAGCCCATGTGCTACAGCTTCTGAGCCTACGAGCCTAGAGCCCGGGAGCCACAACTCCTGAAAGTCCATGTGCCCTAGAGCCGGCGCTCTACAGCAGTAGAAGCCACTGCAATGAGAAGCCTGATCACCACAACTAGAGAGTAACCCCCACTCTCCACAACTAGAGAAAAGCCCTTGGAGAAATGAAGACCTACCTATCCCGGCCAAATAAATAATTAAAAAAATGGGTTTGCAGATAGCCACCAGCCCATACCCACATTGGATGAATAAAATAAGCCAATCAGTTACCTACCAGCCCACATCCCTATTGGAGAATAAAGCAGATGACAGCTACCAGCTCTCACCTCCCTTTTGATAAATAAGATGGCATTGCAGACCTCTACCAGCCTCATTCCCTCAATCTGGTGAATAAAGGAGCCTTGCAGACTGCTACCGCGTCACCCCGAGCTTTCCCCCCTTTTTCCACTGCCATGGACTAGTAGAAAATCGCTGGCAGCCAGCTCTCATCTTGCTAAAGAAAAGCAGGTATCTTAAAACTGCCGTTTAGGTTCCTGGCCCAGGTGAAACCATCCCTGTCTCCCCTCTCTGGCCTTTAGGGAGAAGACGGATGACACATCTGGGGAAGACAATGATGAAAAGGAGGCAGTGACCTCCAAAGGCCGAAAAACCGCCAACAGCCAGGGGAGACGCAAAGGCCGCATCACCCGCTCGATGGCCAACGAGGCCAACAGTGAGGAGGCTGTCACCCCACAGCAGAGCGCTGAGCT
Organism: Bos indicus x Bos taurus; assembly: GCF_003369695.1. Taxonomy (NCBI): domain Eukaryota; kingdom Metazoa; phylum Chordata; class Mammalia; order Artiodactyla; family Bovidae; genus Bos; species Bos indicus x Bos taurus. Next base: position 21,419,545 of record NC_040092.1, on the reverse strand, counting down.
GGGTGAGTCTTGGGCTGGGGAAGGGGCGCTGACCCCCAGCGGGCTCAGAATCCCCACATTGGTTGCAAACTTGCTATTTGACCTGCGGTGAGTTCCTTGACCTCTCTGTACCCTGCTGGCTTCATCAGCACCAGGGTTGTGAGTAATGCCTGTAACTGTGGGGTTGAGCATTTCAGTGACTTTGTGTGTAGGAAGAGCCTAGAACAGTGCCTGGGGCGGGTTCGCTGGCCTTCAGCTGTGATCCTTCCAGAGCTGGAGAATTCACCTACAAATCCAGAGCACCAGTTTGGTTTTGTTTTTCAATCAGAAGATCTGCCCTCGGGTCTTCCCAAGGCTTTCACTGCCGTGGGCCCGGGTTCAATTGCTGGTTGGGGAACTAGGATCCCACAAGCCACACAGCATGGCCAAAAAACCCACCCCTTTTCAAGAGGGCCTGAGTGCTGCTGTCCCTTCCAGCCCTGGGAGGCATCTGGGTTTGTACCATCACCTCTGTGGGCCTCAGTTTCTCCTGCTCAACAGATGCCCACCCCTAGGTGCTCTGAACCTAAGGTGGGCGAAAAAAGAATTGCATAGCAATTCCCAAGTTTGGCCACAGGGGGGCAGCCGGTGTGTGCTTGTCTATACCATTTTGGCTGTTTGGAGCCTGCCCTCTTGTGTCTGCGGGAACTTCCACCCGAGGCCTGAGTGCTCAGGCTGAGGCCCCAACCACCTGGATGTCTTCCTGGGGTGGGAGTTGATGGAAGGGATGGTTTCTGTCTCACAGATGCCCTCCTTGTCCACACCCGAGGTTTGTGCCAGGCTTCTCTCCCTTCTCCCTGCGAGAGATCGTTTGTACCCATTTCATAGATGGGCTATTTGAGCCTGAGAGAAGGGACATTGCCTCCGTGAAGTCATGGAGTCAGTTGGGATTGAAACCCAGCCCACTGGCCACAAATACCATTCGGCTCCTGTAAGCTCTTGCCGGCTGCCCCTTGGTGCCGGCGTGCCCGGAGGCACAGGGCAGGAGGGCTCTTTTCAGTAGGGTGTTGGTGCACCTGACCTCTAGGGTCGTTCTTCTGGACCTCAAGCTAATGTTGAGGCTGGGCAGTGGGGTGGAAAACACGAGCCTGGTCCCTCTGACGGGCTCCCCATCCCAGGCTCGGCTTCCAGAGCCTCCCTCTGGGGGTCCTGTAGGCAGGGGGAGGGGAAGTTGGCCATGGCAGCAGGGAGCTGGGGAAGCTGCCCAGACTTTCCCCCAGGGGTCAGCAGCCTTTACCGAGTACATACTCTGTGCCTGGCGGTGTTCCAGGCACCAAGTCCATGAAGCTGACGTCCCTCATGCTCACCCCTCTCACGACGTCTCAAGCGACTTTCAGGGAAGGACCGGGGCTCACGCGTAGGGGATCTCGGAGGAGAGGCTCGGAAATAGCCACGGCAGACCCTTCCTTGGCCAGCTTCCCGAGGGCAGCTGCCTTACTTCTCAAGAACATGAGCTGCCTCCTCCATGTGCTCTACAGGTCGGAACAGGGTCTAATAATCACCCTGTAGAACAGGGTCCCCCAGCAGGGGACAGGGGGCCACCTCTGGGTGCATTTTGGATTGTCACAGCTGGAGTCGGGGCTCCTGGCCCCTGCGGGGTAGAAGCCAGAGCTGCTGCTCAAGCCCCTGCAACACCCGGGGCAGCCCCCACCACAGAGACTCATCCGGCCCTAGTGAGTCCATGCTCAGATGAGGTCCCTGCCCATCCAAAGCTTGTGTCCCTTCTCGTCTCCTCGCCCTAATGCAGTCACCAAGCTGTCAGGTGTATGCAGAGGCCCTGGACTGCCTCAGCTTCCCCATCTGTGAAATGGGGTGATTGCACACACTCCCCCCATCCCAGCAAGTGCCCCAAGCTGCCAGAGGCAGAGAAACCTCCCCTCTGCGGACTGCCGCCAACACACCCGCTATCTTCCTTTTCAGCTTCCATGGAGATGAACGAGAGTTCTCGCTGGACGGAAGAAGAGATGGAGACAGCCAAGAAAGGTGAGTGGTTTCTGGCCGCTCTCATCGCCCTCGATGTGTATGCAGGCCCTGCAGCTTGTGTGGTGGGGAGGAGGTTGACACGTGCCCTTATGGGGTCTGTGGTGTGGTGTGCAGGGGCCAGGCTCCGCTTCTAGGTGTTCTCAGACTGGCCTCGTCTCTTCAGAGCCTCAGTTTTGTCCTCCAGAAGATGGGTCTGTGTGACCATGTTGTTGGGGGACAGCGTCCGTGGCCTCTGGGGCCAGCACATCATGGCCTTATAGACAGAGTGGCAGCAGCTCTCCTAGGCGCCTTGAGGGGAGGGGCAGAGCCTTCTGGTATCCACTGCTATGGGGTCACGGTGTCAACCCGTCCCCTCATCAGCTACACTGCGATGCCGACCCCACATCCTCCGTGGAAGCCATCAGCGTGTCCCCATTGTTTATTAGAGCCTGAATGGCTGGGCCCTTGCCTCCCCTGCTCAGTGGACTGTCTCTGAGCCTCAGTTTTCCCATCTGTGAGATGGGAGGGGTGTCAAGATGGGCCCAGAGAAGCCAGAGATAACAGGCACTGTCGGGGCTGTGTCGGTGTCGGTCCCGTGTCGGTGTCGGTCCCCCGGCCTCATCTCTGGGAGATGTTTGGGGGCCATCAGACTAGCTTTTGCACCAACAGGAAGGCTGAGGCTGGTGGGGTCGGGGGGACATCTGAGCCCCATTCACAGACTTGCTTTCATTCATCTTGACCCCAGCCCTGAGGGGTGGTCTTGTTTCTGGACGTTTTGTGGACGTGGAAGGGAGGGGCAGAGGCTGGGGATGGCTGGGGTCCTGAGTTGGTGACCTGCCCCACCCCCACCCCCAGCTCTTGTCCCAGAGGTCCTTCTGAGGCCCCACTGCTGACGTGCAGCTTCTTTGTGCCCAGAGTGCCAGGTCGTGACTCAGGGAGGGAACAAACGGCCTTTCTAATGGGGGACCCAGTTGCACAGGGGCGGTTGTGTGTGAGGACAGCCAGGCCTGGAGGCTGAGACCTTGGACTGCGGGCTGAGTGCCCTGCTCCCACCCTCGGCCCCAGGTAGGGGAGCTGAGGGGCCTGAGCGTCTGGTCCTGGTGTTTCAGAAGCTGATCAGGTAGAGACTCAGATGTAGAGAACAAGCATATGGACTCTAAGGGGAGAAAGAGGGTGGTGGAACGAATTGGGAGATTGGGATTGATATATATATATACACCATTGATACTATGTATAAAATAGATGACTAATGAGAACCTATTGTATGGCTCAGGCTCTACTCTGTGCTCTGTGGAGACTTAAATGGGAAGGAAATCCAAAAAAGAGGGAATATATGTATACGCACAGCTGATTCCCTTTGCTATACAGCAGAATCTAACCCTGATTGCTTCTCCAGTGGCTCAGTGGTAAAGAATTTGCCTACATTTCAGGAGACCGGGTTCAATCCCTGGGTCGGGATGATCCCCTGGAGGGCATGGCAACGCATTCCAGTATTCTTGCCCAGGAAACCCCATAGACCAAGCAGCCTGGAGGGCTACAGTCCATAGGGTCCCAAAGAATCGAACACGACTGAAGCGACTGAACACAGGTGCGCAGAAACTAACACACACTGTAAAGCAGCTGTGTGCTGGTGTGGTTAGTAGCTCAATCGTGTCCGACTCTTTGCGCCCCCATGGACTGTAGCCCGCCAGGCTCCTCTGTCCTTGGGATTTCCCAGGCAAGGGCAGTGGAGTGGGTAGCCACGCCCTCCTCCAGGGGAGCTTCCCGACCCAGGGATATAACCCGGGTCTCCTGCATTGCAGGCGGATTCGTGACCAACTGAGCCACCAAGGAAGGGACTTTATTTAGTCCAGTAAAAATTAAAAGAAAGGAGAGAGAAACTGATGAGGAACAGCCCCAGACCTGGTCAGGCCCTCCACCTGGGACCCGACCCCTCCCCTCGGGCTCCTGTCCAAGGTACCCTGCCCCTTGGAGGCTCCAGACCTCCTTCCTCCAAGCTCCCAGCCTTCAGGCGAGGCGGAGCAGGAGGAAGGGCCCAGCTGGCCCTCGGCATTGTGGGTAAGAGGAGGAGCAGTCATGCTTCCTGTCGTGGGGGAGGTCCTACTTCAGCATCTCAGAGGAGCACGAGTGGGGGCCTGTGGGCATGGTCTCTAGCTGCCAGGGCACAGCGGGTGCTGTCAGCCCTCCAAGGGGGCCGTGTCATCCTTTCCTTCTGTCTTCTGTGTTTATTTTGTGGTTTCTGGTATGGATTTCGCCGTGGGGTGCAACAGAGACTTTATTTGAAAAATGAGTGATTTTTCTCCCCTGCCTTTAATTTTGGTGAAACACACATAACATCAGATCTACCGTTTTAACCATCTTAACGCGTACGATTCAGTGGCATTAAGTACATTCCCAGTATGGTGCAACCATTATTCTAGAACTTTTCATCACCCCATATGGAAACCCCGTACCCATTAGCAGCCACTCCCCACCCCCCACCCCCCAAGCCCTGCCAACCTCCAGCATCCACCAGTCCGCTTTCTGTCACCGTGGATTTGCCTGTTTGGGACTTTTCCATGAATTGAATCATACAATGAATGCCCTTTTGTATCTGAGTTCTTCCTCTCAGCATTATACGGTCGAGGTTCATCCACGTCCTAGCCTGTGTCAGCACTTCATCCCTTTTTATGACTAAGTGGTAGTCCTCTGTATGGACATGCCACATTCTGTTTATCCATTTGTCCGTTCGTTGACGGATGCTTGGGTTGTTTCCACCTATGAGCTCTTGTGCCTAGTGCTGCTGTGAACATTTGTGTAGAATCGCATGGTTTTTTTAAACCACACATCAGACCCTGAGATCTCAGCCATTGGCAGTGATATTGCCCCAGGGGACCCCTCCATCACCACCAGGGCCGTGAGGGGCTCCACGTGCACGTCCCAGGGCCGCCAGCCTGAGCTGCGTCTTCTGTCGTCATGGCAACCCCATCCCTGGCTCCCTCCTTGTTGCCTGGGAACGGGGAATTGGCTGCTCGGCCCTCTCTCTCCCTTTGGGAAGGGCAGACCCAGGGGCTGGGAGGACGGCTGGGGATGACTCATCGGCTGAGTCGGGAGTGTGCCCCACTGTCTCAAGGTTGGGTCCTCAGGGACGGCAGTGATCTCATCCTGAGTCCCAGCCCACAGAGACGGTGGTGTGCGTGTCCCCCGGGGAACAGTGCATGCCGAGGCCCTGCTCAGTGACATTTGTGATAATGTGACGAGCGCCAGTGCGCTCGTCCGCTGTGAATTACAGCAATCTGCACAATTACTGCTCAGGGTGGCTGCTAAAGGCGGCGTGTTCCAGGCGGCAGGAGGGGTTCAGGGTGGAGAGGCAGGTGCTGGCAGCCCCCAGGACTCCTTCTCCACAGAGAGTGGGGATGTGGGGGAGAGGGCAGTTCCAAGGCCCCCAACTCTCAGAAACCCAGGAAAGTACCTCAAACCCCGCTGTGTCCAAGGCAGATGGCACCCACCCATCCTCCTACCCATCACTCATATCAGCCCAGTGCTGTACCCTGTGCAGGGCAAGGGTACCAGAGATGAGCCAGCTCTGTCCCTCCCTCGGGGAGCCCAGGAAATGAGCATCCAGGTGTCCCCGAGGTCTTGGGACCACTGAGCCTGCTCCGAGCATCCTGCGGGACTTCCAGTAGCCAGGCCTTGTAGGACAATCTGCAGACAGTCCATCATCCCCAGAGAGATACTGGACCTCAGCCTCGGGGTCTTTTAGCTCTGTGTTATCAGGCAAACCAGTCGACTTCTCCGTGCCTTGGTTTCCTCATCTGTACAATGAAAACTCAAGGTTCACCCACTGTATTAGTTTCCTGGGGCTGCTGTAACAAAGCACAAACTCAGGTGGCTTAAAAACAACAGAGACGTGTTCTCTCACAGTTCTGGAGGCCATGAGTCCGAAGTCAAGGTGTCGGCAGGGTTGGGCTCCCTCCGAGGGCCCTGGGGAAGGATCCCGCCTCTTCTCTTCTAGCCTCTGCTGTTGCTGGCAGCCGTCGGCGTTCCTCGGCTTGTAGACATTCCAATCCCTGCCTCCATCTTCCATGGCTGCCTTCCCTCTGCATGTCTCTGTCCAGATTTTCCTCTTCTTATAAGGATCCACCCTAATCCAGCATGACCTCATCTCAACTTGATCGCGTCTATAAAGTCTTTTTCCAAATAAGGTCACATTCGCAGGTTACAGGTGGGTGGACATGAAATTGACGAGAGGCAGGGGACACTAATCCAGTACGACTACTTTTTTTTTTAAATTATTTATTTATTTTATTTTTGGCTATACTGGGTCTTCATTTGCTGCGTGGGCTTTTCTCTAGTTGTGGCAAGCAGGCGCCACTCTCTAGCTGTGGTGCCCAGCCTTCTCACTGTGGTGGCTTCTCTTGTGGAACACAGGGTCTAAGTGTGCAGGCTTCAGTAGTTATGGCACGAGGGCTCAGTGGTTGCAGTTCTTGGGCTTATCTGCTCCGCAACCATGTGAGATTTTCTGCTATCAGGGATCAAACCCATGTCTCCTGCATTGGCATATTCTTTACCACTGAGCCACCAGGGAAGCCCCTTTGTGAGGATTCAGTAAAAGAAAGCAGAAACGCTTAGGAGGGTGGTGACTTAGCCCATCAACCACTTGGAACGATAACCAGCCCCTTAGCCTTGTGACCCTGACCTGGCCTGTCTTAGCCTCGTTTTCCCTTGTCCTCCAAAATGAGATGGGGATGCCATCACTGAAAGGCATTAGAAGGGTGATGTGAGCCTTATTTGTGCAGTCCTTGGTATACAGTAGGTTCTCAGAAGTGGCAGGCCTGCAGTTCAGCACACAGACTCTGCATTTGAGTCCTGGCTCTGTCTCTTGTGGGTGACGCTGAACAGTACCTACACCTCTGGGGGCTTCGGCCCCTTCCCTGAGAATGGGGTTGGTGGTATAAGATGACATTTGGAGGTGGTTTCATGGCACTGGGAGAGGGCCCTGGGGCTGATACCCAAAGCACAGGATAATAAGTAATAATATTAAGTATTTGTCAGTATTTCCATGTAGCAGGTATTGCTAAAGGTGATCTGTGTGTTAAATCACTTCATCCCCACCAACCTTATGAGGCAGATGCTATTTCTTGTTTCTCTATCCAAAATGATGAAACTGAGACCCAGAGAAGTTAAGTGACCTGCTAAGTCACACAGCTGTTAATTGGTAGAGCTGGAATTCAAACCCAGGCACCCTAGTTACAGAATGGGGCTGGTGTGAGGTTTCAATAAATGAGTCCATGGGCCTGGCTACTATTAATCTGATGATGAAGTTGGGGGAGTGCATCCCAGAAAAGGAATAGCATGTGCAAAGGCCCTAGGGCAAGGGCAGTGAAGTCAAGTAACAGGCTGTTAAAACCCAGCAAGCAGGACTTTCCTGATGGTCCAGTGGTTAAGACTCCACCTTCCAGTGCAAGGAGTACAAGTTCGATCCCTGGTCAGGGAACTAAGATCTCACCTGCTGCACGGTGTGGCCAAAAGTTAAATAAAAACAACCAAAAAAACCCAGAGAGCAAGGGAAAGAGAGGCAAGGGATGGAGAAGCCATTGGGAGGGCTACCCCCATCCCACCCCTGCCAGCCTGACCAGCTGTGGGCAAGAGTTTGGTGGTTGCTCTAGAGCAGGGAGAGGCCATAATGTGGGGAGGCGTGGCCCAGAGACAGGAGAACTGCAGGGTTCCAGGTAGCTGGTGAGCACCTGCCCGTCCTTTGTATGTGGAGTCAGGCTGCCTGCCCTGGGGCTCACACCAGGTGGGGACCAAACAAGTGCAGGGCAGCCCCAGGGAGCTGGCCGCTTGCCCCTGGGCCCAGCGCCATGCTGGGCAGGCACTGGGCTGGGATGTGAAGCTCTGGTTCCCCTGGGAAAGGTCAGCGTGGCCTGGCTTGCAGTCTTGACCCAGCTAAGTGGGAGGCCCTGGGCTTGGCTGGCACCCCCTCCTGGTCCCCAGCCCCCTTCTCTGGTGGACAGGGCGCCAGCTGTGGAGGGGGGTAGGGGAGGCCCCGGGCACACCATTCCCAAGACCAGAAATAGGCACTGGCCCAGCTCCGCACTGCCAGCCTCTCCCTGGCCTCAAGTGGCCCGCTTGGTGAGGAGGCTGAGGGCAAGGTGCATAGACCCGGGGGAGGGCCCTGCAGAGACCAGGCCCTGGTGCCCCCAAGCAAAGCCCATCAGCCTGGGTGGAGCCCAGGTGGGTCCCAGAGCTCTTCCCCGAGTAACTCCAGGCCCACTCTGCCCGCAGGACTCGCCTCCTTTCATGGGGACTGAGGGAGAAACCACTAATTGCTTTGCACCTCCAAAGTACTTGCTGTGCACACTGGCTGGTTTAATTAGTTTTTACGGATGAAGAGTCGAGGGCTTGGGGAGGGGAGGTGTGAGTCCCCAGCCTGGGAGCTCAGGCCTCCACTTCCACACGTCTGTCATTAAAGCCTCCTGCCATCCTTCCTGCAGGGACCACGGGAGAGCAACGGCGGGTGTGCTTTGCCTGGACAGCCATGCACATGCTCACTGGGGCTTACAATGAGCAGCGTGACACCATGGTCAGTGCACAGGGTTGGCAGCTGATGGATGCACCCGGGTTCAGGATGCTGGGTCACTTCTGAGTACGCAGATCAGTGAGGGTCCAGCAGGAAACAGGACCAGCATGTTGAGTGGGGACTGGGGACAGTTCATGGACAGGGATGGGGTGACCTCGAAGATCATTAGAAGAGAGCCTGCACCATCCCGGGGCTGGCATCGGTGGGGAGCTGTCACCACCTCCTGCTGGAGCTCAACTTCATCTTGGGTGCACTGTTCCCCAAACCTGGGTTCTTCTGGTATTCAGGAGGAGAGAGTTGGGGTTTCTGCCTGAACTTGGGGGACCCAGCCAGATACCAGGGTAAGCTCCAGACCCTTCTCTTGTTGCTTAGCAGCAGCCTTGAAAGTAAAGTCAAGCATCTCCCAGCCCACTCAAACTTCCAGGAGCAAAATCCACACATGGGCATTCAAGTTGGTGCTTCCTCAGAGAAAGAGACCCAAGGCAGGTTGCACAGTAATGACAATGCCTGTTAGCACGTGGCCGGTGCTCGCTGGTCCCTGAATTTTGCATGAATGATCTTACTTAATCCTCCAAGGGACCTTCAAGGCGGCTTCTCCATATTTGAGGACACACATGTGTGCACACACTCACACACGCACACAGACACACCTTCTGCTTTGCAGATGGGAAAACTGAGGCCCAAGGGGCTGAGTGATGAGCCGGAGCTTGTACAACAAATATCCTGGAGTTGCTTGGCCCCAGAATTTACCACTTGGCTGTGCTCTATTGGAAAACTTGACATAGAATGCATAATTGCCCAAAATGGTAGGATGCCAGGTTGCACACAGGTGATATTTTTTTCATCTTAATGTCTTTGATCATATGTTGGGAGATCACATTGTCCCTAAGATTTGCAGATGTAATAGCTGAAGCCGAGGCTAATGTAGGCACTGAGGCTTACTTTGAAAAGAGTAGAAAGGTAAGTCCGAGTTCAGGTGTGAGGTTGTCTGGCCGAATCCCCTCGGGGACTGGCGGGAGGTGTGTTGGAAGCTCAGATACACAGTAGGTTCCCGGCAAGGTCACCAACCCTGCACTGAGTCCAAGTCAAACCCGCCCAGGGCTTGGAGTTTCCGAAATAAGGAAGTGGCATGACTCAGGACTAAATCGGCTGGTTTTTCTTTCTTTCTTTTTTTTTACCCTGCTCCTTTGATAGTGTTTTAGGCAGAAAATCTTGTTTTGCAAACCAGAGTTTCTCTTGGAAAGCAGCGGTTGGTGGGAGGGCTGTGGACACGTCCTTCTTGCAAGTGGCCTGTGCTGTTTCATGGAGGGAATAGAAAACTTCAGGGCTGGCTGGAGCTGGCGGGGGCCGGCTGGGGTGGTGGGAAACAAGTGTTTCCTGGGAGGCGGATGCTAGTTTCCGGGGCGGGGGGGCCGGGGTGCAGCTGTGAAATTCCCAGGATGCAGATGGATGGCAGTGTGGTACTGCCCGCGGGTGTACTTCCGCCCTCAGGTTATCAGAACATGCCCATAGTGGGGTTGGGGGGTGTAATTGGTGCAGGTTTGCAGACCCTAGAGATGAGAGCTGCCTGCAGTGGGGACCCTGAAAGGGCAGCACCTTGGGGAGGGACATGACAGGGACAAGGCCTTTTTGGGGGCCTGTGTACTTGAGTTGATGGGGGCTTAGACACTGCTCCCGTGAGAACAGTTTGTCTCAGGCCCCCAGACAGTGTATGAGAAGCTCCCTGCTGAGGGTAGCCAGGGCAACCAGAGCGGCCAGGCCAAGCCCCATCACAGGGAACCCCCCCCCGCCCACCATCACCTCTGCGGCTACCCCCTGCTCCTTCGCCTCTTTCTGTGCTCCATGACTCAGACCTCCTGGCTTGACTTCCTGTCTTGGTCAATTTCACTTCCTAGTTCCTGCCTCCCGGGCGCTTCAGAACGAAACTCCTTCCTTAGAAATTAGAAGTGAGGTCGGGGAATCCAAACCACAGGGGATGTTGGCAGAATCTGCTGTCTGGGGCACAGAGTACGTGAGGGCGGGCCCCTGGTGTGAGAGGGGGGCACTCCCTCCCTTCTCTTCTGGGGAATGTTCAGGACCCCCCATGGGGATAAACGCTCAGCCCACTCCTCTCTGAAGCTGGGGGCCCCAGCAAGGTAGCAGAGGCGCCTGGGGGATGCCCAGTGAGCCCCCAAACCCACACGCCTAGGGTATCTGGAGCTTTATTCATTTGCTGGGTGCCTCCTGCATACCTAGCAGTTGTGGGTGCAGAGACACTGCCCTCAGTGAGCAGCGGAGCCAAGGAGATAATTTCAGGGAGCAGCGATAAGTGCTCTGGAGATACCAAAACCCCATGACAGCAGGGTGGCTGGGAGGAGAGCTTTGGAAAGAGTGGTCACAGCAGGCTTCTCTGAGGAGCTGTCCCTTGAAGCTGAGAAGTGAAGGAAGGCAGAAGGAGATCTGTGAAAAAGCCATGCAAGCAGCAGGGACAGTTGAGTACAGATGCCCTGGGGCACACCTAGGGGCTGGGCAGGAAAGGTCCTGGTGGGTGGCTGGAGCAAGGGGAGAGGTAGGAATCAAGTTGGACAACGGGAGCGGGGCGAGTCTGCAGGGCCTCACGCACCACGCCAAAGCCTTTGGGTGTTATTCCAAGAGCATTGGGTCATCACTGGCAAATCTGAAGCAGAGGAGTGACCCGATTGGATTGGCATCCTTAGAAGCTCCCTTGGGCCTCCCTTGCAGGGAAAGGATCGTGGGACTCGGGTGGGATGTCCAGCTCCCCAGCACGGTTGGGCTCTGTTGTCCTCCCTGGGGGTGTGCCCCAGGGCCCCCGGCGAGGTCTGTGGGCAAGGTGGTGGGACAGGGGTGGACTGTTGTTCCTTGGGTTTTGTGGGCAGGATGGAAAGGCTTGAAGGCAGAAGGGATGAGCAGGTCAATGACCCGGGAGTTGAAGATATCGTTCATGACCTGGATCTCGCTCCAAAGTTCAACTCAGTTAACTTTCAACTCCCTGGGAGCTGCCTGGGGCATCTGTAGCAGGTGTTTTTTATGGGGCACAGGCTGACCTGGGTGTCCCAGAGAGGGAAGAAAAAGGTAGCCATGGCCCCAAGACCCTCGGGGAGCAGAGAGCTAAGGACTCCAGACCCTCCCCCCTCCCATCCTCAGGGGTTGGAGGTCTCATTTGCATTTGGAAGAATCCCCTCAGATTCTAAGTTTCCTCCTAGAAGGCGAACCTAGCCCTGCCCACCCACCGCCCCCTTCCAGCCCATCCAGTCTTCTAGAGTCCCCCACGATGGGCCTGGCCGCCCTGGCAGCAGTCAGGCGGGAAGGGGGTCAGACCACAGGTGGAACCAGCGCACAGGGGAATGACGGCGGAAGAAGCTGTTTGCTCCCCGGCTGCTTGCCGGGGTGGAAAAGCTCTGTTTTTCTGAACTCTCATCTGTTCTTACCGCTGCTGACGCCGCCACCGCCACGGATGGGGAGAGAGGGAGGGGGAGGCCAGTGCCAAGTTGGCCCGCCCCCTTCTGAACCTGGGCTTCTGCCACGCTCCCCCGCCCCCCCGCTCCCGGGAGCCTCCGTCTGGAGGTCACATTCAGCCCTGACGCGTCTCGCTGGGTCAGGCAGCAGGAAGATCGGCCGAGTCCTTGTGCGCCGCGGCGAGGCTGCCGGACAGGCGGTGGGGGTGGGGGTGGGGTCTTTGGTTTCTCCCCGGTGGGGGCGTCAGGGGTCTGGGGCTAAGCGCCCACGCTGGGCACGTCGGTGCCCGGAGGAGGCGCGGACGCGGTGCTCCCTGGTGACGCCTGGCACGGGGCACCGAGCACACAGCCGACAACTTCCCGCCGCCCTCCCCCATCAGGCGAAGGGCACCTCGCATGCCCGCAGCTGCTGGGAGCGGGGGGGTGTGGGGGGGAGACGGCTCAGGGGTGGCAGCGCTGCCGGAGGAGCCCTGGGCCACCACGGCGGGCCGGCGGGCCGGCGCGCGCAGCACGGAGCTGCTTCCCCGCCCTCCCTGGAGCCAGCCTCCGCCTGCCGCCCTCCGCCGCCCGGCCCCTCCCACCGCCCGGCCCCTCCCTCCTCCCTCCTCTCTCCTCCCTCTCCCTCCCTCCCTCCTCCCTCGCGCCGCCGTTGGACGAGAAGGATGTGAGGCTGAGCTGAGCCGCCAGCAGACGCCAGCCAGAAGCCTTGCGGAGCCGGCACCACGGCCGCCCAGCCTCCCGCCTCCCAGCCCGCTGCTCCCAGCTCCGATCCCTGGAGCATCCTCCAAGCCGTATGTTTCCGGAAAACTTGGCCGAGGGGGAGACGCAGATGAGAGGATGTGAGTGAGTGGCTCCGGGGAGGGGACTGGGGATTGGGGGGGGGGCTTTTGGGCCACGGTGACGGGGACCCCAGGGGTGACAAGGACCTCAGGCTGGGGGGGGGGGACTCGGGGTTTCTCTACCGTGGGGTCCCACCCTCACTTTCTTCTAGGGCCCCTTCCCAGCCTCTCTGGCTGTCGGGTGGGGGCTCCCGGGGAAGGAGGTCTGTGTTGAGGTGGATCCGGGAGGGGTCCTGGACAGTGTGTGCTCAGAGGTGCTCTCTCCAGGTCGAGGGGTAGGGGCTTTACGCCTCATCAGGTTCATGAGGTCTACAGGGCATCTCCCTGTGCCCAGCACCCTTGGTCTGGGTTCTCAGAACCAGAAGACACCCCATACCCGTCCACCCCAACCCTAGGTGTCCTGGCTGGTAATATTAGGACACTCACCCCAGCTCTTTGCACAGCACTTAAAGAAACTGAGGCCCAGAGAGCAGAGGGAATGGCGGGGACCACACACAGCAAGTCTGGGCAGGGCTTCGGGATGGCGTAGTCCAGCGGTCCTTCCCAGGCAGCTTTCAGGCAGGGCTGGGCAACACCCCCCCTGCCCTCCAAGCCCCTGCTGCTGCCACGAGTGGAGTTAATTAGAACCTCAGCTTCTCAGCCAACTCCACGCCATCTCCTTATTTATGTGTCCAGTTTGTAAATGTCAACCTCCCTGGGGTCCAGCCACCCCCTGGGTCCTTGTCCACCCCCCCTACCCCCCACATACTTACCCCCCCAGCAGGCCCAGATGGGAGACCCGCCCTCTCCCTCCCGGGGTTCCGGCCCAACGTGTTTGCCTGGGCTCTCTTGGCCCCGGTTGGGGAAATATAAATAAACGCGTCCCCGTCGTCCTCGGCCAGGTTCTCTGGAAGTGGCAGCTGCTGCTGGCGCAGGCGGCGGGAAAGGTCAGGGGGCTGGGTTACACTTGATCCCACGCCTCGGCTCCCCCCACCCCACCAACCCCCCCAACCCCCCGCCCCGTGCCTGTCCTTGAGGAACCCTGAGCAGCGGCCGTGGAGCCACGTGGCTCGGTGGCCTCTGCAGGGGAGCAGGTGGCCTGTCAGTCCAGCACCCCCTCCCCCACCCAGCTGGGCCTACAGGCGGGAGCCGGTCCCCACGTCCACTCGGCCCCATGGCCCACCCCATGAGCTTGTGAGTTGCTCTGATCTCTGGAGCATCGGTTTCCCTCCCGTCCAGGGGATGTGAAAACGGCCGTGGCCTCGACAGCAAGGATAAGAGGGAACCAAATCTTTGAAGGGCTTTGCAAACTCCAGGTTGCTCAGCCATGTGACACGGTGGTTTGTTGATGTTGTTTTTGATGCTGTTTTATTTCTGTGTGAGCCTTGTATGTAGCAAGCCGCCGGCATATGTTTGAATGAATGGGTAGATGGAGGGATGGATGGATGGATGAATGAATGAAAGAAAATATCGACAGTCAGAATGTCAGCCCCTCAGGCTCCCACCCCTGCAAAATATAGCCCTCCTGGCTTGCAGCTTGATTTGATTCAAGGAAGACGACCTCAAACTTCGTTATGGGAAATCTTTCGCTAGTCGTTAGGAGTCTAGCTCCGGGGCTCAGAGGCTGCTCTGTTCCCAGCAACGTGACTCAGGCTTCGTTCCTGCTGCCCTCTGGGGGCCCAGTCCTGCCCCGCAGCCCCTGGAGGCTGGAACGTCCCCTCAGCCCCTCCTGCAGCCGTCAGGAGCGGGGGCAGGCCCTCCCTGCTCGGGCTGACCTGGGCGCACAAGGCACGCTGCCCACCAGGAGATACGAGACATAAAAACGTAGAGGCACCGGCTGATGTGAGGCAAGCCCGTGTACTCGGAGCACGGCGGGCAGATGGGCTGAGACTCAGGGCCGGCTTGAGGCGGGGTGGGGGGGTCGGGGGGACTGCATTTCTGCTGAGCCTGGCGTTTACGGTGTTGAAAATGGAATAGGGGCTGGAGGCGCAGCTCTGGCCCAAGTCTGTGGGCGTGGAGGGAGCTTTCTCTGCCCTAGGTGAGTCTGGGGTGGTGCCTGCAAATTCCTAGGGGTTTCTCCCCACATCAGGAATCTCTGAGGCTGTGTGAGAAGCTCATGGAGATGAGGGTGGCTGTGATTTGTGGGGCAAGTCCACCCCAGATCCTGAACCAACCTGGTGGGGCCCGAGTCCAGGGTGGGCCTTTAGGTGTCCCAGGGGAGCTTGGGGTTGCCCCGGTTAACCTGGGCGCGGAGGCTCCTGGCCTGATTCACCCCCACCCGAACTCCACCCTCCCACCCTTGCTCACACGTTCCTTCCTTTCCCTGGCCCGGTGCGGCCGGAAAACAGCCCGGTCTCCCGAGGCCTCCTCGTCTGCAGCTGCGAGCGAGTGTCAGTGCCGGGTCACGACCGGCAGGGGAGGAGGAGAGGTGGGGCCCCGGGCGGGGTCTGTGCCCCTGACCTCAGCCCTCAGCCCCCAGAACCCTTGATGGTGACCTCAGTGGGGGTGCACCCTGGCTGTTCCCACCTGCCCTTCCAGTTCCTGGAGCCCAGGCCTCTCTCAGGGAGCCCAGCCCCCTCCTTTTTGTGCCCTCCCCCACCAGCCCAATCCCACGTGTGTCTCTTCCCAGAAACCCTGGACCGGTGCAGTGAGCCTGAGGCCCGGGATCAGGGCTGTTTTTTGGCCTGGGGCTCTGCTCTCCATGCCATGGACACAGGCCCTCTCTGCCCTTCCAGCCCCCCTGACGCGCCCCTCATCTGCCGTCCTCCTCCCATAGGTCTCCTGGAACACGGCCGGAACTGGTCGGCCATCGCCCGGATGGTGGGCTCCAAGACCGTGTCCCAGTGTAAGAACTTCTACTTCAACTACAAGAAGAGGCAGAACCTGGATGAGATTCTACAGCAGCACAAGCTGAAGATGGTGAGTCCCCCCCCAACCTCCTCTCCCCTCCTTCCCCACTGGGGTCACACCGTGGGCCCATGTGGTCGCTGCAGCCCCGGAGCCCTGGGCAGGGAGGGGTCTTAACACCAGGTCTGGCTCAGGATTCAGCCCCTCCCGGTTCTTGCTCAGTGGTCCCCCTGGAATGCTGCTGGGATTGATCCCATGCCGTCAGCATCCCTCCTGGGTACTTCAATGGACAGGCCCACCCTCCCGCCTCCCGGGCTCCACCACCCCCCACCCCGCCCCCTCCTCACTAGCACTCCCCGGTCAGACCCCTCTGAGGGCCTTGAGCTCCGGGCAGGGAGGAAGGAAGGAGCGTGGTGGGTCAAGGCACTGACTCACCAGGGACTTGGGGCTGTCAGCACATTGGAATGAAGACCCGGGGCAGATGAACCCTAAGTCAGCATCTCCCCCCACTCCCGTTTGAACTCACAGTCTCAGGGCCACCCCGGGGGGCAGCCGGCCCAGCCCTGTCTTCCAGGGGACTGGAGAAGCAGCTCTGAGCTCTCCCTCCCCCAGGAGCACAGAAGGGGCGGGCTCGCCTCACTGCTCCTATGAATGGTCTGCACACTTCCTCCGCAGCTGTTACTGGGAAGCTGTTACAGGGCCATTTGGGGGCGGCATCTTTTCTTCTCTCTCTTTTTTTTCCCTTTTCTTTTCCCTCTCTCTCTCTGCCTCCCTCTCTTCCTCTTCTCTCTCTCCCTCCCTCCATCCCTCTCTCTCCCCCTTTTGGGCACACTTGTGACACGTCAAGCATGGTCATCATTTCAGATCTGGGGAAACTGAGACTCAGCCAGGCTCATAAACAGCTGACTTGGGGGTGAACCCACAGCTACGTGACCTGAGGACTCATGCCTCTGGTCGGCAGGCTGTGTAGTTCCTTGCAGATGTGAAGGGGCAGGAGGGGGACACACAGCTCTCCACACCCCAGTTCCCCATGGTTGGGCGGCTTCTGCTGGGTTCAAAGTATGTGCAGTCTGTCTGGGGGGTGGGGGTTGAATTGCTCCTCATGCAGCCCACCGTGGTCCAGAGAGGGCAAGCAAGCTGCTGGGGTCACACAGCGTGGCAGGCGGATAGGGACCAAAATCTCCCTCCTTGAATGCTCTGGAGCGCTGTGCTAAATCTGAGGACATGACTCCCCAGCCCCCTGGGCTTCCCTGGTGGTGCAGTTGGTAAAGAACGTGCCTGCCAGTGCAGGAGACATAAGAGACATGGGTTCAATCTTTGGGTCAGGAAGATCCCCTGGAGGAGGGAATTGCGGCCCACCCCAGTATTCTTGCCTGGAGAATCCCACGGACAGGGGAACCTGGCCACAGTCTATGGGGTCGCAAAGAGTTCGACGTGACTAAACGACTTAGCCCACCCACTCCCAGCCCCCTGAGTATTCTTGGTTGGAGGAAGATGCTATTGCCATGGCCCTGTGGTCAGGGCTGAGGCCCACCTGCAGGCTTCACTGGGTCAGGCCCCTGCCTGCACCCCGTCCCCATTGTGTCCGGTTGGGCTGTGCCTCCTGCCCCTCCCCTGCTTGCTCTACAGTTGGTTCCCAGTGCTCCTCTGTTCCTCCTCAAGCTCCAGGCAGGGCTCGCTCAAACACAAGGAGTTCTGCTGGTCTTCTAGATTTTCCAGGACTCTGGTTTCTTCAGGGAGGAAGATGGTGAGGGCTGAGGCTGAGGGGCACCTGGTCTCTAACACAACGCTTGTTAAGATCCCGTAGCACAAGGTGGCGGTGGTGGTTGGAGGTGGGTGGCAGGTCACCTGTACACACCAAGGGCAGGGGCTGGCCCTGACATCCCCCAGGGACAGAAAGGCCTTCTTCCTGCTCCCTCCCCTCCTCCCTCTGACCTGTCAGTCCTCCCTGCCTCTCCCCTCCCCCTCCCATTCCCTGCTCAGCCCAGCCCAGAGCCCACACACCAGCGTGCCTTCCCCAGGCTATTGGGTTACAGGAGTCTCCTCTCACAGCCTGCTGGCCCACAGCCTCACTTTCCAGGTTTCGTTGGGGCACGGCCCTGCTGCACCCCTGAAGACCCCAGAACTTGAGAGGGTGGGTTGGGGAACCAGAGGTACTAGCTGGATAGGTGGTGTGGCTCGTCTTCTGGGAGAAAGTGAAATCAAGTCCTGGTTTCATGAATTGACACCTGTGACCTTGGGTAGTGGCTTCACCCCACGAACCTCAGTTTCCTCATCTGTAAATGATAATGACAACCCTTACTCCTAGAACTCAGGCTGCCCTAACTACTAGCAGTGGTATCGGCATCGTTTTTATTTTAAAGCCACTGGCCCCCCGCTTTTCTTCTCAAGGGTGTTATTCAAGTGCTCTCTTGAATAATATGTGCAGGAAAAGCCATGGTAGGGACTCGCCCCAGACACCCAGATTCAAATGCAGATTCTGATGCTTTCTAGCTCTGCAACCTTGGGTGAGTGGTTTGTCTTCTCTGGGCCTTAGTTTCCCCACTTATGAAATGGGGATAATTCTTACATCAAAGTGGGTTTCCCAGGTGGCGTAGTTGATAAAGAATCTACCTGCCAGTGCAGGAGGCACAAGAGACATGGGTTCGATCCCTGGGTGGGGAAGATCCCCTCGAAGAGACCAGTATTCTTGCCTGGAGAATCCCCATGGACAGAGGAGCCTGACAGGCTGTAGTCCATGGGGTCACAAAGAGTCAGACACGACTGAGCACACACATGTCCACCTCAAAGGGCTGCTGTGGGAACAGTTTGAGTGAAATGGGCGTGGGGTGCTTAGAAGTGTTCCTGGCATGTCGTAAGCGTCCCTCACTGAGAGCCATGTGGCGGTGGCAGTGTTGGCGGGTTCAGTAGTGAATTGCCCGTGGCCACCTGGTGCCTGGTGGCTTGGATGACTGGACAATGTAAATGCACTCCTTCCCTGCTGACTGCGAAGGAGTGGACTTACATTGAAGGCTGCGGAGAAAGTGCACTGAGAGATGGGGTGTCGCATTTCTCTTGGTTGTTGATTGGGTGTAGAGTATGTCCACTCCTGGATTGCCTGAGGAATTGGTTCATTAATCGATTGGCTCATTCATTCATTCACTCATCCAGAGGCAGCCTAGCCAGATGGTACAGAGTGGGGCCCTGGGCTAAAGGGCACACAGAGCTCTGCTGCCTCCTGACTGGTGGTGCCTGTGGCACTCAGCCTCGCTTTAAAGGAGGTAAGACCGGCCCGCCTCGTGGGGTTGCTGTGAGCTGCAGAGGCTTTCCTACTTGTAAAGGGCCAGGCGTGGTCCTTGATCAATGCTTAATAAGTATCGGACCTCACCCCCCTTGCACGCTCCGCATGGCTTTACTGAGTGCCTACTATGTGCCACGGAAGAAATGGCAGGTGCCATCCATATACATGTGGGTGGGGTTTCCTGCTGGGCTGAGGAACTGAGTCTTTCTTTAATGGACACTGGGAATCATTGAAGGTTTGTGAGCTGAGAGGCCACCCGGTGGGGGCTGGGCTTGAGGTAGATTGTGCGGGTTCCAGCAAAGCGCAGCCAAAGTTGATAGAGACGGTCGTCCTCCTTGTCCCCAGACCCTGAACTTGCTGGAGGACAGGCGGCATCACTGGTGGGCTGAGGAGGAGGAGGGGGTGTGAGCAGCAGGGGGACCCTGAGCACCATCTTGGGCCCCTCCCCAGACCCCTGAGGTTGTCACCTTGACCCCATCCTCAGGTGAAGATGCTGAGGTCAGATGGGAGAGGGGCCTGGTGAGGCCACAGAGAGGGTTTGAACTCACATCTGTAGGCACCCGGCTTCCCTTTCTGGACCCCTCCCTGTGTTCCAGGACTCCCACGGAACTCAGCAAAGGTGGTCTTGGTGGGAAGCAGTGGCCCAGAAGGTGGGGGCCAGCAGGCCATGTTCTGAGGCCAGCAGATGGGTGAACCTGGCCAGTCACTTGTGGATGAGAAAGGGCTGTTTGGGAGAGTGGGGTTGGCTCTCTTTCCCTGCTGACTGCGAGGGAGTGGACTTATGTCGAAGGCTGCGGAGAAAGTACACTGAGGGATGTGGGGCCCCATCAGCCCTGGGTCCATCCATCCTGACAGTGGCCACCCGGCATGCAGGGGTGAGTTCCGCGTCACTGGAGAGTGCAGCCAGGCCTCACAAGATGCTGCCCCGCACCCTGCAGATCCCGGGAGGGAGACAGGTCCTTATGATTCCTGAGGCAGGGGCAGCCACCTCTGGCTGCCGGCCAGACCCTGTCTGGAGCTCAGGAAGACATGTCACCCTCTGCCAACGGAGGAAGCAGTGGGGGAAGCAGGGGGTCAGGGGGTGTCCCCTCCTGCCTTGCGCCAGACCTTGCCTGAGTGTGGCCACCGACAACGTCAGCAGGAAGCAGGGTCGGGTGGGCAGGCGGAACACGTCCCAGAGTTATGTAACATCTGGCACTGGTGACTTCTCCGAGGTTTTCCCTCCCCCTGCTAATGGCCGAAGGTTACCCTTTCCTCCCATCTGTGAATCCAGGCCCTGGGGCTCAGCTTCCGTGTCTCTCCGTCTCTGTCTGTCTCAACCCATCCCCCGCCTCGCCTTGTTTTCCTCTGTTGCCTCTTCCATCTGAAGCTGCCCAGGCCTGAATAGAGAGAGATGGTCAGGCAGGGAAGTGCTTGAACCTGACCTGCAGTGAAGTCTGAACTTCTCGACCCCGTGAGCTGTGCGATCTTGGGCAGGTGTCTTTGCCTCTCTGAGCTAGTGGCTTTGTCTATCAGTTTCGTGTATCTAAAGAAGTAGTTACAGAGTGCCTATTCTGCGCCAGGCTCTGTTCTAGGTGTGCTGGGAATTCAGCTGAGAACAAAGGTACCAGCCCTCGAGAGGTTAGTTCTAGCTGGAAAGACAAATTAGCGTTAACACACAGATGATTTCTGATTGTGGTCTGAAGATGTTATGATGAGGGATAGTAGTAGAAAGTGATTGATGGGGAGTGAGATTAGCTCATTTTGATGGAGTAATCAGGGAAGACCTCTCTGGGGAGGTGATGTACGAGTAAAACCCTGATGGAGGTGGGCATTGTGGGTGTCTGGGAGAAGGATGTTCAGCCAGAAGAATGACCAGTGCAAAGGTCCTGTGGCCAGGGCATTGTGAGCACATCTGCATAAGAAGGGCAGTGTTTGTAGAAGACCTGGAAGGTAAACCAGTTAGAGACCTGAGTGGGGTCTAGATCTAAATTACACCGGACTGTATGGAGTGGGGAGGACTTGAGTTTTTATATTGTGGGTTCTCGGGAATGGCTGGAGAGTTTAAAGCAGGGAGCAGAATTCTGTGACTTGCAGAGTAGATGTGCAGAGCCAGGAAATTTGTAAGTAGAGAAGGCCTGGCACACAGTAGGTGCTTAATAAACATCAGCTGTAGTCACTAACACTAGTATCGCCAGCATTTCCTGTTCCATACACAACTCTCAATTCCGGGGTTTGGGGCCACGTGTGGAAGGATTTGGTATGATTGCTGGGACACAAAGTCCACCAGCGTCTCAGACCCGGTGTTGGGGAAATTCCAGTCTAGACATCATACTCACTTGGCTTGGGATGACATGGCCTGGGCTGTGGGTCCAAGGGACCTCGGTTTCCCCAGGAGGTGCCTCCCTGCCTAGCCCACAGGAAGCCCCTGTTCCCTGTGAGGCTCCAAGTGTTACCCCTGACCCAGCCCCCCGGGCAGCTGATCACCCAGCCCCAAACACTCAAGTGGGTCCCTGTCTGCTAAAAATAGATTGGGGAAGAAGCGGGAGCCCTCAGCCGCACCCACAGAACCCACATGCCACACAACTTTCTCGTGTCCTCGCAAGCTCTAGCTGGGGGACCTTCCCGGGAGAAGCTCAGGATTTGGGGCTGGGCTGCACCAGCCCCTGGAGGCGGGCAGATGGCGGTGGAGCTGGGCGTGCCCAGGAGCCCGGTGGACGTTTGGCAGGGTGGGGCTGCAGCCCTGGCCGAGTGCTGGTGACGGAAACCGTGACTAACGGGCAAACGGACTTTTCCCTCTTCCTCCCTATACTCTGAGTGGCTGCACTCCGAGGAGCCCCGTTTGCTCAGGAAGGAGACAGGACAGGAAGTGATCCGACTCCTGGGCAGGGGCTGGGGCTTGGGGACCCCTGAGGCCTGCTCGCGGCCCTGCATGGTAAGGGGCCAGGCTGGGCAGGGCCTGCTGGCACCTGGAGTTGATGCGGCATTTGTCCGAGAGTGAGTTGGGCTGCATGGGGCTGGGAACTGGCAGAGGGGAGGTGCATTAGTGCCCTTTTCCCTGTAATAGCGTACCGCAGACTGGTACAGAAACTTGCTATCTTGCAATCCTAGAGGTTAGAAGTCTGAAATCCAGGTGTCGGCAGGGTTCTGCTCGTTCTGAAGGCTCCAGGGGAGGCCCCCCTGCTATCCCAGCTTATGGGGCCAGCCCACAATCCCAAACATTCCTCAGCTGGCGGCTCTGGGTGCTTCTATGTCCGAGATTCTCTCTTCTTCTAAGGACACCAGTCATATTGGATTTAGGGTCCTTCCTCATAGCTCAGTTACTGCTGCTGCTGCTGCTAAGTCACTTCAGTCGTGTCCGACTCTGTGCAACCCCATAGACAGCAGCCCACCAGGCTCCCCCGTCCCTGGGATTCTCCAGGCTTCCCTAATAGCTCAGTTGGTAAAGAATCCGGCTGCAATCCAGGAGACCTGGGGTTTGATCCCTGGGTTGGGAAGATGCGCTGGAGAAAGAAATGGCTACCCACTCCAGTATTCTGGCCTGGAGAATTCCATGGACTGTATAGTCCATGGGGTTGCAAAGAGTTGGATACGACTGAGCAACCTTCTTCTTTCTTCTTTTTCTCACCTAATAAGACCTCATCTCACATAATTACATATGCAAAGAGCTCATTTCTAAGTAAGGTTCCATTCTAGGGTTCAAAGTGAAAGTGAAAGTGAAGTCGCTCAGTCGTGTCTGGCTCTTTGCGACCCCTTGGACTGTAGCCTGTGGGGCTCCTCTGTCCATGGAATTCTCCAGGCAAGAATACTGGAGTGGGTTGCCATGCCTTTCTCCAAGGGATCTTCCCGACCCAGGGATCGAACCCAGGTCTCCCGCATTGGAGGCAGATGCTTTAACCTCTGAGCCACCAGGGACGTTTATTCTGGGAGGAACCTAGTCAATCCAGGGTAAGAGGCTTTGCTGGGAGCTGTTGACACGTCGAGGAGCATTTAGGTTCCATCTCCTTCCTTGGGAACCCAAAGGGTTCAGGCTGCGGCCCCTCCCATCACACTGGCGGTATTTGGGTGGGTCCCCTCTTAGGGGCCAGTGCACCCCCCTGGGAGTCCCTGGTGACTTTGGATCCCCAGCACACGCTGCCTCCACACGTGCCCTGACTCTGCCAGCTGTGTGTTCAGGCCCCCGATGCTGCCCATTCAGTCACTCAGTAAGTCAATCAACAAACGCTTTCTGAACCTCTGCCTGGCTCAGCCTGGGGGTAAAGAGACATCCTCCTGGGGCACCTGGCACAGTGAGGTGCAAAGATGGGAGCTGTCAAGGAGGATTTGTGCCCAGGCTGGGGGTGAGCCCCTGGCTCCCAGAGTGGGGAGCAGGGCTTCTGGGGACCAGACGGGGGCAGGGAGGTGTGGAGGGAAGTGAAAGGCTGGCGACCAAGGGCCTTCTTTCTGTTCCTCGAACCACCCTGCTGGTTCCACCTCCAGCCTCCGTACTTGCAGTTCCTTCCACCTGGGCCACTCTCGTCCAGAGCCTTGTCTGGCCAGCTTCTTCTCAGGACTCAGCTCAGATGTCACCTCTTCCGAGAAGTCTTTCCTGAGCCCCACCCCCCTGCAGTCTCGCCCCACCCTGTCTGTCCCCATGGGCTGCCGTTCTTCTACCTCTGAGTCTTCTTTTTAATTGATGTGTCGATTGCTGTCTCCCTGACTAGCTGGCCTGTGGAGGGGCAGAGACCCTGACTACATCATTCGTTGTGCTTTCTTGTCCCCTGGTGTACTATAAAGACCGGTGGGGTGAAATGACACGCCACCCAAGCTAGCCTGGGGGCAGGTGGTGCCGCAAGGGCATGCTTCTTTCATTCATTGTCTCCAGTGTACTGACTGCACCACCTGGCAGTGTGCCCTCCAGGGAGTGTGGTCGTCGCTCTGGCTTGGACAGCCAGCAGGGCTGGAGCAGTCCTAGGGGGCCTCCAGGCAGAGGCAGCCCTTCCTCACCCGTTCCGGAAGGATGTCGGGGCAGCCCCTAGGCCACGCTGCGCCCTGGTGTATCTGGGACACGACGGAAGAATGAAGCTGTGGGTAAAAATAACCACTGGCATGTCTGGCCGTGCAACTGGGGCGCAAGCGGGGAAGAGTGCCCTTGGGACAGTGGCCGGGATCACTGTCCCTAGCAGCTATGGCAGGCTTCTGGTTCTGGGAGTCCCCGGGCTGGCAGCCCAGGTCCTGGCCCTGGTGCTGACCCTGACCTGCCGCTATCCCTGTGCCCTAGGAGAAGGAGAGGAATGCACGGAGGAAGAAGAAGAAAGCCCCGGCCGCTGCCAGTGAGGAGGCCGCCTTCCCACCCGTAGTGGAGGACGAGGAGATGGAGGCGTCGGGCGTGAGCGGAAATGAAGAGGAGATGGCGGAGGAGGCGGAAGGTGAGGGTGGGCCGTGGGAGCTGGCCTCTTCCAGAAATGCCTGGGTCCTGCTGAGAAGGGGCCTGGACTGCCCCAAGGGGAGAGGGCGATCGTGATGGTGACGATCATGGTGGTGATGATGGTGGTGATGGTGACGATGGTGGTGATGGTGACGGTGGTAGTGGTGATGGTGACAGTGGTGGTGATGGTGACAATGGTAGTGACGGTGACGATGGTTATGGTTTTAGTGACAATGGTGGTGATGATCATGGTGGTGATGGTGACGATGGTAGTGGTGATGGTGATGGTGACGGTGGTGGTGATGGTGACAATGGTAGTGACGGTGACTATGGTTATGGTTTTAGTGACAATGGTGGTGGTGATCATGGTGGTGATGGTGATGATGGTGGTGATCATGGTGGTGGTGAAGATGGTAGTGATGGTGACGATGGTAGTGATGGTGGTGATGGTGATGATGGTAGTGAAGGTGACGGTGGTGGTGGTGATGGTGACGGTGGTGGTGATGGTGACAGTGGTGGTGATGGTGACAGTGATGGTGATGGTGATAGTGACAATGGTGGTGATGATCATGGTGACGATGGTGGTGATGGTGACGATGGTGATGATGGTGGTGATCATGGTGGTGGTGACGATGGTAGTGATGGTGACAGTGGTGGTGGTGACGATCATGATGGTGATGGTGATAGTGACGGTGGTGGTGGTGGTGATGGTTATGATGGTGGTAGTGGTGATGGTGGTGATGGTGCTAGTGACGATGGTGGTGATGATCATGGTGGTGATGGTGATGGTGGTGGTGATGGTGACGATGGTAGTGATGGTGACAATGGTGGTGGTGGTGACGATGGTGGTGACAGTGGGAACAATAATCACGGTAATCTGCCTCTCTGCAGTCACAGGACACTTGTTCATTCTATACTCCTGCCCCCTGTGAGTTCAATCTTGTGCTTGGTGACCCTACACATCCAGGACATATCCAGTTCTGGTGACACCTATTATCTTGCCAGCATATCTGGTATCACATTTTAGGGGAAAAAATTGTTTATTTTTGAAAATAGTTTTTTTTTTTTTTTTGACCACACTACATAGCATGCGGGATCTTAGCTCTTCAACCAGGAATCAGACTTGTGCCCCTTGTAGTAGAAGTGTGGAGTCTTAACCACTGGACCACCAGAGAAGTCCATAAAAATAGTTTTCTGACCTGAACCATTATTTTAGACTCCAGTATTCTTGCCTGGAGAATCCCATGGACAGAGGAGTCTGGTGAGCTACAGTCCATGGGGTTGTACAGAGTCAGGACAAGACTGAGTGACTAATATACATTATTTTACAACTTGAGCAATGTAAGCAGAACGAATACCGTTGGTAGATAAGTATTCAAAAGTTATGTAATTATGCTTCATTTTGCTCCCAAATGTCTGAATTTGAATGATAAACTGCACAGCCCCCAGCTTTCTGCCTGGGGGCGCTGAGGCTGGGGGCAGTTGCACCAGGCACCCCAGAATTGCGTCGTCGGCCTGGATATTAGGTGAATTCTGCCACCTGGTGAGGGCTGCCAAAGAGAGAGTGAGAATTAATATTTAAATTTTGCTCTCAGTTCTGCCCGCTTCTCAAAAGGAGGATTTCGACTGCACAAGATGGTCACTCAACTTCGGAGCCTGGCCCCCATGTAACACCTGGCTCCACTATGCAAATAGCATTTATAGATGTGGAAGTCACACCAGGCTGCCCAAAGGCAGGCTTGCATCCTTGGTCACTGATTACTGTGCCTTTGGCCCCCAGTCCTCTCCCTTTTACTTGCTCTACACCAGTCCCTCAAGGCACGACAACCCTGAAGACCCCCCACACAATACCCCTGAAGGCCCCTGCCCCCCGCTTCACTAAATGTGTCTGCTTCTCCTTCTGCCATCCCGCCGGCCTGAACTCCCCCGCGGGGCCTCAGGTTCTTAGTGAAGGGCCCCACCTCTCCTCCTGTCCCGTCTCCTGCCAGGTTCCCCTCCTGTCGCTCTTGTCTGCTTGCCCCTGCGTTTAAACTCCCAAACTTCTGCCAGCATTTGCAAGGAAGGTGTGAATCACCCCCGCTCTGTAAGCAAGACATGCAAATAAATCCAAGTTACGCCAGCCTGCAGTGCATTCACCAGCCTGAATCCTACTTCCAGGTTGAAAATGAAGAATTGGCCCATTTGGTTGTTGTTGTCTTACTTTGGGGGTGACCTGGGGTGCTGAGTCTGGCCTCCTTACCAGCGCTGGGTCTCTCCAGGCCAGGTTGGCTAGAGGCCTGACCAGTTTCTGATGGAAGGTTCCAAATCCCTCAGGTCCTTGAATTCTGAGTCCTGGGTCTGTAACCAGGAAAAGGGAACCTGGGGAGCAGGAACCCACTCTCCTCTTTAAATATCCTCCCGGCTGTGTGTGGGCAGGATGCAGGCTTGGTGGGAAAGTTAAAGGAAGCCAGACTTTGGCTCAGCATTAAAAGCAGAACAGATGTTGCCCAGTTAGAGAATTTTGAGGTAGTGAGTTCCCTGTCCCCTGTATGGTTCACACGCCCCATCAAGGATGGGAGATGGGCATTCTTGGCTGGTCTGCTGAACCCAGGGCTTCTGTGACCACCTGGCAGCCCTGAGCGCATCAAGGGAGGCAGTTGAGAAGAGTCTGCCCAAGGCCCCAGGTGACAGTCCCATCTTACAGACGAGGAAACCGAGGCCTCATGTGGGAGGGAGAGGAGAATTACTCACATAGGGTGTCACGTAGCTGGGAGACTTGGAATCTGCCAGTCTGATTGGCGTTTGCTGTGTAAACCTGTCCCTTGTGACCAGGATAGGGGAGGGGAGGTAGGTCCTAGGTTAGAGCCTGAGGTCTCTCCGATGGAACCATCTAGAATATCCCAATAGCCCCACAGACCCCTCCAGAGGGTAGGCAGCAAGGGCCTTGTATCCAGGCTGGAGATGAGTCCAGGGGAGGGAGGAGTGGTCCATTTGACCTTGTAGTTTCTCCAGTAAAGACTGTGGTTGTAATAAGAGCATCAGCCGTGAATTATTCCCTTTAATCATCACAGCAGCTCAACGGGTGCTGTCGTCACCCCATTTAATAGACAAGGACTCTGAGACACAGGAAGTTATCCAAGGAAGCCAGTTGGCCTGTTTGGGACCAGGATTTAAGCTTGTCAGAAATACTGATTCTTGGGCCCCACCTGGACCGACTGAGTGAGAAATGTTTCGGTAGTAGGCCCAGCCGTCTGAGTCTTCACGACCCTCAGGCACGCTTATACCTGAGAATCCCTGACAGAGATAAGCTGCTGGGTAAGGGAGAGAGCCAGGCATAAACCACTCATTTTGTAGATGAACACAGACTCTGGGGCTAAGCCATTTGTCCAGAGGACCTCAGTGCTGGCCCCCTTCGTCCTGTGGTCTGACAATGTGAAAAGAGGGAGTGACATTGCCGGAGTCAGAAGGCAGGGTCAGGAACCCCGTTTTGAGGGATACAGGATGCTGGGGTCAACCCTGTCCTGCCCCCATGCAGTGTGGCCTGGGACAGGCGACTCAACCTCTCTGTTTCTGCATCTGCAAAGCAGAGTGGTGATGATGATCTCTAACTTAGAGGTTATTGAGAGTGAGTTATGTGTGTGAAGCACTTTGCCCAGAGCCCAACACCCACAGAGCAAGCCTGTGTTGCTGTTGTTGGGATGGTCATTTCTGGGAGGAGCAGCCTTTGCTCTGGGCCTTGAAGGAAGGCAAGAGACAGGAGAGGTGGGAGTCTGGAGGCAGTAAAGCCTGAAAGAAGTGTTTTTGCAGGGCACTGGCAGCCCCTGCTGGCCTGGCTCCACGTCTGAGGGGTGAGACAGGGCCGGGTAGCCTCACAGGCCTCTCCCTCCAGCCCTGCCCCGCTCTGAGGCCAGCACCCCACCCCTAGGACCCTGGAGCCGGGAACCAGAGAAGGCCAGTGACTTGTCCAAGGACACCCAGGAGTGTTCTGGGCTGCGGGCTTTTGGGACAGGGTTGTAGGTCCTCCCTGCCTGCCTGGCCCCAAATTCTCCTCCCTCCCCACCTGCTGCTCATACCACCTCGCTTCTAACCCTTCTCTCACTTCCTTCCAGCCTTACACGCCTCTGGGAACGAGGTCCCCAGAGGGGAATGCAGTGGCCCAGGTATGAATGTGGCCAGCTGGCCTGGGGGGGTGGGGTGGGGGTAGGGCCAGGCCGGGGTGGGGGGCACCCCCAGGTTCCCTGTTGTCTATGAGGGGCTCCACCTCTGTGAGCACACCTCTGCCTGTGAGCCCCACTGCTGGTGCCACCACCGTCTCTGTTCCCCCTCCTCAGTGCAGTGTCTGTTCCCCATGCTGTTCCCTGGCTCACACCTGCAGATCAGTGCACTCGACTTGACTGTTCTGTTGATCTCTTACTTGTGTGTCCACCTGTGACTCTTACCCACTTATGTTTCTCCTACAGCAAGTGTGTGGGGGAGGGAGGTTTCAAATGTCCCCATTTTGTAGAAAGTGAGGAAAATTGAAACCCAAAGAAGCGAGAGGAGTTGTGGTTGAGGCTAAGGAGCCAGGTCTGGAGCTGAGGTCCCCTTTCCCTTCATCTGTGCACACTGTCATTCGATCAGCACTTCCTGTGCACCTGCTGCATACCAGCCCTGTGGACAGTGGCCAGGGGCTGTAGTTGGTGTGGACCCTCTCCCCGTGAGCTCCTCCAGGTTCACTGGCCGCGTTATATGAAGACAACAGTGATGACACAACAGCAGACAGTTAGCAGGTGTCACCCTGTGCCGCAACCCCTGTGAGGTGGGAACTGTTCTCCCCACTCTACAGATGGGGAAAGCGAGGCCAGGAGGTCACTGTGACAGCAGGGGCAGAGCCAGGGCTGCAGCTCCGATGAGAACAAGTAGACCCCAGAACGAAAGCCTGCACCCCTGGCTGCCCCTGGCCTGGCTCCATAGGGTGCTGGCCACCCACCCAGCCACTCCGGGGATCGGAAGTTAACAGGTCCTGGGCTCCTCCAGGGTCAGCAGGTGGAGAGGGTGGCCCGAGGAGGACAGAGGTCTGGGAGGGGCCAGGCGGGCTGCTCAGGCGTGTAGGAGCCTCGGAGCTGTTTGGTGTCCAGGGATGGGACTGCAGCCCCCTGAACTCCTACCCAGAACCAGGCTGCACAGTCAGGGTCATCGGGTGGTGAGAGGAGCGTGGGCAGGGCCCTGCCTGTCTCGAGCCTGAGCGCCCCCCGACACCACTCACCCCATCTTTGCTTTCTCCCCGCAGCTGCCGTCAACAACAGCTCCGACACCGAGAGCGTCCCCTCACCCCGCACCGAGGCCGCCAAGGACACGGGGCAGAACGGGCCCAAGCCCCCGCCCGCCCCGGGCACGGATGCACCACCTCCCGAGCCGCCCACCCCGCCGCCCGAGGACACCCCGGCCCCCACCGAGCCCGCCCCGGCCCCCGAAGCCACCGGTCCGCCCACACCCCCACCAGCACCCCAGTCACCCACCACGCCCCCTCCCGTGGTCCCCAAGGAGGAGAAGGAGGAAGAGGCCTCAGCCGCCCCCTCAACCGAGGAGGGGGAGGAACAGAAGCCCCCCGTGGCCCCAGAGCTGGCGGCCGACGTGGGCAAGGCCAAGACGGAGGAGCCGGGCGAAGCGCACCCCGTGGAGCCTGTCAAGAGTGAGTGCGAGGAGGAGGCCGCCGGAGAGGGGCCCGACAAGGTGAAGGCGGGCCCGGAGGCCGCGGTGGAGGCTGCGCCCGAGGGGGCACTCAAGGTGGAGAAGAAGGAGGCCAGCGGCTCTGGGGGCAAAGGCCCTGCAGCCAAGGGCTCAGGCGCCCCCCAGGACAGTGACTCCAGTGCCACCTGCAGCGCCGACGAGGTGGACGAGCCCGAGGGCGGCGACAAGAACAGGTGAGTGCGCTGGCTTTGTCGTCTCATTCTGTAAGCACTTACTGAGCATCACCTGTGTACCGAGACAACGTACACGAGGCTGATTCCACGCCTGCCCTTGGAGGGAGAGGGGGCCACCACTAAGTGTTCTCCGTCTGGCAGGAATTCCGATGTTGGGACAGGGCAGCATTGATGGGGTGGGTCCCCCATTAGCGGTGGCCTCTGAGCTGAGCCCGGGTGGGGAGAAGTAGGGTGACAGCATGGATTAGCTTCCAGAGCTGCCGCCACCAAGGACCACCCCAGAGTGGCATCGGCAGGGCCACGCCCCCTGAAGGCTCCTTCCCGCCTCCTCCAGCTCTGGTCGTGCCGGCCATCCTCAGCTTGTAGATGTGTCACTTTGCCCACATTTCCCTTTTGCTGTAAGGATGTCAGTCTTTGGATGAGGGTCCACCCTCAGGACCTCCTCTTAATTGCATCACATTTGCAAACAGCCTATTTCCAGAGAAGTTCACATTCACAGGTATTTGGCTCTTAGGACTTGAACAGACTTGGAGAGACAAAGTTTTACCCTCAACACGGTGGAACCAGCAAGTGCAGAAGCCGGAGGTGGGACTGAGCCTGCACGATTCAGCAGACCAGCCCACCTTGCAGGGCCTCCAGGCTGGGTGGGTGGCTGCATTTTGTTCTCAGGACAATGAGACCTCCGCAGCTCATGCCTGAGACTTGGGGTGCGTCTCAGGCTCTGAAACTTGCCAGCTGTGTGAGGGGGTAGATTTAATGGGGGTCAGAGTGGCAGAGGGATGCACTTTGTGAGGCAGCCTTGGGGATGTCCTGGTGAGGCTGGTGGCGGTGGACATGGGGGCAAGTGGCAGATGCCCGGGATCCTGGCCAGTTCATCTTCTGCCCGCTGAGGGTCCCTGAGACCCCGGCCAGAGCGGAAGCTGGCAGGCCCCACTCGGGGCCCAGTCTGGGCAGCAAAGGGCAGGGCTGCGGAGATCCACGCCCGCTTGCATCTGGGCGGCTTAAGGAATTGTTTTCTAGTGAGGCGGGCCGGTCATTTTTATTTTGACTGAAAACAGTGCAGTCTGTTTTCGCTCCTTTCACGTCTCTCGGAAAAGTTCTGGGCAGCGCGCGAGAGAGGAAAATCTGACTTTCAAATCTGACCGGTTCACTGGGAGCCGTTTCCTCTGCTCCGTGATTCACCTTGGGGCATGCGGAGATGGCAAATTCTAGAACGTTTCATGTGAAAACCGGACTTGGTCAGAGCTCGCTGGGTCCCCACGTGTTCAGTGAGCTACTTCTGGTCCCTGGCAGGACCCTCAGCCCACTTGTATGGCTCATGGATAAGCAGCAGTCTGGCCAGCAGGTTTCTGGGGGCCCGGAGGTCCTAAGTTTCCTGCCTAGTGGGCGCAGCTCGGAAAACAAGAGTTCACGGTGGCCTGATCTGCTGGGGAAGGCCCTGGGCCAGAGTCTCGCTCTTTGTGCCTGGGTAATGGGGTTAGGGTGGGCGGCTCCCCATCCTACTCCCGCTGGCCACAGAGACAGAGTCATGGAAACACACGTTTCTGCTCTTAGCGGGAAGAGCGTTGAGCTCATGGGACAGCCACGCTGATAAGCGGCCTCCTGGAGTCTGTGTTTTGGGTACAGATGGCCTGCCTGGGCTGGACAGCTCGGAGGGTTGGCCTGGGTCCCAACAGCTTCCCCCTGGACCTCTTGGGCCAGGCCTGAAGCCCCGCAGCCTACTTTGAGCCTCTCCCCGCACAACCTCAGCCCCACCCAGGGATGTGTCCTTCTCTCCCCCAGCTGGGTCTGGCTCCTGTCCACTCTTCCTGCCTGAGCGTCCAGCCTTTGGTCCCTCGGGACCAGGAGCCCTGGGCTGGGAGTCAGGACACCTGGTTTGTCACGCCCTCTGTGACCGAGGCCAGTCCCCCACCCTCAGGGTGAGGTTGGACTCGGGCCAGCCCCCTGACCTCTTCCTGGCTGGCAGTCCGCCACCCCTCCCTCCTGCCCCGGCCGTGGCCGCACAGGGCCAGGCGGGCGCCGGAGGACGCAGGCGAGATGCGTCAGAGTGCGCCCTGGCAGCCAGCACCACCTCCCTCACCGCCCCAGAGAGATCGGTGGGCGACCCCAGGTCCTGGCCTCCTGCCCACAGCCCTGCCTCCCGCCTGGCAGTCTCAGCGCAGTGCACTGGGCGTCCCTGGACAAGACACAAGATGCATTGCGTTCTGGCCCGTGCCCGTACGGCTTTGGGAGAGAAAATCATATCCTGCTTTTTACTCTCCATTGCTTTCTGCCAGACAGCTCCGCCTGGGAGTTTTCTTGGCTAGCGGCCAGAGATAGTGGCTTTGATTGCAGAGCCTTGAGCTTGCCTGCCCCCGCCTGTTCCGTTTCCCAGAGACGGTGCTGGGCACTTTCTGACAGGGCTGGGCCTTCAGAAGTGCCTTGGCCTTGCTGGGCCTCAGTTTTTTCACCCATAAGATGGGTGTGGGTATCCCCACTTACGGGCTGCTTGGGAGGAGAATGGAGTTCCGAGCCCACAGGAAGATGCTCAATGAAAGGAGTTACTCCCTTCCTTTGGAACTGCTTCAGGAGCCCCCAAAGTTCACTCCACGAGGAGGTTGGAATGTAGGCACTTCCGAGCCCCTGGAATTTCAAAAGAATGTAACAGCAATTTCTCCTTTATTTCTCTATTCCATAAAGGATTAACTAGGCACTGGGGTGTGCCAGGTACCATCCTGGGCTCAAGGGGAGCAGCCACAAATGAGGTCCTGGCTCCAGGAAGCTTACATTTCACTGGGAGTGATTAGTACGGAATTGGAACAGCAATGGAATAAAGGGAATGCTCGTGTGATAAGCGGATGAGGGAGAGATTGGTCATGGAGGGAGTGTGAGGGGCAGTCAGGGAGACCTGCCTGAGGAGGTGACATTGAAAGATGATGGAAACACAGAGTATGAGACACGGAGGGAAAGTCTGCAGAGAGAACAGCCAATGCAAAGATCCTATGGCCTCACGAGTTTGTGTTGGGTAGACGGCAGAGAGGCCTGTGGCAGAGAGCGGAGCGAGTGAGGGAAAGGGGACAGGGCACGAGAGGAGGTCACAGAGGTGGGCAGGGTCCTGGCTCTACTTGGCCCCACAGGGCCTCGGGGGTTGAAGCGAGGAGTGGGGTTTTATCTTGGGGGCATGGGAAACCAGCATGACCATGCCTTTGTGGATCTTCACAATCCTGCTTTCCCAGCCCCAGCCTGGCAGCCGGGGATTATCCCAGCCCAGCGATAATGAGGAATTTGGGGAGGGGGCTCAGCAGAGAAGGGACGTACTGTTGCAGACCCAGAGTCCCCTGGGGCCCTGCCCCCTCCCCAGCCCTGGTCTTCCGGGGCGGGAAGAAAATCCCAGGGATGAGAAGATGCCCAGGCTGCTCAGCACTAGGCGTTGTTGTCACGGCTTCCTGTGCCTTCCCGTGTCCTACCCACAGGACAGTCGCTGGAGGGAGCGACTGTTCTCACACCCATTTTACAGATGAGGAAACTGAGTCAGGCACAGTTGGTCAAGTCATCTGGCCGGTGGTGGGATTTGAACTGAGAGGTGGAGTCTTGAACTTCAGCGTTAGGGGGCAGGGCCCCAGCTGCTCTCAGCCAAGTTGCCGGCTTCCCCTGCCACCCAGCTTCCCCCCAGCCCCCGCCCCTGCCCCTCCCGGCCCAGGTCACGTGCACAGTGCCAGGCTCCGAGAGCCCCTACCCTGCCCCGGTCTCTAGGGAGGAAAATAAACGCCCTGTCTTCCAAGAAAACAAAGGAAAGAGAACAGAGGGAGGGCGATACTGTGAGGAGAGCTCCTGGAGGTGGTGGCTCCTGCCGCTGTGGAGGTGGGATGAGGCAGTTTGGGGGCCACGTGAGCGCCAGGCATCTTCCCGCCCCTCAGGGGTGGTGGGGAGGCTCAGGCCCCTCGGGCTTATTAAAGATCAGGATCCAGGCCCTTGCTCTTGGATGCTGCCCTCTTCACAGTGAGCGGTCAGGCTACTATCATCTTGTCAGCTGTGAAGTACTGTGCCCATGGCTGCAACCCCCACTGAGCTCTTGCCTCCCTGGGTGGGGTTGGGGGGGCTCAAGAGAGAGGGGTCTGGGCCTCCATGCACACCCCCAGCTGGTGCCTGCTGAGGGCATTTGAGGGTGATCCCTGCTTCCCTCCAATCTGCCTGCCCGCTGCCTGGACAAGGAACCACCAGGAAACCAGGACAGGGCAAGGGCCCTGGTTCGTTGACAATCAGAGTGAGACACAGACACTTGGCTTTTTATTTGTATCATAAAAGCATATTTTGTGTCCATATAAAATTATATTCACATAGATATGAAAGTTTATATTTTAACTTTAAAATTTGCATTTTCAAATATTTTATACAATAGATAATAGTATAGCATTATTACTTTATTGTTCATTGAAACAATATACTTAATATATCAAACCCTTGATTTTGTGGCCAGCAAGGAGTATATTCATTATCTTTTCCTTGTAACAGCTTTCAGTTCAGTTCAGTTCAGTCGCTCAGTCGTGTCCAACTCTTTGCAACCCCATGAATTGCATCACACCAGGCCTCCCTGTCCATCACCAACTCCCGGAGTTCACTCAGACTCAATCAAGTCCATCGAGTCAGTGATGCCATCCAGCCATCTCATCCTCTGTCCCCTTCTCCTCCTGCCCCCAATCCCTCCCAGCATCAGAGTCTTTTCCAGTGAGTCAACTCTTTGCAAGAGGTGGCCAAAGTATTGGAGTTTCAGCTTTAGCATCATTCCTTCCAAAGAAATCCCAGGGCTGATCTCCTTCAGAATGGACTGGTTGGATCTCCTTGCAGTCCAAGGGATTCTCAAGAGTTCTCCAACACCACAGTTCAAAAGCATCAATTCTTCGGCGCTCAGCTTTCTTCACAATGACCACTGGAAAAACCATAGCCTTGACTAGATGGACCTTTGTTGGCAAAGTAATGTCTCTGCTTTTGAATATGCTATCTAGGTTGGTCATAACTTTCCTTCCAAGGAGTAAGCATCTTTTAATTTCATGGCTTTACTGAGATATGATTCACAGCCATGCAATTCAGCCATTGAAGTGATTTATTTTTAGTACATTCACAGTTATGTGATCATCAGCACTGTTTAATTCCAGAATATTGTCAACTACCCCAAGAAGAAACCCCAGGCCATTAGCAGTCAGTCCTTATCCCCCACCCTCCAGCCCCTGGCACCCACTCATCTTCTATGTCTACGGATTTGCCTCTTGGGGGAATTTCTTGTAATTGGAATCCTGCAGTACATGGCCTTTTGCAACCAGCTTCTTGCACTCAGCATCATGTTTCTGAGGTTCATCCAAGTTGTAGCCTGGAGTCATTCTTTTTGGCTGAGTAATATTCCACTGTGTGGACATACCACATTTTGTTTATCCATGTCACCTGGTTTTGGACGTGGGGCTGGCTTCCACCTTTTTTGCCTTTTGCAGATAGTGGCTGCTATGATCTTTCATGAACGGTTGGTGTGTGGGTGTGTGTGTGTCTATTCTCACGAGTGTATGCCCAGCAGTGCAAATGCTGGGCCCTATAATGACTCTAATGCACTTCCTGAGGAAATGCCAGAGCATTTTCCAGAAGGGCTGCAGTGTATTCACTCTTAAGTTTACAAGTACAAGTTGGTTTAAGCGGACAGTGGTAATTAGTTGCAAGAGGAGGGGAGCAAGGCTGGGCTGGTGACATTTGGAGCCGACAGTGAGGGGTACAGGACAAGTGAGAGCATCAGTTCTTAGACCTGTTCAGGGTGCTTTGGCCCAAGGGTAGAGGGCAAAACGAGGCTGGGTTTGGGTCTCCAGGGGAGTGAAGATGGGCAGCCACCAGAGGAGAGGCCTCCGGTGGTCCTGGGAGCCTGAGCAGGATCCAGAGAGGTCGAGAGAGGTGAGGACGGCAGGGAGGGTGAGCTGGTCAGGAGGACGGTGAAGCCCAGCTGAGCATGAAGTCAGTCTGACCTCTGAGCCTGGCGCCACTTGCATGCCATGGGCAGCCTCAGGGGGTGTCGCCGAGACCGTCTCTGCTCAGCTGAGCGTGTGGCAGATGTGGGCAGGGGGTCAGCACCCGAGGGACTGGCTCGTCATGGGTTGCGATCCCGTCACCGCAGGGAGCAGGGGGCCCATCGCCTGCACGTCACACGTCTGTCCTGCACCGCCGGCTGGAAGGCGCGTGATCCACTCTTGGATCCGGCAGCCAGCTCTGGGTGGTGTGAGCTGCACCCTGGCTGTCACAGATCTTACCTGGAAGGCAGGGGCTGTGCCGATGGTCTGCACGTGGCATCAGCCAGGGTGGTCACGGCACACACTAGGGGCTGTGCCCACAGGACCCTCAGGCTTCGCTGACCTGTCTTGTGATTCTCCCTCCTGGCTGAATCCAGCCCACGGCCAGTGCCTTTGTGCATGCACACTGTTTGATTCCCCCAGGCCTGCTGTGTATTCAGCGAGTGGTGGTCCCAGGTAGGACTCAAGAGCTGGGCAGGAACCCGGCAGCCCCAGTGCAGGGGTGAGGGGCTCTAAGGCTGGGGCTCTGAGCTTCTGCCCTCGAGACCTCATGCCAGCTGGTGAACCAGACGGGGCTTGTGGCATGGCACCGGGCCAGGGCTGTCGTGTCCTGGAAATCCCTGAAGACCTCTCAAGGAGGGGACACCCGTGAGCAGCTCTGGAGCCACGCCCCACGGCAGCCTCTGCCCCAGGCGCCCAAGGCACTGCAGCTCTTCCCTGGGGTGACCCCAGCCCTGGCTTCCCACCATGTTTTAGCCCCCTGCCCACCTCCGTGCACCCGTGTGCAGACACACACACACACACACACCGTGCACCCTTAGCAGGTTGCTGCCCTGTTCTGCATGTCAGCAGACAGATGTGACCTTGCTTTAGAGGACAAGCCACCTGCAGGCCCAGCTCAGCCCCACTTACGGCTGCAGGGCGGGCAGTGTACATGCTGACCCTGTGCCCGCAGAGCTTGCACCCGCCTGGTATGCGGGTGAGATTCCGGTTAGCCACGCATTCTGGTTGAATGGGAGGGTGCCCCAGTCCTCGTCTCCAGTAAGCAGGGCCAACTCAGCACCATACCCCGGGCCCCTACCCTGGGGCCTGAGCCTCTCATACTTGGGTGATGAGTCATCTCCCTGAATCTCTTAAGCCTCCCAAGCCTTAATTAGGTTGATTCTTGGGTTTCCCAGCAGCTTCCCAAGGGCCAGTCGTGGTAATGGGCCCTGAGTGTGGGCTTCTCTGGGACTTCCCTTGCCCTGGGCCATCTCGGGAGCATTTGATCCTCTGGGCTGGGGTGGGAGGGGTCTTGGTCCCTTGTGGGGCCTGCATGGAGCAGAGGAGGGAGGGAGGAGCCCCCACCCCGACCCCAGGTCTCCCTGGCGCTGGACGTTCGCCTCCCTCTGGTGGTCCCCCCAGCCGCATCGTCCAGGCAGGAGCCAGGAGAGCCTGTGAGCCCGTGGGCCTGACACTGGTTTCCCCGTCCCCCCTGCCCTCCCGCCTGCCACCAGGCTCCTGTCGCCACGGCCCAGCCTCCTCACCCCGACCAGCGACACCAGGACCAACGCCTCGCCCCAGAAGCCGCTGGACCTGAAGCAGCTGAAGCAGCGAGCGGCCGCCATCCCCCCAATTGTGAGTCCCAGGCCCACCTCCCATGACCCAGGACCCCCACCCAGCCAGGACCCGCAGAGCCCCCATGACCTTTACTTCCTGTTGAGGAGACAATAAATCAGGCTGATCACAGGCCAGGGAGGTGGAGGCCCGGCATCTGCAGCGCCACCTCTTCCCACCACCTCCTGTTCCTGTAGAAATCCTCATGGAGACAGGCAGGAACAGTAGGGGGGCTGAGGGGCCCCCAAAGTACCCGGCCTGCAGGTCTCCTCCCTCTGGCTTCCCAGCCTGGCAGCTCTCACCACCCCACCCCTGCCTGCCGAGGGTTCTCCAGAGCCCCCCAGACCAGGCAGGAAGCCCCCCACTGTCACAACACCTCAGAGAGGAGGGCGGGGCCCCACCAGTTAACTTGAGACCCTCTGAAAGGGTTGGGGGGTTGTCCAGAAAATTCTCCAGGCCAAGCAGGAGGATCCTCAGAGGTGCCCGTGATTGTAACGGCTCAGTCATTGGTGGTGCTAGTGGTAAAGAACCCGCCTGCCAATGCAGCAGACGGAAGAGATGTGGGTTTGATCCCGGGTTAGGAAGATCCCCTGGAGGAGGGCATGGTAACCCACTCCAGTATTCTTGCCTGGGAAATCCCATGGGCAGAGGAGCCTGGCGGGCTACGGTCCATAGGGTGGCCAAGAGTTGGACACGACTGAAGTGACTTAGCACACCCACATAGTCATTGCCCTCTCCCAGGACGTGAGCCTGGCCTTCCAGTGCACCTGGGGGCTGTGGGCTGAAAGACTCCAAGCTGACCAGGGCTTTTTGAGTGAGGGGCACAAGGAGTGCCAGGCTGTGCTGCCTGCTCCCCACAGCCGGGCACTGTCCCATTTGTCAGCTCTGATCTCTCTGAGACCCCGAGAAATTTGAGGAAGAAGGAAGGGGCTAGGGGCAGGGTAATGAGGGCTCCCCATCCACAGCCAGGCACCCGGGATGGCTGGGCACACCCCCTACACTTTGCACAAAGCCCAACCTCCTGGCCCCTCAAGCCGTGTGCCCTTGGGTGTGTTGCTACCTCTCCTGGGCCTCAGTTTCGAGGCTGGTCACACGCAGGGGGCCTGGAAGGCTTTCCCTAGTCTCTGGGACCTGCAGACAGCCTGTAAAGACACTCGCTCCTCCTCGCTTTCCCCCAGCAGGTCACCAAAGTCCACGAGCCGCCCCGGGAGGAAGCAGCTCCCCCTAAGCCAGCTCCCCCTGCCCCCCCACCATCGCAGCACCTGCAGCCGGAGAGTGACACCCCCCAGCCGCCCAGCAGCAGCCCTCGAGGCAAAAGCAGGAGTCCTGCGCCTCCTGCCGAGAAGGAGGGTAAGTGTGTGTCAGTGGCTGAGGGAGTCAGAGGGAGAAGGGGCTGATGGGTGGGCATAAGGGGCCTTTTGTGTGTGCCGAGCAGCTGTTCCCAACTCCATGGCTGTGGCGGCAGGACAGGCCAAGTTAATGAGTGAAACGCGTGGGAGTGAGGCAGTAGGGGGTGGTGGGGACTGCAGCAAATTGGAGAACTCAACGTTCATTCTGAAGCGGGCTCACATTGGCCTCAGCCAAGAGTCACCACGTGGCAATTCAGGCCTGGGGTTGTGGGTTGTTCTTTCAGAGAAGCTAGAAATCCATCTTTTCATGTGAAATCTTAAGAGTTTCTCAACATTGGCAACTTCTCAAAATTTCTACAAGCTCTGTGCATATATGAAAACACGTCTGTGGCTGTTTCTGGTTTCATGTGATTCAGTCCACACGTGAGCTTCTAGAACCATGAGGCTCAGTGCCAGCTGGCAATAACTCTGGGCCTAGGCAGGAAGCACTGCCCTCTCCAGCTTTCACCCTGACCTTATTCCAGGCCGAGGTCACTGGGTTCACTGGGGAGCCAGTGAGTGATTCCCCGAGCAGCTGTGTTGCAGCAACTGCTCGGGGCATGCTTTACTGTCACCACGTGAAGTTCAAGGTCAGGAGACAGGTGGGGTCTGGTTTCTTGTTCTCTGGATCTTCTATCTCTGCCCCACTCCCCACTGGCCCCAAGAAGTGTCAAGCCTGTATCCCTAAGGGACACCCATCCCAGATCAGCCTGTCACAGCGCAAGCAATAGGGGCTGACCCCTCCCCCCAAAGGCTCCCCCCATGCTGTTCTAGCCCAGTCTCCTGAAGGCTGCTCTAGGGGTCTGAGGGCAGCGGGACCCCAGGCCACCGTCCCTGTCCAACACTGCCAGGGACGGACTCGGGCGGCCAGGGCCATCTGCGCCATCACCTCGAGCAACTTCTGGAACGGCATCTTGCCGTCTCTAGAAAGTCAGACTGGCCCTTGGCCATGGACCTCCCTGAGGGCGGTGCTGTGTGTCTGAGGACAAAAGCAGGGCTGTCCCTAAAGGAGGCCAGCTCCACATGTCGAAAGTGACAGGGTCTGCCAGACACTCCCTGGCTAATCGGCCCACCCCCCACCTGTCTCCCTGAGGCTACCTTCACCTGCCATAGGAAGTCTCAGATGCCACCCACGCGGACGGGCATGCATCCATCCATCCAGCGTGTGGCCAGGGGATCAGGACATGTGTTGAACACCCACCATCGCCAAGCACTACCCCTGGGAAGTGCGGGTCTGGCAGTGAGCAGGATGAAGTTCCTACTCTGGCCAGCTGCCCTTTTTGTGAATGAGAGAGTATGTTAAGCAGGGGAACACACAAGGAAGCAAGATGACCTCAGGGTAGTTCATGGAATGAATGAGACAAAATGGGGTGAGTGACAAGGGGCTCAGAGAAGGGGTCTCTGAGACCAGGAGAAGGCAGTGGTGGGAAGATCTGGGGGAAGGGCATTCCAGGCGCCGGGAGCAGCATGTGCAAAGGCCCTGGGGTAGGAGCAAGCTTGGTATGTTGGCAGAGCTGACACAGCAAGAGGTCCTGGTGGCTGGGGAGAGGGGAGGGGAGGATGGGAGATGGGGACCAGATCGTGCAGGGCCTGGTAGGCTGTGGTGCTGTGGGCGTTTGGTCTCGGGTGCAGGAAAAGAAAGCCTTTACAAGAGGAACTTTCAGGGTGTATGTGTGTGTTGGGGACTGAGGAGAGGTCAGGCAGTCCGATTTCTATTTTGAAAAGATCTTTTTCTCTGACCGTTGTTGGGAAGAAAGGGCTACAGGGAGTTGTGGGCAGATGGAGGAGGGCACAGCGCTGTTCCCGGCCAGCAGTGGTGGCAGTCTGGACTATGTGGGTGACCATGGAGATGGAAGCGGGGTGGTTTGGGATTTTGTTTCAGAGGCAAAGCCAGTGGAACCCGCTGAGGAACCTGAGTGTGGGGTTGAAAGCAGGGTGTCAGCTGCCTCCTGGGACCCTGCCAGTCACCCACGCTGGGCCCGGGACTCCCCATGGTGGGGGTGTGGTTTGCTGGGCAAGAGTGTAGTGTGAGACATGGGGTCTGGTCTGGAAGGACATTCGAGGGCCAGGACACTAGCCCAGGGCGGAGTAGCCGCATGGCAATGACAGGGGCCCATACAGCCTTGGCCAGCACCAGATCTGAGCCAGGTCAGGCTGCGCTTGGGTGGCTGGACACCGCACAGGGCCAGGCAGAGCCTGCTGGGACGGGTCACAGGCCCTGTCCCGAGAGAAGGTGAGCCACCTCCCCCCTGGTTTCTGAGTCTGGCGTTCGGCCCGTTGGCACGGCAGAGGGCCGCGCCGTTTCCTGGAATCGTTCGGCAGCACCAGAGATGGAGCACCTGGCGTCGGGTATGGTGGGCTGCCCTGCGGCTAGCACCCTTAGGCACATGCGTGAACTTGACACCCAGCTCGACCTCTCTCTGGTCTCTCCTGCCTCCCCTGCCCCCTGGCTCCACCCACCCCTCTGGCTCCCCGGGCCCAGCTGGAGGAACAGGTTGTCTTTCCAGGCTCTCGGCTGCCCGCCCAGCCTGGCGGGGGCCCAAGTTTCCCTTCCAGCACCGGAGGCCTCCCGCCCCCCTCCCACCACAGCTGGGGCTGAGCTGGAGAGAGCAGCCCGGGTGCGCACAGGGTCGGGTCGCTGGATGAGCGTCATCCGGGGCATCTGGGGATTTTTCTGGGCCCGGTGCAGGCCCTAGAGAGGTGTCCCATTAGAGGAGATTGAGTGTGAGAACCCCTACCTGGGTTACTGCCCACATGTGTGACGCCCCCCGCTGCAGGCTATCCCCACCAGCAGGCACATGGGTCCAGCAGGAGCTCTGTCTCTCCCAGGAGAGACGGGGAGGGTGTACAGCACGCACAGCCTCTACCCCACCTGCCGGGCCCACAGCGGGCACCTCTCATCGCTGCCAACACACTCCCGCTCACCCGGCCAGGTCTTCAGAACCTCACCCCTTCGTCATCTGGAGGTGGCCCCAGGGAGGACACCTGCCTGCCGTTCCCATCCCAGGCCTGGCGTTCCCAAGTTGTTAGCAGCCGGTTACTCCCTGGTCCCCCCACCCCCACCCCCCAGCTCCCAGGGGTCCTCCAGCTTGACACCAAGTCTCAAGGGAGAGGTTTGGTGCTTAGGGCCGATTTCAGCAGCGAGAGGCCACAGGAGAACACTGTGAAGACGGCCTGGCCTTTGGCCATGTCTGCAGGCAGTCCTCAGGCCTGAGAATCCAGGGTCAGTTGTTGCTCCTCTTCTGGTGCTCAGGGTGTGTTGCGAAGGTTAAGGTCACAGCCTGCAGCCCATCTACCTGGGCTCAGGGCTTCTGCTTGCTGGCTTTGAGCTTTTGACCTGGTGACTTCGCCTTTCCAAGCCTCTGTGTTCCCATCTGCAAAATGGGGATAATCCTCATCAGTTCCCTGAAGGGTGTTAGGAGGATAAACAAGTCAGTCCACACAGTGCCCTTAGTTGGAGCCCTCATGGGAGAGCTGTTCTATTATCTGCTACTGCAGCAGCCATGAGGTCAAGGGGTCAAATCCTGACTTGGCCAAATGATTGCTGCCAACCCTAGATAAGTCCATCAGTGTGTCCGTACTCAGCTCCCATTCCACAAT
This sequence comes from Bos indicus x Bos taurus, assembly GCF_003369695.1. Lineage (NCBI taxonomy): Eukaryota > Metazoa > Chordata > Mammalia > Artiodactyla > Bovidae > Bos > Bos indicus x Bos taurus. Next base: position 21,376,731 of record NC_040092.1, on the reverse strand, counting down.
GCCGGGCCTGGGCGCTCTCTCCCTCCCAAGTCTGCGAGGAGGCTCGTTGAGTTCATGCTTTCGAAACACCCGGCCCAGTGCCCGGACGTGGAACGCGCTAGTACACAGGCTGACGTGTGCGTGCTGTCATCCCAAGCATGTGGGCTCCTAGCCGCACCCACCAGAGCACACGTACACAGGTCTCGGCAAACTGTTCGACCACCTTCATCATCTAAAGAGATCAGCAAGCCTCTTCCGGAAAGGGCCAGATAGTAAATATTTCAGGCTTTGTGGGCCAGACAGTCTCTGTCGCAACTCCTCAGCTCTGCCGTAGATGATAAATAAGCAGGTACACATGACCACGTTTCGGTACAAGTGTACATGCAAAATCAGGCGGTGGGTGGGCCCCTTGCTGCCAGCTCCGTCCCCTGGTTGGGAGGTTTGTCCAGGCCCCTTGCTCACCTGGGGCCGGGCCAGTGCCTGTGTCTTTCCAGGGCTGAAATCAAGGGTTGCAGAGAGGCCCCCAGCCCACTCCCGAGGCACACTCGTGCTCAGGAGGACATTAACAGAGTCAGAGTGGTGCCTGGTCTGCAGACTTGGGGGAGCTCTACCCTAGGAGCCCTCCTCCTCCCCATCACTGTTGGCCGGGACCCTCCTCTGGCCGAGGCCAGCACTGCAGGCAAGGGGAGGGGGGCTCATTTGAGCAGGGCAGCCAGGGCTGGGGGCCTGAGGGCTGGCTGAGCGTGGCTGACTACCTGCCCTGCCTCACCCCTCAGCAGAGAAGCCTGTGTTCTTCCCGGCCTTTGCAGCTGAGAGCCAGAAGCTGCCCGCGGACCCCTCATGCTGGACGTCAGGCCTGCCCTTCCCTGTGCCCCCTCGCGAGGTGATCAAGGCCTCTCCGCATGCCCCTGACCCCCTGGCCTTCTCCTATGCCCCACCTGGTGAGTAGTTCACCCCAGCCGGCCTCCTCCACAAGTCAGCCAGCGGGCAATCACTAGGTACCACCAGTCACCCACCAATCACTCGGCACTGCTTGGAACTGCATGCAGAAGGATCTTAGAATCTGACAGGTCCTAATGGGAGGGACGGTCTGGTCAGTGAAGGGAAAGGGGGCTCCACTGAGGTTTGAGGAATCTCCAGCATGACAACGGAAGCACTGGTACTAGGGAGGTGCTTGAGCTGATGATGAGAGAGGCAGGTTTGGAGTGGGAGCGCCAACTCCCACCAGTGACTTAGAGCTGGAGAATGAGCAGGTCGAGAGAAAGGTGTAAGGAGGGAAGGAGACAGCTTTGGCTTACAAATATAGTCACGCTGGATTTAGATCTTTCTTGAGGTTCCCAGTCCTGCTAGGCCCTACCAGCCATAGAAGGAGCAAGGCTAGAGGTGGATAGGGACTTTAATTAGCAAAGGTCATCCTCAGCAGAGCTGATCCTGCAGGATGAATGAGCCAAAAGAGCCAGAAAAACAGGGAAGGGTATGCCAGGCAGTGGGAACAGCATGAGCAAAGGTCCGGAGGCAGGAAAGAGCAGGCAAAGCTTGAGACACTGAATCAGACTGCCATTGTGGAAGCGCAGTGCCCAGTGAGCCTGGGGAGACCACACCCACAAGGTCAGGTGAGCCTGAAAGCTGTGTCACAGGCTAAGATCTAACCCTGAAGGCAGTGGGGAGCCATAGAAGGTTCACAGCAGCAGAGGCGGGGGGAGCAGGTGAACCAGTAGACTTTGAAAATGATCCTTTTGGTTCCTGTGAGGGGAATGAACTATTGGAGAGTAAAGGAGGGATGGGGAGACCAGTTAAGGAGTCTAGGGAGAGTGGAGGGACCTGGTCCAGGACCCGGAGGTGAGGTGGATGGAGGGAGGTGGGGTGGGTGGGCATAGTGGTGTCTGAACCAAGGATGCAGACAGCTCCTCAGGGCAGAGGTGGGAGAGGAGCAGTAGGGGGCGTGTGTGGACAGGCACTCCCCTGGACAGGACAGGGACAGGGTGGGGAGCGGCCCCGGGGGCTGTGTCTCTGACTGCTCTGGAGCCCCATGAAGGACAGACATGTGCCCTGCAGGTCACCCGCTGCCCCTGGGCCTCCACGACAGCGCCCGGCCCGTCCTGCCACGGCCACCCACCATCTCCAACCCACCGCCCCTCATCTCCTCCACCAAGCACCCCAGCGTCCTCGAGAGGCAAATGGGGGCCATCTCCCAGGTGAGGTGGGAGGGCCAGCTCCCCAGAAATACCTGTGCCAGCTGGTGCCCAGAGAATAGCCCCTTCCTCTTTTAAGGGTTTGGCCTTTCCATCTGTACAGTTGGGGGAGGGGTCGCTGGGGTGGATGGTGTTTGGGTGGGGGCCAGGCCCCCAAGTGGCTGGGTCCAAGCTGGCTACAGTCTGCCCCAGGCTTCAGGACCTTGGGAGGTCACCCCATGGGGCATTCAAGAGCGGGGGCACTGCATCCAGACTATGCGGCCTTTGGCAAGTTACTTGACCTCTCTGCACCTCCCTGTGAAACGGAAGAGCATGCTCACGAGACATCAGCATGTGCAAAGCCTTGGTCTGCCTGCCCCTTCATCTCCCTGACCTGCTGCCGTGTATTGAGGGCAGGGGCAAGGCTTCCGCTTGGCCCAGATGCTCGTGGGCAGCATTTCCTTTAAACCAGGTCATGATGGCCACCACACAGGTGAGGGCCCTGAGGCTCAGGAGAGGCAGTGACTTCTCCACAGTCACTCAGCGGGGCAGCGGGGCCGGGATTTGAGCCCCAGGCCTCCCTGACCCGTGTGTGGTCCCGAGGTTCCCCTCCTCTTGCGCTCTCGTGAAAGCGGGTGTCAGGAAGCCCTGGTTGAAGCCTCTGGGACCCATGACCTCTGCCCCCACAGGGAATGTCGGTGCAGCTCCACGTCCCATACTCAGAGCATGCCAAGGCCCCCGTGGGCCCCATCGCCATGGGGCTGCCTCTCGCCATGGACCCCAAGAAGCTGAGTAAGGATCCAGACCCCCAACCTTGATGGCCGGGGCTCGTCTCCCATCCTTTGTGTCAAGGGGTGAGGGAGGGCAATTTGGCCTTTGGGACTCTGGCCTGAGCATGGTGGGGAAGACCCCCAGCCCCTGGGTAGGGCGGGGCGGGGGGCCATGCCTCCCATTCCCTGCCCTGTGGCTCTGCTCACTGCTCTCGCCCATCCCCAGCACCGTTCAGCGGAGTGAAGCAGGAGCAGCTGTCCCCACGGGGCCAGGCCGGACCCCCTGAGAGCCTGGGGGTGCCTACGGCCCAGGAGACCTCCGTCCTGAGAGGTGAGGGCGTGGGAGCTGGGCATGAGGCACCGTGTCTTGCCCTCATCCCTGTGGCTGCCCCTCCATCCCGAGGAGGGTCGAGGCAGGAATGGGACCTCTTATCCAAAACCTAGCTGAGAAGTGTCAGCTCCCAGAGGGTTTGGCAGCCTCTCTTCCCAAGTGTCTGTCTCTCCCTTTAGGGGCGGGGGACTCTGCATTGAGACACCGTGAGTGGAGCGGGTGGAGCTTGCAGGTCACCAGGAGCACAGCTGGGGTGGCTCTGGGCCCGGCTCTTAAGCCCTGTGTCTCATGTCTTCCAGGGACGTCTCTGGGCTCGGTTCCAGGCGGAAGCATCACCAAGGGCACCCCCAGCACGCGGGTCCCCTCCGAGAGCCCCATCACGTACCGCGGCTCCATCACCCACGTAGGTGTCCAGGGCCACAGTGTGCGGGACCAGGGTGGGACTCGCAGGCGGCATTCTGGACGTGGCCCCGATTGTGGACAAAGCAGTGGGCAGCCCACCCATTCCCCCCCACCGGCATCCCTGAGTGGCCCCTGCCCCAGTGGATGGGGTGGCTTCCTGGGGGTACCCGCCTGTTCTGTGAGCGTTCATCTTCTCTCCTGGGAGCCAGGCATTTAACGTGCTGAGCAAAAACCTCGAGGCCCCCCGAGGACCTGGCAGGGCAGCAGAGGGAGGCAGACCAGTGAAAACTGAGCGGTGATTTCAGACTTTGTCAAACTCTGCGATTAAGAGCGTCCAGTGCTGCCGAGGCCACATAGACAGGGGAGCTGGGGGAGACCTCTCAGAGGTGTGAGCCCTTCAGGAGCCTCAGGGAACAGCACCCCCTCCCATATGTGTCTTAATGATGAAACTTCAGGCCGCAGGCTCTGACAGTGAGGTGTCTTTGCAGCCCAGAGGCCTCAGATCATACCACAGAGGGGAGCCCCTCACACTTCATGTTTCTCTAAGACCTGTCGGTTTTGAAATCACCAGCTTACGAAGGCAGCTGCCAGGTACCTAGGGCCAAAGGCAGGCCACACACTCACCCAGGCAGGGGACCGACGCCCCCTGATTCAGTTTTGAAACCCCTTTGGTAAAATTGTCTCTCGCTGAGTCATTCTCATATTGAGTCGAGTCGTTCAGTTGTGTCTGACTTTTTGCAACCCCATGGACTGCAGCACTCACACACCAGGCCTCCCTGTCCCTCACTATCTCCCAGAGTTTGCCCAAATTCATATTCATTGCATCAGTGATGCCATTTAACCATCTCATCCTCTGTCACTCTCTTCTCCTTTTGCCTTGAATCTTTCCCAGCATCAGGGTCTTTTTCAATGAGTCGGCTTTTTGCATCAGGTGGCCAAAGTATTGGAGCTTCAGTATCAGTACTCAAATAGAGTAGGGATTCTTAAATCACTTTTTTTTTGGCGTGTGGGATCTTAACTTCCCAACCAGGGATTGAACCTGCACCCTCTGCATTTGAAGTGCAGAGTCTTAACCACCGGACAGCCAGGGAAGCCCTGCTGAGTCATTCTCGTAGAGTGGTTTGGGGTTAAAGGTCGACATCTGAAGTGCCTGGGCATCCGTCGGCCTCTGCTTTCCAGGTGGCCATGACCCGAGCCGTGTCGGTCACTCACACGCCTGTGATGGTTGTTGGCAGAGGGTGGCAGCTGCCAAATGTGTGAGGGTCAGACTTTCCCATAGCCTCTCGACCAGGTGGTGATGAAATCTGTGCGGGGAACACAAACACACAGACACACACGAACACACACACACACACTCTTACACACGTAGACTTCCAATGCGTGTGCTTATGTCAGCTGCCCCTGGAGAGGCCTTTCCTGATGACGTGCAGTTGGCTCCGCTGCCCTGTGCCCTTTTGAGGAGAGAGGTGACTGCCCACCCCTGGACCGTCACCCAAACTGAAGCCCGTTTATTCTGCACAAGTCTTCCAAAGTGTGACCAGTGGATCCTACCTAGGGTGTCTGCTTTGAGACATCTGGGGAGACCTGTCTGGAGACCTGTTAGGGCATTTTGTTTTTCTCCAACTTGAACACCAGGATTTGGGATAAAAGCCCAGGGGGTGCCAGTCATCCCTTACCCCATAGAAGGATGTTTCTTGGCAGAGATGCTCCCATGGGGAGACTCGAAGGGCACCAGTCCCGGGCTTGGCACACGGTCAGACTCACATCTCTGAATCGGCTCTTGGATTCATAGAAGGAGAAGAGAGACGTCTTGATCTGGGGACGGCTTGTCTGTGCCAAGTGCCTTCGAGAATCGTGGGCAGAGATTGTGTCTGTTTTGCAGATGTACAGACTGAGGCTCAGAGAGGCAGAGTGACTTGACAGAGGTCACAGAGCAACTCGCTGGTAAAGTTGCTGTTTGCCATCCAGCAGTCTGACTCCAGATTTATATTCTGATCCCCACACTCATGTTCCTGGAAGTCATCCAAGGCAGGATGCTACCCCATGGGGCTATCTTCTGTCTGCCTGAATACACCCCTCAATAGGAAGCACATTCCCTCTAAGGCCGTAGTTCCTGACAGGGGCAATTTTATCCTCCAGGGGACACTGGGGAGTGTCTGGGGACATCTTTGATTGTCATATCTGGAGGGGCAGGTTGAGGGGATCACATGGCATCTAGTGGGTAGAGCCCAGGGTGCCGGGGTAGGGGCCACTGCTAAGTGTCCTGCAGTGCCCAGGGTGGCCCCCACAGGTCACAGTGCCGAGGTTGAGAAACCCTGTGCAGAGCTCAGATTTCTGGTGTCCTGCCGTGATGTGAGTCCCCACTCTCGTTTGGGGAGCGACACGCGGTCACAGGCACGTGGACCGGCATCCCAGCATCCAGGCTCTGAGAAAGTACAATTCACGTAGTACAAGTGGAAACACGGCCCGGTGCCAGACCACCCGGCTCCCCAGCCTGGCTCTGCCCTCGTTTAGCCAGGTGACCCTGGGCAAAGCTACCTGGTGTCTTGGTGGCTGGGTTTCCTCTTCTGAAATAGGCACAGCAGTACCTGACTCAGTTTCAGGATTAAATGAGTCAATACCTGTACAGGGTTCAGAGCTTATTGTTAACATCGCTGATGTCTGTTCCGTGTGGTTGTGTTCTGGAGGGCTCTGCCTCCCCCATTTTTTCTTTCTTCCCTTGGCCACATGGCAGCTTGCAGGATCTTATTTCCTCGACCAGGAATTGAACCTGGGTGCCGGCAGTGAAAGCATGGAGTCCTAGCCGCTGGACCGCCAGGGAAGTCCCTCTGCCTTCCCTTTTGAAGCCGCATGTGTATGAACATGTATGCAGTGATATACACATGTGTGCCTGTGTGGATTTGGAAGGCACACGTGCACACGTCCTGGTCATGTCTGGCGATCTGGGGGGGTGGGTACAGTCCCTGGCCAGAGCCTGCAGGTGATCACCCGCCTCCGCACCCGCAGGGCACACCGGCCGATGTCCTGTACAAGGGAACCATCACCAGGATTATCGGTGAGGACAGCCCGAGCCGCCTGGACCGCAGCCGGGAGGATGGGCTGCCCAAGGGCCACGTCATCTACGAGGGCAAGAAGGGCCATGTGCTGTCCTATGAGGGTGAGTGATGCCGCCATGGCTATGAGAAGCTGGTGGGCGGGCAGGGGCTGGCCAAGCCATCCCACTCAGGGCTCTTTGATGTCCAGCAAGGACTCCCGAGGTAGAGAACCAATGGGGACCTGGAGGTAGTTGTTCATCTGGTCGCTTGATATTTACTGGGGGCCACCCATATGCCAGGGGTTGGGGGTCCAGCAGATGAAGCCCCCTCAGAAGGCTCTCAGGACAACCCCCCTCCCCAGGTGCAAATGGGAAGTCACCTTATTAATCTCGTCATTAAACCTGTCTGTATCCACTGTGGCTTATTCACCGAACCCCAGACTTTGGTGTTTCTGGAGCTGGTCAAGAGAGAAGGTTCCAGAAAATATGGTTGGGGTTAAAGGGCAGCCAGATGTCTTCAGGAAACAAGTCTTGGGGAGTGTGTTGCCCTCCTATCAGCTGTGTGTGGTTGAGAGCCGAGGTGAAGGACTGTCTTCCCTTTTCCAGGTGTGGGAGCTGAGGTACAATGGTGTCCAGTGGTTCTTCTGTACCCCTCAGAGAACAGGAGCCCTGGGATGGGGGTGGGGAGAGTCTTTGGTCCATTGAGGTGGGTTCCTCGCGAGGCAGGGCTGGGGTGACACCAGGAAGCACAATCAGAGAGGTGGTGACCTCCCCGTCCCTGTAGGTATGTAAGTCAGAGGAGCTGAAGATCGGCCTTAGCTGCCTCCCACCTCTGCCTAGTTCTTTACAGTTTAGGAAGCAGACTTATGGCCAGCCTTGCGAGTTGGGGAATAGGCCCAGGGAGCAGAAGCCCGCAGCTCACACCCCTAGGCTCCTGGCAAAGGCTGCGCTCTCTGATTGACCGCACGAGGGTGGCAGGCAGGGGCGGTAACCAGTGACACGCCGCCCCCTTATGCCCTGGGCCCCCCACTTCAGTGTTCCTCACTCCACTCACCCTCCCTGGGTTCCGCTTCCCCACCCAGAAGCCCTGCCTGGAAGGAATTAAGGGAATCAAGGGCTGAGATGTCAATTTCCTGGCAGCCTCGGGCACCCAGGGGTGCAGAGATAAAAGCCGCTAATGGGCGCCCCTCTCAGCCGCTGGCAGCCGTAGGGCCGCAAATTGCTTTTCCTCCGATGGGCGGGTGCTTTCTCTTCACTATCAGCCTCCACCGGCCCGGCCCCCAGCCCCCACGGCCCCCTAGGTCCTGGGAAGCGGAGGTGGTACCGTGGGGCTTAGGCACTTGCCTCTCTCTGCTACCAAGTGGTGGAGACAGCCTTGGGGACAGGCTGTCAGCTGTGTTCTGTGCCAGCCTCAGTACGGCTGAGGGCCCTGGGGGATGGCCAGGGGCCCTGGGAAGGGTGGACAGAGAGGCAGTCAAGGTGTCGTGAGCAGGGAGCCCTGGGTGGCATCCCCACTCAGGCTTCCACATCAGTTCTTGAGCCCCTACAGGCCTTAGGTTTAGCATCCTCCGAAAGGGTGTCGTCAAGGCTTTTCATTCCTCACATGCTTCCTGGGGCCTGGGGACTAGTCATGCCAGTGGCAGGCGGTAGATGGTGGGGAGGAGACTGTGGCAACCCCGGGAGTGATGGCCATCTCTACAGGGGCCCCTGCCTCTGTTCTCCGACAGCTGATTGTCACCCTGCAACAAGTGCAAGCTCGCCAGCCAGACTTCTGATCTCTCCATTTTTATCTGACATCTCCTGGTGTTTAAACATCAGCGATCAATTTTGAGAAAAATTAGGAGCGGCAATACCGTCTCTCCGCCGGCCAGTAGTTTGTAACCCCATGGAGGAGCTCCTGCTCTGAGGATCTCTCGGGGTCGTGATGGAAATCCGTGAGAGCCAGGGTACCCTTTATCCTAAGGGGCCAGCCTGGGGCATGCGGGACTTGCTTCTGAAACCCGCGGACTCCACCACCCCTGGAAGGAGAGACTGACTCGGGAGCCTCCAGCCCAATGGGCAAGACCGAACCGTGGCCTCCTCAGGGCCCCCCTCCTGGCTGCTCAGACCCATGGCCTGTCAAGCACCCGTGTGCCCAGCCTGACGTGCCCGCCCTCTGGGCTCAGCCTGGCTTGATGAGGCCACCCATGCTGTGGACCCTCCTTGTCCCTCCCACCTCCAACTAGACACACACTCTCCCCACGTGGACACAGATCCACATAGTTTTTTGCACGTGGCCTCACGTCGTTCACAGTGGACAGGCACACACACAGTGGCACACGTATGCACACACACAGACCCGCATTGACACACAGGGATGGTCGTGCCAGCCCTGCGTGTTCACACTCGGGTGGTGCATCTTTGCTCACATGCACACGTTTCCACACATTCACATCACATGTCTGCTCCCACGAGTGCTCGTCTGTGCACAGACTCACATGCCTGCGGACAGTCAAAGGACAGACCCACCAACCAGCAGAGCATGCCCTGGGCTGGACTGCCGGCTGGGGTTCCTGCGGGAAGGCTCAGCTGGGCCCGGCTTCAGCTGCGTGACCAACGGGCTCTCATGACAGGGGTCTGTTTGAGCCGCCGTCGCCTTCCGGCCCTCCAGTTTGCTGGCCCTGGGCTCACTGCACACAGCCTCCCGGGGCCGCTCTGCATCGTAAGCGTGGTCTGGTTTCCAGGTGGCATGTCCGTACCCCAGTGCTCCAAGGAGGACGGCAGGAGCAGCTCGGGCCCTCCCCACGAGACAGCCGCCCCCAAGCGCACCTACGACATGATGGAGGGCCGTGTCAGCCGGGCCATCTCCTCAGCCAGCATAGAAGGTGTGTGCCCTGCCCGGCTCCCTACTCTGGGGGTGGAGCGGGGGCCGTAAGACCTGCCCCGGGGGGCTTCCCCACTTGCTGGGTTACATCAGCTCCCCCTGGACGGAGTGCAGGAATAGTTATCCGGACTTTACAGATAGGAAAACTGAGGCTGGGAGTTTCTGAGCCTCCATCCGGAGGTAGCACAGGGCCCAGAAAGCGGGCCACTTGCCAGCTGGGTCCTCTGTCGCCACCACCACCAGCATCATCTCGGGGACTGGGTGGCTGGAGGGACCCGCTGGAGGGAGGCAGGGGCTGTAGACTCTGGCCGGTCATTGCGCAAGGCCGGGTCAGGGAGCCGTGAGACAATGCTGTCGCCCGCCCCCTCCAGGTCTCATGGGCCGTGCCATCCCGCCTGAGCGACACAGCCCCCACCACCTCAAAGAGCAGCACCATATCCGAGGCTCCATCACACAAGGTAAGTTGCCCTCTACTCCCGGCGTGCCCAGCCACCGCACCCTCGTGGCAGCTGCAACAGGCCCTCGGGTTTACAGTCAAGATGGGCAGGGGAGGGAAGGCATACCAGAGTGCCATAGGCACCCAGGGAAGGCGTGTAACACATGTGTACGTGACAGGTACGGGTGCAGGTTGAAAGGCAGAGCAAGGCATGAAAACAAAAATCGAAAGCAAACTACTACCCATCACCCTTCACTCTGTCATTTAATGAGCATCTCCTGTGCTCTGTGCTGGGTGCTACCCCAAGTGCTCTCTGTTCCTTATCTTATGGAACAGCCTCCGAAAGGAAGACACCCACGTTCTCCTGGCTGGTCAGTGGCAAGCCAGGTACTTTTTAACATGCTTTGTATCTGTATCATCCCACTGAATGTGAATGACTTGGTGAGGTGCTTCAGTTAATACTCCCATTCTATATATGAAGAATCTGAGGCTCAGAGAGGTCAAGTCACGTGCTTAAGGTCACACAGCACGTGAGGACTTGAACCCAGGTAGTCAGGCTTCAGAATCTGCCCCAGGTTAGGATGAGCAAGGTGGGAGGCAAGTGCCCACGCGTTAGCGCCCCCTCCTCCCTGGCAGGGATCCCACGGTCCTACGTGGAGGCCCAGGAAGACTACCAGCGCCGGGAGGCCAAGCTCCTGAAGCGCGAGGGCACGCCGCCACCGCCACCTCCGCCCCCTCGGGACCTGGCTGAGGCCTACAAGGCCCGGCCCTTGGAGGCCCTGGGTCCTCTGAAGCTGAAGCCAGCCCACGAAGGCCTGGTGGCGACGGTGAAGGAGGCTGGCCGCTCCATCCACGAAATTCCACGGGAGGAGCTGCGGCGCACACCTGAGCTGCCCCTGGCCCCCCGGCCGCTCAAGGAGGGCTCCATCACGCAGGTACGGGGGCCAAGGTCAGGGTAGAGGATACCAATAGGCATGGCTCTGGCCCCTACAAGTGGGAAGCTGAGGCCTGGACTTGTTGAGTGCCACACCCAAGGTCACACAGCTGCTAACTACTGAGTTGTCATTACATCCATTCCAGGGTCCATAGCAGGTGCTTTATATTATACTCATGACCTCATTCAGTTGTATTTACAGCCCAGGAGAGTCATACCCAGGCTTCCCAGGTGGCTCAGTGGGTAAAGAATCCGCCTGCAATGCAGGAGACACAGGAGACATGTGTTTGATCCCTGGACTGGGAAGATCCCCTGGAGAAGGGCATGGCAACCCACTCCAGTATTCTTGCCTGGAGAATCCCATGGACAGAGGAGCCTTGCAGGCTATAGTCCGTAGGATCACAAAGAGTCAGACACAACTGAAGCATCTGAGCATGAAGTTATACCCATCACCCCCATTCTTCAGATGGAAAAACTGAGGCCCAGAGAGGTCAAGAAGCTTGCTGAGAGCCCAGAGCTAGGTGTACTAAAGCTTGATTGCACCCTAAGTGTGAGCCAGGCGCTCACTGCCTGAGAACTTGGCGTCATGACTTATGTAACCCTCACAACAGTGTTGTGAGGTGTCCTCATTTTAGTGGTGACGAAACAGGTTCAGAGAGGTTAAGCAACTTATCCGGGGTCACACAGCAAGTAAATGGCCATTGTGAACCTCAAATCCAGATGTCCTTACATCTGTAGCATCTTTGTGTCTTGGCCTCCTCCGGCAGGTTGCATCCCCACCCAACCCCTGCGCCTATCCACTGCCTGCACTGGGCCCCCCAGAAGCCCCAGCCTGGAAGGGGAAGATGAACTCTGACTCTGTGAGGAGCTGGTCCCTTAGAGGACCTAAGGGCCACTGTCTTTTCACAGGGTCAGAGATGTGAACAGGAAGGAGAATGAGATCCATGGGGGACTGCATGGCTAAGAGGTGGTAGGGAGGTGTCCAGGGGGCCTCACAGTTGAGTCAAGGCTCAGAATCACCTAGGGAAAAGGCAGGAGTGGTGGGAAGGCCGTCGAAGGCCAGGGATCAGGTTTGGCACTCAGCCTCCAGGCAGTTGGGGGTCACTGGCAAGAGTCCATCGTAGATCCAAAAGGGAGGCCAGTCTGATTCTAGAATATTCTTTCTAAAATGAGGGCATTTCCTCTTCTTAAGAAAGTAAGTAAAACATTCGTGAATAAAAGCAGAGTCCTCTTACTTGCAAAGACACAGAGCCCACTGTATCCTAGGTTTCCCAGGCTTGCTTAGACAGGGTGGGGTCTTCTCCCAGGCAGCCGGGTTACAGTCTCATCATGACCCCTGTTCCTTCAGCTGCCCTTTCTGGCCAAAGAGCAGACATAACCTTAGCCCTGACCTCTGAGACTTGAACCTCAGGGTGGTGGAACTGGATTTTACTGCTGGATTTTCTGGCTTGGCTTTGGGTGGGTCAGGGAGGGTCCCAGACTGATGGGAAGAAGGCATTTACCCTCATGGGGTTGTTAAGTTTCTTTCCAGCAAATCCCAAGGGCCAACCGAGGGTCCCCCACTTGCTTCAGGAAGGGCTGACCTCTGCACTTTGTGCCCCCTTCTGCAGCCCCCAGGGTGGCCCTGGGGGCCAGGGGTGGGCAGGGCAAGGGCAGGTGGGCTCATCTTAGGCTTAGCAAAGCCCTTCACCCCTGCCCCTGGAGCGTGAGATGTCTCTCCCATTTCCTAGCAGAGAAACTGAGGCTCAGAGAGGTTGTGCCACTGGTGGTCACGTCCCCCTTCCCTCCCCCCCTGCCAGGGCACCCCGCTCAAGTATGACACCAGCACGTCCTCCACTGGCTCCAAAAAGCACGACGTGCGCTCCATCATCGGCAGTCCCGGCCGGACGTTCCCGGCCGTGCACCCGCTGGACGTGATGGCCGACACCCGGGCGCTGGAGCGCGCCTGCTACGAGGAGAGCCTGAAGAGCCGGTCGGGTGCCGTCAGCAGCTCGGGGGGCTCCATCACCCGGGGGGCCCCGGTCATCGTGCCTGAGCTGGGAAAGCCGCGACAGAGCCCCCTGACCTACGAGGACCACGCGGCGCCCTTCGCCGGCCACCTACCCCGCGGATCACCAGTGACCACACGGGAGCCCACCCCGCGCCTGCAGGAGGGTGCGTGGGGGAGGGCGCAAGGAGGGGCGGGGCGGGGCGGGGGCGGGGCCGCCGTGGGCTCTAATCTCCGAAAACTGCTTTACCGTCCACCCCTTAGCTCAGGAGCATCCTCTGGGCCGCCACAGCCAGCCCACCTGCCAAACCTGTGGGTTCTGCCTCCAGACCATCCTCAGAATTCTCTGCGTCTCCCTGCCGCCTCCAGTCCACCTGGCTTCCCTGACTACTCTCTTGTGCTGCTATAATCTGCTCCCCAAAACGGCAGCCAGAATACTTTTTTGAAATATTTACATGAGTTACGCCACTGTTCTGCTTAAATCTTTCTAGTGACTTCTCACTGCTCCTAGGGGGAAAAATAAAGTCACTGTTTTTCCGCCATGGCCATGCAGGATCCAGCTCCACCCGCCTTTCCATCTCAGGGCTTTATCTCTGTTACTTGACCACACTCAGCTTTCTTTGCTCAGGACCTTTGCACGTGCAGTTTCCCTATGCTTGAAATGCACCCTCCCCCCTTCAGATCTTTACCTGACTGGTTTCTTTTTGCCCTTCAGGACTCTGTTCAAATGTCACACTGTCAGGGAGGTTACTTATGGTCACCCTCCCCCTTCACTATTCTGGTCACATTCTATCACAGTTTAAATTTTTCATTTATTACTTTGAAATTCTTTTTTGATAACTGGTTGATCATCTGCCTCCTACATTGAATGTCAGCCCCATGGGGGCTAGGGTTTTCCTGTTTGGTTTGGTGGGGGAGCCCCAGCTCTTAGAAAGTACTAGGCATATCGTAGACACATGATAAATATTTTTGGTTGATTGAATGAATGAGAAGAAAAGGGAACAGAAGAATGGATGAGCTTTTTAAAAGAATAAAAAGCAGAAGCAAATGAGTGAATGAGTAAAAACGAAAAATGAACTAGAGGCAAATGGATGGACGAAGAGGCCTGGTTCCTGGGACCCCAGAGACCCTACCCTCAAACGATTTCCCATAAGCACTAGCTGCAACAGCCCCCACGTAGGGCGTGGGACACCCGTGTCTGAGGTCCGATGCCATCTGCACTTGGCTCATCCCCACAGGCAGTCTCTCGTCCAGCAAGGCATCCCAGGACCGAAAGCTGACATCCACGCCCCGGGAGATTGCTAAGTCCCCACACAGCAGCGTGCCTGAGCACCACCCCCACCCCATCTCGCCCTACGAGCACCTGCTCCGGGGGGTGAGCGGCGTGGACCTGTACCGCGGCCACATCCCGCTGGCCTTCGACCCCACCTCCATACCCCGAGGAATCCCTCTGGATGCAGGTGATTTGTCCCAGACCCAAGGAACCCTGTAGCATCAGTGTCAGCCCAAGGGCTCCTCAGGCATCAGCTAGGCTCCACTAGAAGGGGAAGCTGAGGTGCAGGGCAGGGAGAGGGAGGGACCCAACATTGCAGTCATGTCAGCAGTTGAGGTGAGAAAAGAATTTCTCGGGGGGGGTTCTCAGGATCATGCTGGGTTAAACATTTTTTCAATGGTTTTCTTTTCCTGTGAGACTTAATCAGCACCTTGAAAATTGCAAATGTATCAAAAGAGGGCTCAAGGGTGTGCTTTCCCCAAACAGACATGATCTGAAAATCTGTGTAAAAGGACACAGCCCTTAGGTATTTTTGTGATCTGCATTTTGGATACCCTGTGTTTGGGTGAATTTTGATCCCAAGAATATTATCAACAAGAGGCACCCTCGTGTATGTTGGAGAGCAAGGGTTTTTCTACTTTGAGGCTCTCAATTCTGTTTTGTGGGAGTGTTTGGGAGAAGCTGTGGGGGCATTAAGACAGGCAGAGGGGCATTCCCAGCCGAGGTGTGGGCCGGCCTGAACTTATTCCCCTTCTCCTGGCAGCCGCTGCCTATTACCTGCCCCGGCACCTGGCCCCCAACCCCACCTACCCACACCTGTACCCGCCTTACCTCATCCGCGGCTACCCCGACACGGCGGCGCTGGAGAACCGCCAGACAATCATCAACGACTACATCACCTCGCAGCAGATGCACCACAACGCGGCCACCGCCATGGCCCAGCGAGCTGACATGCTGAGGGGCCTGTCGCCCCGAGAGTCCTCACTGGCCCTCAACTACGCCACTGGCCCGCGAGGTGGGTGGGGCGGGGTGCTGCCAGGCACATGGGTGGGCAGGACCCTCTACCCAGAATCAGCCTTATCCCTGGTCTGCCCAGGTTCCTGAAGCACAGGACACGTATGTGCCCACGCCTGTACATCTGCCCTTGCCGAGAGTGGTCACTGTAGAGTCCCAGGTGGTGTCACCTCGCTGAGAGCATGCACAGACCCAGCGGGTGGTTTCTTTTAACTTATTAATATATTTTAGCTGCATGTCGCAGCTTGTGGGATCTTAGTTCCCCGACCAGGGATCAAACCCAGGACCATGGCGATGAAAGCCCACGTCTTACCCACCACCCTGCCAGTGTTTAGAGTTGTGTGTGGTTGCATCCTGGACGACACACGGGCTCTGCGTGTGCCTGTGTGCTGTTGATGTATGTGGTCCTTAAAAAAAAAAACATGTAAATGTAAGGCTGTTTGAATTTCTTGTTCCCTTGATGAGCAACCAGCCTGTGGTTACTTTGCACATGAATATTACACTCTCTAGAAACACTTCCGGAATGTTCTTTCAGAACAACCACGTCCTAGTTAGGGTCTAGTTGTTAAAACTGGTCACACTAGGTATTTCAAACAGTGGGGATTGAATACAAGCAACTGATGGCCTAGGGTCACAGGCAAAAGGGGCACAGCAGTGTATGCAGTGGCGCCACCTGCAAGCTACCTCTACTTCAGGGCTTGGGAGCAAAGGGAGGAAGGGCTGTGAGCAGCCGGCATTCAGACCTAGGGCGTGCACCAAGGAGGGAGCACCAGGCAGTGCTGCTTCTCAGAGGGTGTGCGGTGTTCCCCCGGGTGGTGCGGTCCAGCGAGCAGGCAGCCTGGTTCCTCTCCTCCCCACGTCGCTGCAGCCCCCAGCCCCACCTCCTCTCTCACAGGCATCATCGACTTGTCTCAAGTGCCACACCTGCCTGTACTGGTGCCCCCGACACCAGGCACACCAGCCACGGCCATGGACCGCCTCGCCTACCTCCCCACCGCACCCCAGCACTTCAGCAGCCGGCTCAGCAGCTCACCGCTCTCCCCAGGTGATGCCCCCACCCCAGTGCTGGGCGTCCTTGGGCAGATGCCTTGCCCTCTCTGTTCCATCCCAGAAGATGAGTCGGGGTGGTGGGGGGCGGGGCTTCCTGTCCCTGGGGCTGAGCCTCAGGCCTTTGGGTTTCCAGGAGGCCCCACTCACTTGACAAAACCCACCACCACGTCCTCGACCGAGAGGGAGCGGGAACGGGAGCGCGATCGGGAGCGCGAGCGCGAGCGGGAGAAGTCCATCCTCACGTCCACCACCACCGTAGAGCACGCGCCCATCTGGAGACCCGGTAGGACGGCCGAGCCCCCAGCCCGCGCCCCGGGGGGCGGGGTCTTCGCAGCTGCACCAGGGGTCTGATAGCACAGCTTGCCTCCCCCAGGTACGGAGCAGAGCAGTGGCGGTGGTGGCGGTGGCAGCGGCGGGGGTGGGGGCAGCAGCAGCAGCCGCCCCGCCTCCCATTCCCATGCCCACCAGCACTCGCCCATCTCACCGCGGACCCAGGACACCATCCAGCAGAGGCCCAGTGTGCTGCACAACACGGGCATGAAGAGCATCATCACCTCCGTGGAGCCCAGCACGCCTACGGTCCTGAGGTGGGCCAGGTTGGCACAGGGGAGGGGACAGGCCCATGGTGGGGGGGGCGAGGAGTGGGGGGCTGGTCGCTGGATACAGGTAGAGGAATGTGCGCGCGTACCAATGGGTCCAGGGATAAATGGGAGAGTGAGCGATGGGTGGGCAGAGAGTTGGGTGAGGAGGTAAATTGATGGGTGATTTGGTTAGATGGATGGGTAGTAATAGATTTGGATAAGTGGATATTATCCATTTATATGGATGGATAAGTGGATGGATGACAGGTGAGTAGGTAGGTGCATAGGTGGGTCAGTGGTAGATGGATGGATGACAGACTAGATGAATGGATAGGTAGGTGGACAGACAGATGATAGTGGGTGGACGAATGGACTGGTGGTTAGAGCTAGGTGAATAGGTGGATGAATTGATGGGAGGCTGATTGGATGGTTAGATGGTTACATCGGTGGATGGAGGGTAGATGGGTGAATAGGCAGATGATGGGTCGGGTAAGTGGAGGAATGGATATTTGGTTAGGTGGTAGGTGGGTGGGTGAGTAGATGGGGAGGTGGATAGGTGATGAGCTGGGTAGGTAGATGGATGAGTAGGTGGATGGGGAGTTGGGTGGGTGGATAGGTGAGCAGCTTGGGTAGGTTATGGAGTTCAGGAATGGAGTCTGGAGCAGAGAGGGAGAGAGAGCATGAGGGCTGTGAGGAGAGGCTTTCCTGCTCCCCCAGGGATTCATTCAGCAGAGCCCCACAGGGAGGAGGAGATCGGGTGCCTCTTGTCTGGACCAAGTCCAGAGGTTCCCTGGAGACTGGAGAACCTGCAGAGGTCCCGGATGTGTCTGGTCCCCGGAGTCTACTTCCTATCACAACAGGCCCAAGTCCCCGCTGGTGACCCACCTCCTACCACTGCCCAAGGCCTGTGGGCTGAGCTGCCTGACCGGGGGCAGGTGTTTCCCCAGGGCCCCTCCCTGCCCAGGGACCTGTGTGGAGGCAGCTGCTTCTTCCAAAATGAAGCGTCCCTTCATGCAAGTCTCCCCACACTTGGCTGCTCTAAATCACGCCCTCCCCACCACAATTCCAATTACAAAAAAATAATATCATTTACCAAAAGCATCGTCTTGGTGTCCTCCGAGTCAGTTTCCAGCAGTTATACAGAACAGGAGCACCTGACTCTTAAGAGCAGGGTGCCCAGACATGAGTTCCCACCAGCGACAGCCAGTGAGAAGCTGGAGCAGGAACATCAAAGCCTTCCCCAGTGGCAGCTGAGGAAGACCCTTGAGGGTGAGGGTTAGTGAAAGACTTCCTCATGGAAACATTGGACTAGAGAGAGAAGCCAATGAGAGATAGAGTCGGGCCAGCTCATGTCCAAGACTATCTTTGAAGGTCAGCGGAGAAGGCAATGGCACCCCACTCCAGTACTCTTGCCTGGAAAATCGCATGGACGGAGGAGCCTGGTAGGCTGCAGTCCATGGGGCCACTAAGAGTCAGACATGACTGAGCGACTTCACTTTCACTTTTCACTTTCATGCACTGGAGAAGGAAATGGCAACCCACTACAGTGTTCTTGCCTGGAGAATCCCAGGGACGGGGCAGCCTGGTGGGCTGCCGTCTATGGGGTCACACAGAGTCAGACATGACTGAGGTGACTTAGCAGCAGTAGCAGCAGCAGTTGAAGGTCAGAGGGAGTGCATTTGTGTATTTCTTCCTCCTGGTGGGCTTGCAGTAGGTCTCCTGCCCTGTGCTGGGTATGGGGGATATGGTGATGCAAGCCCTGCCCTCTTAGGGCTTATGGTTTAGACCAAGGCAGCAATCAGGGAAGGCTGCCTGAAGGAAGAGGCATGGGACTCTCGAGTAGCCAGCTCCAGCCCAATTGGAGTGAGGAGAGCACTCCGGGCAGAGAAGACAGCAAGAAGCCCTGTGTGGCCCCTGGTGGCTGAGGTGGAAGAACTGGGTGCCCCTGCCCTTTCCTCTAACCACCCACCCTGGCCCACACTCAGGGCCTTTGCCCTTGGCGTTCTGATTCTTCACGGGGCTTGCTTACTTCCTCTCTAGCTCATATGCCAGCCCCTCAGGGAGACACCCTACCCCACCCATGCCTGAGAGCTCCCTTGCTGTTTGCTTGTTTTCCACCCAGAATCGTTACCTTCAAGCAACTGCCACAATAATAGGAGTTTAATTTATCATGTTATCATATGAGCCTGTACGTAGTGTGTCTCCTCGCCTAGAACATAAGGCAGTTTTGTCTGTTTTGTGCCCTGTCATATCCCTGATGTCTAGAACAGTGCCTGACATAGTAGGTGCTCAGTAAGAGGTTTTGGGTTGATGGGATCATGGATGGATGGGTGGTGGGTGGATGGATGAATGCATGGATGGGTAGATGGATGGATGGATGGGCGCATGGATGGATGGATGGATGGATGGGTGGATGGATGGGTAGATGGATGGATGGATGGATGGGTAGATGGATGGATGGGTGCATGGGTGGATGGATGGATGGGTAGATGGATGGATGTGTGGGTGGGTGGATGGATGGGTAGATGGATGGATGGGCGTGTGGGTAGATGGATGGATGGATGGGTAGCTGGATGGATGGATGGGTGCGTGGGTGTGTGGGTGGATGGTTGGATGGGTAGATGGATGGATGGATGGGTGCATGGGTGTGTGGGTGGATGGATGGATGGGTAGATGGATGGATGGGTGCGTGGGTGGATGGATGGGTGCGTGGGTGGATAGATGGACGGATGGGTGCGTGGGTGGGTGGATGGATGGGTAGATGGATGGATGGATGGGTGCATGGGTGCCTGGGTGGATGGATGGGTAGATGGATGGATGGATGGGTGCATGTGTGGATGGATGGATGGGTAGATGGATGGATGCGTGGGTGGGTGGATGGATGGGTAGATGGATGGATGGATGGGTAGATGGATGGATGGGTGCATGGGTGGATGGATGGATGGATGGATGGGTATGTGGGTGGATGGATGGGTAAATGGATGGATGGATGGGTGCATGGGTGGATGGATGGATGGATGGTGGATGGATGGGTGCATGGGTGTGTGGGTGGATGGATGGATGGGTGCGTGGGTGGATGGATGGGTGCATAGGTGGATGGATGGATGGATGGATGGGTAGATGGGTGGATGGATGGGTGCGTGGGTGGATGGATGGACAGATGGATGGGTACATGGATGGATGGGTGCATGGGTGTGTGGGTGGATGGATGGATGGGTGCGTGGGTGGATGGATGGATGGGTAGATGGATGGATGGATGGGTGCATGGGTGGATGGATAGATGGGTGCATGGGTGCGTGGGTGGATGGATGGGTGTGTGGGTGGATGGATGGATGGATGGGTGGATGGATGGATGGGTGCATGGGTGGAAGGATGGATGGATGGTAGATGGATGGATGGATGGGTGCATGGGTGTGTGGGTGGATGGATGGATGGATGGGTGCGTGGGTGGATGGATGGATGGGTCCGTGGGTGGATGGGTGGATGGATGGATGGTAGCTGGATGGATGGATGGGTGTGTGGGTGGATGGATGGATGGGTAGATGGATGGATGGGTGCATGCGTGGATGGATGGGTAGATGGATGGATGGATGGGTGTGTGGGTGGATGGATGGATGGATGGATGGGTGCATGGGTGCCTGGGTGGATGGATGGGTAGATGGATGATGGATGGGTGTGTGGATGGATGGATGGATGGGTACATGGGTGGATGGGTGCATGGGTGTGTGGGTGGATGGATGGATGGGTAGATGGATGGATGGATGGGTGTGTGGGTGGATGGATGGATGGATGGATGGGTGCATGGGTGGATGGATGGATGGATGGTAGATGGATGGGTGCATGGGTGTGTGGGTGGGTGGATGGATGGGTAGATGGATGAATGGGTGCGTGGGTGGATGGATGGATGGATGGATGGGTAGATGGATGGATGGGTGCGTGGGTGGATGGATGGATGGATGGGTGTGTGGGTGGATGGATAGATGGGTAGATGGATGGATGGATGGGTGCATGGGTGGATGGATAGATGAATGGATGGGTAGATGGATGGATGGATGGGTGTGTGGGTGGATGGATGGATGGATGGATGGGTGCATGGGTGGATGGATGGATGGATGGTAGATGGATGGGTGCGTGGGTGCATGGGTGGATGGATGGATGGATGGTAGATGGATGGGTACATGAGTGTGTGGGTGGATGGATGGATGGGTAGATGGATGAATGGGTGTGTAGGTGGATGGATGGATGGATGGGTAGATGGATGGATGGATGGGGTAGGTGAGGCCCTATGGCATGGGGTCTCGCAGGCCACAGTTGGGAGGGTTTATTTTGGGGAATGTGGGAGCTATTCTGGGCAGTGGCGACCCCTCAGAGTGTCAAAGTGAGTGAGTGACCCTGCCTCAGCCTCAAGGGCCACAGCTACGACTCCTGCAGCTGCTGACCCTCCCTCTCTCCTCCCCCAGGTCCACCTCCACCTCCTCGCCTGTCCGCCCAGCTGCCACATTCCCACCCGCCACCCACTGCCCGCTGGGCGGCACCCTCGACGGGGTCTACCCCACCCTCATGGAGCCTGTCTTGCTGCCTAAGGAGGCCCCTCGGGTCGCTCGGCCCGAGCGGCCCCGCGCGGACGCTGGCCACACGTTCCTCGCCAAGCCTCCAGCCCGCGCCGGGCTGGAGCCCGCTTCCTCCCCCGGCAAGGGCTCTGAGCCTCGGCCCCTGGCGCCCCCCGGCTCCGGCCACGCGGCCATCGCCCGCGCCCCAGCGAAGAGCCTCGCGTCCCACCACGCCAGCCCGGACCAGCCGGCCCCCCCCGCCTCAGCTGCGGACCTGCACCGGGAAAAGACTCAAAGTAAACCCTTTTCCATCCAGGAATTGGAACTCCGTTCTCTGGGTAAGACCACCCTGACAGCGGCCACCTTCATAGACGCGATAATCATGCGTCAAATTGCTCACGATAAAGGGCCGCGAGAAGGAGGTTCGCTGGCCAACGACTCCCCTCGCGATGGTAAGACTTCCGGCCCCGCCGCCCACCCACCCCGTCTTGTGGCCTAAAGATATTTTCAGATCTCTGCTTTTTATTTTTCCCCTCCCCCCATTTTTCGTTGGTTTTGGTATTTTGTTTTGAAGCTCGTCTTCGTCGATTGCACGCTCTGATGATTCCTCAAGCTGCGCCTACCCACCCCTCCGATCGGAGGGGGGAGCACTGCATCATTTGCACATCGTTTTTATCGTGATTTTTCTTTTTTCTTTTGGATTTTCGCTTTTTTTTCCTTTAATGAATGGATCTGTGATTTTGACTCCAGCCGCGCCTCCCATCTCCCTCTTTGTACCTTTGTCTGGGGAGCGGGGCTGCGGAGGGGCGCAGGCCCACGCCTTTGCCTGCTGCTGTGTGTGGTTCGGAGGCTGCCTCCCCCACCCCGCCCCACTGCCCCCGAGGCGTACAGTGAGGGGGACGTCAGGGAGGAAAGAGAAACACCCTCCCGCTTCCCAGGAGGAGCTGGGAACCTGGCCCCAGCGTCCTCTGCCCAGGTTGTGAGGGGGTCTTGGGGATGCTCTGGCCCCATGTCTACCTTGCCGACCCACCAGCCAGCTTCCCCAGGGAAGAGGGGAGTCTTCTGTGCCTGTCTCCCACCTCCAGCCCCAGCTCAGGGCTCCTCTGTGCTGGAGAGGGGGATGTGGGCGGACAACCCTGGGATCTGAGTGTCACTCGCCACCACACTGACCTCACACCCTCGCCACCCATCCGCTACCTCTACACTCCCTTGCCCGAAACCCATCCTGCGCCATCTCAGTCCCCACGTCCGGCCCCCACCAGCCGGGTCTGTCTCCGGTCCCCCTTTGGCACCTTGTTGCTGTCCGTCTCTCACTGTCTCTGGGTCTCTCTCCATCTCCCTCCACCTGTCTGCCTGTGTGTCTCGTTCTCTGCCTTTCTTCTCCGTCCACCTCTCTCTGCAGTGCTGTCTCACCCTCCTTTCCCGACATGTCCCCACCCCTGGCTGGCCAGCAGCCCTCACACTGGCTCACTCCCGCTCTCCGTCTGCCCAAATCTTCCCCGCCTCTGGCCCGGGGGAACCCATCCAGCGTGGAGGGGCGGGCTGGGAAGGGCAGCCCTGGCCCTGGCTTTGGCCTAACTCAGGGCCTCGCCCGGCTGCAGGTTACCACGGCGGCAGCTACAGCCCCGACGGGGTAGAGCCCGTGAGCCCCGTGAGCTCGCCCAGCCTGACCCATGACAAGGGGCTCCCCAAGCACCTGGAGGAGCTCGACAAGAGCCACCTGGAGGGAGACCTGCGGCACAAGCAGCCAGGTGGGGTCCTGCCCCACACAGATGGGGAAGCCAAGGCACTCGGAGGTGGTGGAGTCAGCCCCGTGTCTCAGCTCAAAGGGCGGAGCTGGGATCTGAGGACGGCAGCCCCGGGGGGCACCGGCCTTGCCCACCCCGGCCACGCCCTGACCAGCCCTGCTCTGCCCGCAGGCCCAGGAAAGCTCAGCGGTGAGGCGGCACACCTCCCACACCTGCGGCCGCTGCCCGAGAACCAGCCCTCGTCCAGCCCGCTGCTCCAGACCACCCCAGGGGTCAAAGGTCACCAGCGGGTCGTCACCCTGGCACAGCACATCAGTGTAACTACCCCACCTCGTCATTGCCTTTGCACCTGGGGCGGGACTAGGTCCTGAGAAAGGGAGGGGAGGAGGGTCCACACGTCCTCTGACAGGTAAACTGAGTCCTGGGTAGGGGTGGGGGGCGAACCAGGGATCTGGGGGTTGACAAGGGCACGTCATGCCGGGGGTCCCAGAGTCGTCTCCAACTCAGGTGTCCCTCCTCCTCCACTGATGGGGCGTCAGGTGCACAAGCTCATCCACGATCCATACCTCACACACGCTGGCCAGTTGAATCTGACCCATCTTGGGCCCAGGTGGGGACTTCGGGCCTCACCCCATGCACCTGGGGGCATTGAGCTGCTATAAACAGGCTCAAAGCTCCTGGGGAGCCGAGGACCACGCCCCAAGGTTCTACCCCCAACGCTAGCTCAGCCCTCACCCCATCTGGAAGGTTCTGGCAGCTGGCTGGCACCTGACCGTTCATGTCTCCTCTGATCCTTGGCCTGCAGGAGGTCATCACGCAGGACTACACGCGGCACCACCCGCAGCAGCTCAGCGCGCCCCTCCCCGCCCCCCTCTACTCCTTTCCCGGAGCCAGCTGCCCTGTCCTGGACCTTCGCCGCCCGCCCAGCGACCTCTACCTCCCACCCCCGGACCACGGCACCCAGGCCCGTGGCTCACCCCACAGTGAAGGGGGCAAGAGGTGAGCAGGGGTGGGAGACGGGGTGCCCCTTGCCAGCCCCCACCGAGGAGCTTCGTGAGGTGTCTGCTGCGGGAAGGCTGAAGCTAAGGGAGGTGGGGAGTTGGCTCAAGGTCACAGAGCAGCTGGACCCCTAGCTGATATGTACACCACACTCTGTGGGGGTTCCAGGCACCAAGCTAAACCCTTCACACACGCCAACCAGGATCCTCACCACAGCCTCAGGAAGTATAGGCAGTGTTACCCCATTTCACAGATGAAGAAACTGAGGCATGGAGCAGTGAACTCACTTGCCCACAGGGACGCAGCCAGTAAGTGGCAGAGCTGGGATTCAAAGCAGAGCTGTGTGACGTGAGAGCAGCCTCCTAGCAGGCACCCATGCACTTCACACTCCTGGTTACCCCGAGGGGCCCCTGGTCGGAGAGGAGAGGGAAGGGCCCCCCTGAGGGCCCTCCATTAGGATGAGGGAGCCACTCCGGGTAGCACACAGAGGAAAGGAGATGGCAGGATGTCCTTGGGGGAGCAATGGGGTCCCTGGCGTGGGGGAGCAGCAGGGGTTCAACAAAGTGCCCCCCATGGGCCAAATCCCGCCATAGCCTGTTCTTGCACAGTCCGTGAGCTAAAGACGTTTTTACATTTTTAAAGGATTATTCTTTTTAAATGAAGAAGAATATAGTCGAGACCACAACTGGCCCATCACCCCTGAAATACTTACTATATGGCCCCTTATAGGAAAAGTGTGCTAAGCGCAGGTTTAGAGTGAGGCAGGGCTTGCAGGGGAGTGGAGGGAGGGGTGCACCCCCTTCAAGAGAGAGAGCTCAGAGCTCTGACCACCGTTGGGACCCTCTCTCCACCCAGGTCTCCAGAGCCAAGCAAGACATCAGCCCTGGGCAGCAGCGAGGATGGTATCGAACCTGTGTCCCCGCCGGAGGGCATGGTGGAGCCTGGGCATCCGCGGGGCACCATGTACCCGCTGCTGTACCGGGACGGGGAACAGGCGGAGCCCAGGTATCTTCTTGGTGGCCCCTCCCCTTCCTGGGGTGCTCAGGAATACAGCCCTTGCCCACCTGTGGCCTCGGTCCACCGCTGTGCAACTGGGGGCTTGACAAGGGCTTCGGGGTGCAACTGAGGACCTCAGACCTACTGTTAAACAAGGTCGAAACTTGGGAGACCTCCATGACAACTTCCAGAGTCTTGGGCTGGGGTCTCTCAGCTCAGGCTGGGCCCCTGTTGCCGACACTTGAGGATCTGACATTTAAAGAGCTAAATGTTCTGAACCAAGCCAGGGCCCAGGGTGGGGATGGAGGCAGAGAAAAAAACCCCCTCATCTCAGGGGAAGGTGTGATCTGAGCCTGTTTTGGTTCCACAAGCCCTTTTCTGGGCGTCTGACTGTGGTAGGGAGACAGGTATGGCCCACCAGGACAGCTGGGGTTCTCCAGAGATATTCTGAGCCAAGGATAGAGGATTTCAGGAGACATGGTCCCTAAGAGACCAAGGAAGCAGGCTCGGGGGTGGGAGAAGCATCATTCTGAATTTCTAAGGCAGCTCAGGTGGTAAGCGCCCCGTCATCAAGGGTGTGCAACCTCAGCGCCAAGTGAACTGACCTGGGATGTCTGATTCTTACAACAGGATGGGCTCCAAATCTCCAGGCAACACCAGCCAGCCGCCAGCGTTCTTCAGTAAGCTGACCGAGAGCAACTCGGCCATGGTCAAATCTAAGAAACAGGAGATCAATAAGAAGCTGAACACCCACAACCGGAATGAGCCAGAATACAGTAAGGGGCCCACCTCTCCCCGGGAGCGGGGTGATGGGGGGCAGGATTGGGGACCAGCAGGGCCGGGTGGACCTGCCGACCGCCTCTCCCGCTGGCCCGTCACCTCATGTTCAAGGAGCCCAGGGTGGTCTCTCTTTTTGCTGTAGGTATCTGGTGGCACAGAATGCAGTGCCCAGAATGGTGCCCAGCACACAGAGGGCTCTCGGGGAATATTTGCATGAACGGGCCAGTTCACGCTGGGCACCAGCAACTGAGGTCATGCTCATACAAGGGCTCCATGTGTCTGCCACTCACGGTGTTCCTCACATATGTGATTTTCCCCTGTTTGTGTGGTTCCTGGATGTCAGTCCTAGCTCAGCTCCCCACCCCTATTAGCACAGCGCCTGGCCCATAACAGACGCTCAGGAGAACCTGTGAGCTGGTAAACCAATGAATGGAGGGTCCTCACATCCCCAGCTTCAAAGAGCTCTTTAGTCAGGGGGAGTTCGAGGGCCTTGCAGAGCCTTTTCTTCTGGGGCTGGCATCACAGCCTTTCAGACAGTCCCTGGCCCAGGCTGTTAAGTCCAGAACCTTGTCCAGTACCGTGCACTGGCCAGTGGATGAGCAGCCCCCGAGAGCTGGCTCAGAATGCAAAATCTCAGATGTCAGGGCCACCTGGCTGTGACCTCTGTCACCCCATTGGTCACCAGGATTGATTTGGCTGACCTGGCTGTCTGGCAGGTGTCCCCTTCCTCCCTCACTGCTGCACGCGTGTGCCTCCCAGAGCCGTGCGCACAGTTAAAGAGGATGACCCCCTCTTTGGTCAAGGGTGTATGAGTAGCTCTGTGCTCCCCTCTAGCTGTGCTAGAACCTCCACACAAGCACTCAGAGTCCATTTGTAGGAGAATCCCATGGACAGAGGAGCCTGAAGGGCTGCAGTCCATGGGGTCTCTTGCAAAGAGTCAGACATGACTGAGCAACTTAGCACACACACATAGGGTAGTCAAACTTCCAAAACTCGAGACATAGCCAAGTGAGGTGTTATGTATGGCAGGCTGTCTTTTTTAAAAAGAAATACAGACTCTCAAGTGCTGCCCCAGGTGGTGCTAGTGGTAAAGAATCCAGCTGCCAATGCAGGTAGATGTCAAGAGACACGAGTTCAATCCTTGGGTCGGGAAGATCCCTTGGAGGAGGGCATGGCAACCCGCTCTAGTATTGTTGCCAGGAGAATCCCATGGACCGAGACTAGGCCTGCTGCATTGCACAAGCTCCTGGCTGGCGCACCTTGCCTAGACCAGACAGGGAAGCGGGGCGGGTGGCAGGGGCGTGGGGTGGGGGGGACGGGGCAGATGATTTCCAGGATCCATGGGCCCATCGCCCTCTCCCTTCTTATCATCCCCCTCCAGATATCGGCCAGCCGGGGACGGAGATCTTCAACATGCCCGCCATCACCGGAGCAGGTAACCATCCATCCCGGGGGCCGCCAGCCCTGTGCCTGTCCCCCCACCCCAGCCCTGTCACTATGCACCCTGGGGAGGTCACACTGGGTGTCTGGACCCAGGAGGAGACTCGGGAGTGAGGTCATGGAGGTCTCTGGGCCCCACATTGGCTGTAGCCGTGGTGACAAGCAGCCTTTCTCAGTTCGAGTGTGTCCCCTCCTCTGGTCTAAGCAAACCTTGCAGTGGGGATACAGATGCACATAAAAGGCCGGAGGCGGGGGAGGGAGAGGCCTGCAATGAGTCTCTATTTGAAGTTCAATTTCAAGGCCTCCTGGTGCATTTAGGACAGTGTTAGAATCACACACAGCTGTCCAGAAACTTGCCCGGCTTGTTTGTTGGGGTCTCAGATGGAGACTCGAGTCTGTGGATGGGGAGTGAGCCTGTGTGCATATAGGCTGCCCTCGCGGTCCAGGTGGGCATTTTATATAGTTAGAGCATCAGTTTTTCTTGAAAATGCTAGCCAGGGGGCTAGGGGAACACTGCAGATGTATTCTGAGAGGAGCGTAAAATCCACACGTGTGTTAAAGCTGAAACTTAAGCCTTCTATGATGCGTTGGAAGCCCTTGGGGTTGGATCCCCCAGCCTCCAGTAGGGGCCACACTGTGCATTTCTGCTGCCTCTGTAGGGCTGGGTGGGGAAGGGCCTTGTGTCTGGTGTGAAAAGGCTGAGCCCAGAGCAGATGGGGCTGACGCTCTGCCAGAGTGGGAGCATCTTCGGGAGGAACACAGGGGGACATATTGACCTTCTCTGGGGCCATCACAGCTCCAGGCACAGGGTGAGCAAAAGACAACTATTGGATTGTATCAAGGGGCCACGGGGCCTCTAAATGCTGAGCCTTAGGCAACAGGGAGGAGGCAGTTTGGTCGAAACAACAAGATGGTCAGAAATGGATGTTTCCAGAATGTTCCGAACCTTGACTGAAACACTGAGACACGCAGGTGCACGTATATGTAGAAATTCATGCGCAACAACCAAGATTTATGTGAAAACTTGTATATAAATTAGATCCAACTTTTTTTTTTCTGAAGCCATGTAATCCAAACAAAAGAATTTCCCCCAGACCTTAGTCTCTGCTGCTTTAGCTCCTGCTTCAGGACTGGTGGTGGGTCAGCTTCCTGACTAAGCACCAGTCAGACCATGTATCCATGACCTTGGTGTCAGGCTCATCTGTGATTGTAGGATGCTAACCTACTGAGGAACCATCATGACCAGCATCCCTCACATCTTTTTTTTCCACTTCCCTCTGTTTAAGTTTGTAGGATCATAAATGCTCTCCCTGCCCCTCCACCCATCCATCACCCCTGTAGGAAAATTTGCTTTTTCTTGATGGACATGGCTTTTTTTTTATTTGAAGTGCTGATGAAACATGGCCAACACCCAGTTAAAAAAAAAAAAAAAAAGTCAAGGGGTCTTGTGGCTGTGAACGAGTTTGAAAGTAAAAGGAAGAAGAGAAAAAGGAAACGTAGACAGCAGATAGTTGCTTTAGAAATGTGATCTTAGAAGCTGCCGTGTCACCAAGTCAGCAGTCCAGTTTACAGATGAGTCAGGGGTCAGCCAGACTTGCTAATCATACAGTTGGCTCGGAGCAAAAGTTTTAAAATTCATGAAAAATTCTGCCTGGTGGCAGGCAGAGAGCTTTGTCGGCGGTTTTTGAAAGCGAAGTCTGGTTTAACAACAACAAAAAATACCCCAAAGAGGCACATTCCCCAGGGTTTGCAAAATTAGTCCCTAGGAAACACGAGAGGGTCAGAAAACCTGGTGAACAGAAAAAGAGGAGTAACTGGCTTGACTTCGCAGTGGGTGTCTGGAAGGCTCCACGGGGGCAACCGTCGATCGGACCACTGTGGGCCGGGGTGGCCGGGCGGGCGCGGCCAGGCCACTGTCTCCAGCTCTGCCCTGACCCCCGCACGCACCGTAACTGCATGGCTGCCACCCTCCCTCACCGTCCGTCTCTGCACCTCTCTCTCCTCGTGGCTCCCTGGGTGGGGAGAAGGCGTGGGAGGAGAGTTAGGCCCCAGCTGTGGGGGGGTGGGGGACAGACAGGGGGCTGGGGGCTCCCAGGTGGGGGCAGCCAGAGGACTGTCTGGTCACCTTCCCCCCGTCCCTCTCCGCAGCCCTGGGAACCAAAGAAGGACTCCCCCATGCCCAGCGCTGCACGCAGGCTGGGCTTAGTTTCCCCACAGCCCTTTCCCCTCAATAAGGGAACCTCTGATCCCGCCCTCCACCCCACTCCCTGTTTTTAAGTCCACTTGGATTTTAAATAATGACGCAGCCCCAGCTGGGGTTAGGGAGCCAGAAAGAGCTTCCGATTCCCCAGAGGGCAGAGTAGAAGTGAGGCTTGGTGGGGGGTGATGAGCATGTAACTTCCCCAAAGCCCACCTCTCCCCCTCACCCGCACCAGGAATCCCTAAGAGTCTCCAGTGTCCGAGTCAGAGGGAGGCCTCCCACCCATCGCCCCACAGGGAAGACCAGGGCGGGCGGGGTAGACAGGGAAACCGATCGTCGCTTTGCCGAAATGTGCTCACTGTGTATTCTCTCTTCTCCTCCCTCTCTCCCTCTGTGCTTCTCTCTCCCTCCCCCTCTGGCCCCCTCCTGGCCCCTCTGTGTGTGTGTCTCTCTCCCAGGCCTCATGACCTGCAGAAGCCAGGCGGTGCAGGAGCATGCCAGCACCAACATGGGGCTGGAGGCTATTATTAGAAAGGCGCTCATGGGTAAATATGATCAGTGGGAAGAGCACCCGCTCAGCGCCAATGCTTTTAACCCTCTGAATGCCAGTGCCAGCCTGCCCGCTGCTGCTATGCCCATAACCGCTGCTGACGGACGGAGCGAACACGCACTCACCTCGCCAGGTCTGCAGGCCTCCTCCCGCCTCGGCCCTCCAGCCCCGCCCGCCCGCCCCGTCTTTCCCCACCCTGGTGTCATTAATCCTCCCGCCTCCTCCTCCTCCTCCTCCTCCTCCTCCTCCTCCTCCTCCACGGTCCTCTGACCAACGCCCCCCCTCCCGCCCCCCACCCCCAGCTTTGGAGCTTGTGACTTGACTTTTTTGTGCGTGTTTGACGTGGTCCTGGAGTTGGCTAACCCCAAGCTGGGCGGGCACCCCCAGGTGTCCCAGTTGCCCCGGGTCCGCCCTTGCCCACTGGGCACGAAGGAGCTGCCGCTTTTCTAAAACCACTCACACCGCTGCCCGAGCCCTGCCCCGCCTTCCTCGAACCCTGCCGGACACAGGTCCCCGGATGCCCGCGTCCTGGCCTCTGTGTCTCCTTGGGGGCGATCGGGCTGGAGTGAGGACCTTACCTTCTGTGTGTGGATCGAGGGGACCCCTGGGCTCATGGGCAGCCAGGCCAGTGGGCTCTGTGCCTGCAGTGGCCACCATGCATGTCCACGGCTGGCCCTCGGGCCTGCTGGGGAGGAGACCAGGGTCTGTGTGCCAGACCCAAACTCAGATGAGTTAGGGAAACCACACGGACCGGCTCGCCCTTAGCCCTGGGTCCCTAATCATAACCACATATCAGAGCAAGGGCTGGGCAAGGAGAGCGCTTGAACCATTTTTCTAACCTGGACGCTGTGGCCCCAGGACGTTTCTGGACTTAAGGCGAGCCGAGGCCTGGCCTCAGGGCCCCTGGCTTCCCTGCAGAGGGCCTGCACCCCCCCAGGCCCCAGCACAGTCCTAGGGCCATGGTCAGGGTCAAGCCAGAGGCCTGAGGCTTTGTGCTTGGAGTGTTAGCCCATAGTGGGTAGATGGGCCTCGGGGCAGCCTGAGGGGGCTTTGCACATAGTTCTATCCACTGCCCTAGTAGAAACCCCTGCACATCCAGGCGCATGGCTGGGTCTGGACATCTGGTTGACCTCTTTGGCTTCCCAGGGGCGTGGGCTGCTGTTCCCCCTCCCTGGGGGGCCCAGGAAGCAGGGGGTCAGGGCCTCACCCATCCCCCAGTCCCCACAGCATGAGACCTGTCCTCACAGTCCAACGCGGCCCCTTCCGTGTGTCTCCCTGCAGGTGGCGGCGGGAAGGCCAAAGTCTCCGGCAGACCCAGCAGCCGAAAAGCCAAGTCCCCAGCCCCGGGCCTGGCGTCTGGGGACCGGCCACCCTCCGTCTCCTCGGTGCACTCGGAAGGAGACTGCAACCGCCGGACTCCACTCACCAATCGCGTGTGGGAGGACCGGCCCTCGTCCGCAGGTGGGCACCTGGGCTGGGCAAGGGGGCCAGGCCAGCTGCTTGAGCACCTACCGTGCACGGAGCGTGTGGTCAGGCCTGTTCTGAGAAAACCACTCAGGGCCCTGCCCAGCTAAACTCAGGCTTGCACAGGGTCAGGACACTTCCTGTAAGGGCCCAGCTGGAGGGCAAGGGTGCAGTTAGAGAGGATGAAGGATTCCGGAAGTGAAGAGAGAAGCTCGTGGGCAGGGACCAGTCCCATGGGTTTGCAGGGGGTTGCAAGGGAGCCCCCCACCCCCGATTTCTCTCTGAGTGTGGGGAGGTCCCTAGTGGAGGTTCAGGAGATCCCTTGGCTGCAGAACAAGCCCCAGGGACAAGGGCAGGAGCAGCGAGGAGGCTCCTGCAGGGCTGGAAGATAGGCTGCTGGGCATGGATGGGATGGGAGTGGTGGCAGGGAGTCCAGGCGGGAAGTTTGAGAACCTTCAGGAGATAGAAGGGGCAGCCGAGGCAGGAGGGCGAGGCCCCAGAGTTGCAGGTGGGTGGGGCCCACAGGGACTGCCTGGCTCACCGAGTTGTCTCTCCCGGTCTCTCCGGCAGGGTCCACCCCATTCCCCTACAACCCCCTGATTATGCGGCTGCAGGCAGGGGTCATGGCCTCCCCGCCCCCGCCCGGGCTCCCCGCGGGCAGCGGGCCCCTGGCCGGCCCCCACCACGCCTGGGACGAGGAGCCCAAGCCGCTGCTCTGCTCGCAGTACGAGACGCTGTCCGACAGCGAGTGACGGTCAGAGCGGGGAGGGGGCAGCGAGCAGCTGGAGCAGCGGGGCGAGGAGCGGGCGGCCGCCGACTCCCCGCACCGAGGAAGGAGCCCCTGAGTCTGCCTGTGCGCCCATCCGTCCGTCCGTCCGTCCGTCCAGAGCCGGCATCCTTGCCTGTCTAAAGCCTTAACTACGACTCCCGCCCCGGCTGGCCCGCGCAGTGACCTTACTCAGGGGATGTTTACCTGGTGCTCGGGAGGGGAGGGGCCGGGCCGGGCAGGGGGCGCAGCAGGCGTGTGTGGCAGCCACACGCGTACAGCCGGGGCGGCCAGGGACCCAAAGCAGGACGACCACCCACCTCCCACGCCACTGCCTCCCCCCTTAACGCATTTGGAACCAAAGTCTAAACTGAGCTCGCAGCCCCCGCACCCCCAGCCCCGTCTGCCCCCAACCCCCCTCCCGCTTAGCACTCTGGACAGACGGACACGGGCCCTGTCCAGGCCCCAGCACTCTTTTCCCCGGGCCCCAGGGGCTGCCCCAGCCGACGAGACCGCGGGAAACCGAATCAGGCCAGGTGGGCAGGCGACAGGGCCGGGTGCGGCCTGGGGCGAGCGGCTGCTCCGAGGAACTGGACTGTTTCGTTCACGCAGCATTGCCGCAGCGGCGGGAAGGAAAGGCAGGTGTAAATGATATATTGGTTTACAGGGTATATTTTTGATACCTTCAATGAATTAATTCAGATGTTTTAAGCAAGGAAGGACTTACCCAGTATTATTGCTGCTGTGCTTTCGATCTCTGCTTACCGTTCAAGAGGCGTGCGCAGGCCGACAGTCGGTGACCCCATTGTCCGCAGGACCAAGGGGGGGTGGGAGTTGCCGGCCCCCAAGCCCCCCTGCGTCCTCCCTTCCTTGGGCAGAATGAATTGATGGGTATTCTGTGACCGCCATCTGCGCACGGCGGTGGCGTCCTGTCATTTACACATGTTCTTCTCATTAAAAAGCAAATTATACTCGAGTTACAGAGGCTCCTTCTCTATCTCGGACCCGCAGCCCGGAGGGTGGGCAACACAGAACGGGACGGTGGGAGTGTAACCCTGTGGGGGACATGGGCACGTCCCCGGGCTCCCCAGACTCGTCCCATCTGCAGCTGAATGTTGTTCAGTTGCTCAGTCGTGTCCGGCTCTTTGCAACCGCGTGGACTGCAGCAAGCCAGGCTTCCCTGTCCTTTACTATCTCCCGGAGCAAACTTATGTCCATTGAGTCAGGAATGCTATCCAACCATCTCATCCTTTGTCGTCCCCTTCTCCTCCTGCCTTCAGTCTTTCCCAGCATCAGGGTTTTTTCCCAGTGAGTCGGCTCCTCTGCAGGCGAGCATTTATACCAATGGTAAGGACGTCAGTGTGCGGACATTGAACCATCACACCCATGGTGGGAGTATTGAATTTTCACCCACGAGGAGGGTATCGGAAATTCACACCCATGCTGACAGTGTCCAAGACAGGCATCATCAACACTGAACTGTTAAAATACCTCAAAAGTTATTATTCTGGGACTTGGCTGGTGGTCCAGTGGTTGAGAATCCACCTTGTAGTACAGGGGGCACGGGTTTGATCCCTGGTCAGGGAACTAAGATCCCACATGCTGCGGAACAACTCTGCCTGTGCACAGCAGTTAAGATCCCGTATGCCACGACTAAGATGCGGCACAGCCACATAAATAAATACTTTAAAAAGTAAAAATTATTCCACCTACGCCTCGTTAGAAAACAGACAGATCCTTGGCTTTGAATATGAGGCAGAAGAGGGAACAGCCCTCCCACCTCGAGTCTTGAGACATCTGCCGATTGGCGACTTGCGGTTTTGGTTGAACGGGTCTGAAGGGCTGTGCTCTCACGCCTGCCATGTTCCTTCAGGAGCGGAGCCAGTGCTTCAGAGAGGCTGCAGTTCTTAGCAGCAGACATGGTGTGCGGGATGGGCTTTCAGGGTCCGGGGCAGAGGAGAAGAGAGCCAGGGCCGCTGGGGGAGAAATTGCCATCCCCAGCCCAACCTTTAACCTGGTGGTCAACCCAGCACCCCATCTCCCCAGGGTGTAGACCGGGGCATGGGGGGGAGATCTGCGTTCCCAGGGGACTCTGCCCAGCCTCGCTGGCACTACAAATTTACCCTGCGAACCTTTGTTTGCCGTGAAGGGAGTAGGCAGAGGGCTTGAGTCCCACAGCATGCAGCCTAGCACCTGGGCTGCAGTACTGGTGCCGACAAGCAGGTGGCAGTGTTGGGCCAGCAAAGGGTCTTGTCCTCGGCGGGGCCTCCCTCTGCCTGGGGTGCAGGCCAGCCCCCACCTGGAATCCAGGGTGGGTCAGATTGTACTGGCCACACCAGCCACCAGGGGTTAGCCAGGCATGCTGGTGTCACCCAGGATCCCATGGCTCTTCCCTCAGCTGTAGTCAGACCAGGGGTGGGGGTGAGGGGGTAACACAGCTGTCAACCCACAGGGTCATCTCTGCCAGCCCTCTGTCTCCAGGACCTCAGAACTGACACCACCTGGCACCTCTATTCTCAGGGCCGGTAGCACAGACCCCACACCAGGATGTTGGCAGGGCACAGGGAGAACTCAGGTCCTCCTGGTGCCTGCAGAGGGTCCACCCTCTTTTCCAGGCTCAGCCCCCAAAAGGGTTCACCTGACTCCCTTCTGGTTCAGTTTTCTTACTGGTCCATCTTAAAAGGAGCCCAAAGCTGTTCGCATTAATTCTCTGGTAGAGTCTGTCTGCAGTGCAGAAGACCCCAGTTTGATCCCTGGGTTGGGAAGATACCCTGGAGGAGGAGATGGGAACACACTCCAGTGTTCTTGCCTGGAGAATCCCATGGACAGAGGAGCCTGGCAGGCTGCAGTCCATGGGGTCACAAAGAGCTAGACACGACTGAGCAACTAACACTTTCATGCTGTTCCCTGACCCCCATTTTCCTGGAAAACTTTTACACACACTTCAAAACCCAGCTAGGTCGTTCCCTCCTCTAAAACCCATCATCTCTCCCGTCTTCTTGCTCCTCTGGGTCTCTGCTAATACACCACAAGCTACTGGACAGAACCCCTGGAGAGCAAGGCTCTTGCTTTTCTCTTCCTGTCTATTGTTAACCAAGCCCCCTGGTGACTGGTGAGCTGAACTGACACGTGAGGATCACATTCAGTAGGAAATGAGAACGTGGTTTGTGAGGTGGGGGACAGTTATTTAGTGTCCTTGTGTCTCAGTGTGGCGTTGGTTAGAATGCAGATTCCTGAGCCCCACCTGGTGGATATGAATGATTCTCTGGGTTCACCGTGGGGCCTGGGAATCTGTATTCATCCAGCAGCCCAGATGTTTCTGATGCAGATGCTTTGCAGCCCTCCTGATGGCAGGGGTGGTACCCAAGGTTGGAGCTAGAACCCGATCCCTTCAGTTCCTTGTGGCCAGGACATCTCCAGTAAGGCCACAGACAGCTCTTCAGAGGAAGGCCCAGCCCACTGGCCTGAAGAGCTGCCATCCACAGGGAAGGCAGGAATGGGCTGGTCCCCAAGGCACTCAGGTTGGCTCAGGACAAGCCTTCCTGGGCCCAGGTGACTCAGACAAAATGACAACTGACCTGGAACAATCAGGGTGGCTTCCTGGAGGTGGTGGCTCTTGGGGAAGGGATGTGCTGAGTGGGAGGAACCTGTGTGGGCAAAGCATGGGAGGTGAGACCCAGCCAGGGCATTCAGGAGGCCAGGGTGGGTGGACATTGTGTGGGGGCCCTGGAATTTCTGAGACAGAACAAGCAACACCCAGTAAGATGAGGGGCTGGTTTTCTGAAATTGGAGCTCATTGACTTGCGAGGATATGAGTGCTGAGGGGAAAGCAGGCCGGGAAACTAGTGTGGGGCCAGGACAGAGACCCACTGCCTCAGGAAGGGCTCCCATCAAGGGGCCAGACCACGTACGAGACAGGCAGGAGGGAGGTGGTGTAGCCTGCGCGTATGGATGGACGGTGAGGCCAGCTGCCACTTAACGGCTCTGTGACCCTGGCCAAGCCATTTGAACCCTCTGTGCCTTGGTTTTCCCATCTGTAAAATGGGACAATGATATTGCTGGGAGGAGTAACTCAGAGCTGGGCTGTGTAGTTCTGTAGAGACACAGTTTACCAATCTGAGCAGGAGTTGGTGGGGTGAGGCCAGGGAAAAAGACATGAATGGGTTTGTTAGGAAAGGAGAGAGGGGAGGGAAAACTCCAAGTGGTCCACGGACAGTGGCTCATTTGCATATTACCGGGAAGGGGTGGGACTGACTTGATCCCTGGCAGCTGGTGGGAGCGAGCCCTTAGAAGGAAGTGTCTGTCTTCACGCCTCCTCCGGGAAGCCAGGGAAGGTTCAGCTGTGGCAGTCACACGACAGGCTGTCTGTCCATCTCACCCCTCTGGAGTTTGGCCAGGTCCCACTTCCTCATTAGAATGTCTCACCAGCTACTTCACAGGCTCCTTGGGAAGATTAAATGCAAAAAAGTGCTGACAGCAGGGTCAGGCGGTCTGCAGACAGAGAAGGCAGTCCATGTACATGTCGGCTGCCAGGGCCGCTGTTCGCAGCATCACTAAGGGCGGGCGGGGATGAGACTGCCGCCAGGGCACCTGTCTGTAGGTGGGCGGGGGCTGCCAAGTTGGATTTGAGGCCTGTGAGTGTGATGAACCCAGAGACTGGCTGGGGAGACAGCAGAAGAAGCCTAGCAAAGCAGGTCAGGTTGGGTGTGTGGGGCCAGAGCCGGTCCTCCAACCTGGGAAGTGTTTCTGCGGCTGCGTGAGAGATGGATGCCCTGACCCGCCCCCAGGATGGTCCCAGCTTGATTCAATTGCAGCCGAAGCTTTACCAGCATGGATTCTCACTGTCCCAGCCGCCAGGGAGGTGAAATCATGTGCCCATCTTGCAGATGCTCAGAGAAGTAAAGCAAGAGACTCTTTCCGGCCACCACGCCCTTCCCATGTTGGTCTTCCCCTCCCAGGGAGCTTAGTGAGCAACCTCTGCCCCCCAAGTTTGCCCAGTGGATCTGGAGAGCATTGTGGGGAGGACAGAAGACCAAAGTGCCTTCTGCAGGCAGCACCCTGAGCCTCGGTAGTGGGGTCACCAGCCTCTAGGCTCTATTTTAGGGGTAGTAATCTCAAGGGTTGGGACAGATCCCAGATGAGACGGGCACCGCTTTCTGCTGGTCTCGAAGTCCTCTAGGTTCTGGTAGGACACACAGCTTCTCTAGAGGAAAATTGGGGTGTGCTTGAGGGTCTTGTGGCTGCAACCCTTGCACCCCTCTTACTCCTCCCCACAGGGTGGGCCTCTTGGAACCCCGGCCATACAAGGAAGCAGGCTGGAGTTCCAAGGTCAACAGGGAACATGGAAGCTGTTTGCATGGTCCAAGGAGATGGTCTTGCTTGATTCTCAGAGGCACAAGTGCTGCCCAGGTCCTTGGGGAGGTACTGAGATGGTTGGGGCAGGGGGATGAGGCCTATGGGGGTGACGTCTGTGAAAGACAAAGGCAGGAAGCAGGACCTGGCAGGGATCCAGCCTCGGTCAACTGAGAGCCAAGACGCCCGTCAGAGGGGTCCTGTTCCTGTGCTCTGTGACGAAGCCATCAGCTAACTACACGCCCCAGAAGTTGTTTCTTGAACGGCGACCCCTGGGACATCTCCAAGGTCACCAGGTTCGTTGGCACCAAAATTGAACATGTCAGGAAGCCCAACCCATTTTTCCTTCCAAGTGGGGAGATCAGAGTTGTGACTGGAAAGTAAACTCAGTTGAATTTGCCTGGTGCCAGCGATGTGACCCCAGCGCGCGTGCATGTCCGCACAAGGCCCCAGCGCTGTGTTTGCGCCCCGTCTGTCCTCCCCAAGCAGCCAAGGCCTTGAGGTTCTTTCTCTTGGTGACATGAACTTGTCCCTTGGCCCTGCCCTCCTGCCTCACCGCCCCCACTCCTTGTCAGAGACCATCCTCCTGCAAGGCTGGAGTCCCTGCAAAGACACCAAGTGTGCGTGCTCAGTCGCTTCCGTCGTGTCGGACTCTGCTACCCCATGGACTGTAGCCCACCAGGCTCCTCTGTCCATGGGATTCTCCAGGCAAGAATACTGGAGTGGGTTGCCATTTCCTTTTCCATGGGACCTTCCCAGTCTAGGTATCGAACCCGGGTCTCCTGCACTGCAGGTGAATTCTTTACCCCTGAGCCACTAGGGAAGCCCATTGCAAAGACACCAGCACCCCGCTACTCAAAAGAGGGCACCATCCTACGGCTGCTGAATGCCCTCCTCGTTCACAATCTGGGGCCCCAGAGGGCCCTCCAAGGATGCGGACCAGATGGGGAGAAGTTGTAACACGGTCAAGACCTGCTTTGAGGCAGCACAGGCCCTTTTCCAGGGATACAGCCGGCTCTGGGGGTCTGTGGGTGTTGAGGGCTGGCATACGGGGTGGCAAAGCATGGGAACATCAAATATTCAGATTGCCGGGACTTTATTTGGAATCACCTCCAGACCAAGTCCCAGCGTGGGGCTGGGCCTCTGCATTAATTTCCTAGCTCCTAGGTGGAGCTGGTGCACCCTGAAGCTGTCTATGGGGAAAGGGGTGCTAGCATAGGGCTCTGACCCTTCCGAGTGTCTTCCTGTCCCCTGTGAGCAGCCGGGAGGGACCATGGGCCGGTGAATACCACCCCCTCCCGGGGAATCCAAAGGTCTTGGAAGCACGGAAGAGGGAAACTCTTTGAATTTGCACATTTTATTAAGATAATCAGTCATTCCTTAAGTTATTTCTTTGTTAATCAGAAAGCATCTTTGTGGAGAGACCACGCACAGTCTGTATAGTTATATAAAAATACCTTGCCTCTCCTGAACGTGAGCTCCAAGTTGCCCTTCTCCCCAGCGAGGGAGCTAAAGCCCCATCTTAGGGGGGAAGCCAGGGGAATGTCGGGGGTAGCCCCCACCTAAGGGTCCAGTCTGAGGGCATCTCTGTGGCCATGTTGGGGAGCTTTTGGGTCACTGGTGCCGAGCAGCCCCAGGTCGTGGCCCCGGCCCCCACGTGTCCTGGCTCTTCCCAGGAGCATGGGGGTCTCATGTCTTCCTCCCTGACCTTGCACGTGTGCAGTGAGCCCTACAGCACGGCCATTGCCGAGTCATCACTGTAGGAGGGGAAGGCCTGAGCAAGGGCAGCCGGGCCCCACAGAATCTAAGCTGACGGCTGGCAGGTGGTGGTGGTCATCTCCAAGAGCTTAGACGCCTCCCCTTGGCACCTGGCTCGAGGGCTCTGATGTTCCCAAGTCCTGGTCCTGAAGGCGTCGGTGGACAGAGGTTAGCAGGCTGCCCTGCGGGTGAGGCTCTGGACACGGAGCTGAAAGGCTGCGGTGCAGACGGGCTGGGCCCTCCATCCTCTGCCCTGGGGCACGGGCATCGGGACAGTGTGGGCAGGGCTCCTCCTGGCAGCTCCCCAAACACAGCCCACTCTGGCCCTGGCATTGGCATCCAGCTCCTGGCCCACCATCCGCCGGAGTTTGCCGGGCTATGGCTCTGGGCATTAAGCTGCATGCATTTGAAAGGCTCGCTTTGGAAACAGCCTCCTCCAGGGCTGCCGGGTTTCTGAATGGCCCCCTTCTTTCCTCCCATGCGGCCAAGGCTGGGATGCCTCCATCCTGCCGATGCTCAGGGTGTCCCCGCCTCAGGAGCAGCCAAGGACACGTGCCTTCTTCTCTCCATTGCCGCCTATCTACCTGCCCCCGCCCCCTGCTCCTCCGAGAGCCAGGCCCAAGTTGCCTTCCCAAATAGGTGCTGATAAAATAGATGTGTCTATTGGGTGAGCCCCAGCGGCCAGGGTAAACACAGCCCAGGGTCCTTCCCAATAGCGGAGTCCATCCTCCGGCTGCCCCAGGGATGACCCTGGTTCCCGCCAACGGCACCGCCACCCGGGCCGGGCTGTGGGTCAGAGCGGCGTGGGGCCCAGGAGACCGGGCCCGGGGCGCGGGCACAGCTGCAGCTGCACACTGGCCGTGAACCAGCAGCGGGGTCGGCCCAGGCTGAGGTGCAGGGTGGTGCGGAAGGAGTTGCTGGCACACTTGGGGAAGATGATGGTGGTGCTGCGGAAGCGCAGGGCGCGAGGGCGCGGCTCCAGGGTCAGCTGGCTGCGGTAGTTGCGCCAAGTGCAGTTGGGGGCGGCCACGATCGTCTCGCTGTAGGCCGTGACCGTGGGCACCGGCGCATAGAAGACCTTGTCCCGGAAGTGCTTCTCCGATGCATACTTGACCTCAGAATTGCAGCTGGTGGAGGGGAGGACAGGGGTGAGCTCAGGACCGGGCAGTCAGGTCATGATCAGAGGGCAAGGTGGACATTGAGCATCCTGGGC
This sequence comes from Bos indicus x Bos taurus, assembly GCF_003369695.1. Taxonomy (NCBI): domain Eukaryota; kingdom Metazoa; phylum Chordata; class Mammalia; order Artiodactyla; family Bovidae; genus Bos; species Bos indicus x Bos taurus. The sequence goes on along the minus strand of NC_040092.1, from coordinate 21,336,090 downwards.
TCTTGCAAAATGTCAAGGTCAAAAGGACAAAGAAGGAACCCTGCCGACTCGGAGAAGACTCAAGAAACGGGCCAACTACATGCCACATGTAGTTGGCGGGATCCTGGACTGGGATTAAAAATAGGCTATAAAAGGACATTTGGGGACAATGGGCGGAATTGGACTAGGCAGTGGTCGTGTTTTTAGCTTTAGCTGGTCCGATTTTGGCAAGCGGACCGTCATTATGTGAGAGGATGTCCCTGTTCTCAGGAAGGACACCAGCCAGAGTTATTTAGAGGTTCGAGGTCAAGATGTCGTCATCCTCCTCTCAAACAGGTCAGAAAAAATGTTTTGTTTATGTAGAATGAGTGAGAGCGTGTGGCTGTTCAAGCCAACGGGGCAATATAGAAACAACAAGGAATCAGTTCAACCAGGGTCCCCTATACTCTTCCTGCAACTTTCTTTACGTTTGAAATTTTATCAAAATAAGTTCCCCCAGAGTAGCGTCGGCTCCTCCAGATGAGTGAGCCCCTTGCGCTGCCCTGGGCTTAGTCACTCAGTAGTGTCTGACTCTTTGCGACCCCATAGACTGTATAGCCCACCAGGCTCCTCTGTCCATGGGATTCTCCAAGGAAGAATACTGGAGTGGGTTGCCATGCCCTCCTCCAGGGGTGACCCCCTCATGAGTGGCCAGCTGCTCAGCACCCCCCAGCTCTGCTCCCAGATCATCACACTGGAAGGTAAAGCTGTGGGGAGCAGGGGCTTCACCTGTCTGTCTCCTTCCCCACTGGATCCCACGGGTGATCCATGGGGGGATGGAAGCAGACTCCCAAGAGCCCAGGCAGCCCGCAACCACCCTGGCAGGGGCCTCTGATAATAAAAACTAAAAAGGATAACTTTTCGGGCAGAAAATTCTTTAAAGTAGACCCATTTGTCTCCTGGAAACATATCTAGAGCTGGAGGAGCAGGAGGCAGAGGATCCCACATCCCTGGCCAGGCTAGAGTGATGTGAACAAATCCATCTGAGCATGCCATGGATATGGGGGCCAGACCCACGGACCTCAGACTGCACCTTCTGGAAGCCTGAGCCCCAGAAGCCCTCTCAGGAGGGCAGATGGCTGGAGAAGAGCACCTGAGGGGGTGGGGTTGTCATTCAGTCGTATCTGGCTCTTTGTGACCCCACGGGCTGCAGCACACCAGGCTTCCCTGTCCTTCACTATCTCCCAGAGTTTGCTCAAGCTCGTGTCCATAGAGTCGGTGATGCCATCCAACCATCTCATCCTCTGTCGCCCCCTTCTCCTGCTCTCAGTCTTTCCCAGCATCAAGGTCTTTGGTCACCTTGGCTCAGCAGTGCAGGTGCCACTTGAGATACCCTGTGATGGGAGGGCACCTAATACACTTCCGGGCAATGGCTCCTTGGGGGATAAAGGGGAAAATTTTAAATAACAATCAGCCAGGTTGGAGGTGAAGTCAGTGTGGAAATGGCCAAATGTGGGCCTGGGACGGTGAGGTGGAGGGTGTAGACAGTAAAGGCCGCAGAGTCTCTCCAAATCACAGCCATGCCTCCTCGGGGAGCATCACTCAGAAAGGCTGCCTAGAGCAAGGGGAACCTGCAGAGACCCCCAGCCTGGCCCCCCACCCATCCCACCCCCACCCCACCCCTACCCAGCCCAGCAGCCCCACTCACCGGATCTCTGGTGTGGGTTCTGGGTTCACCTCAATGCTCTCCCCAAAGAACACAGGCAGCATCCGGGGCCTCATCTCTCGTGCTGGGGTGCTCGGTGGGTGGGCGGGGGGCTGTGGGGAGAGCCAGGGACGCAGGGTCACGTGAGCAGCCCTTCAGCACTACGGCCTCAGCTCCCTGATGAACACAAGAGGAGCTCCCCACACCCTTCCAGTCCTGGCTTTTCTGGAAGGCTGCTTCTGCGGGGTCCATCAGGAAGCCCACCCCAGAGTCCCTCTATGGAATCCAAGCACTCTGATGCCCACTCACCCACTGGCCTGCCCCCCGCCACCAACCACCTGGTTCTCAGGCATCACTATAAGGGGACGTGGTCATGGCCTCTTTCTACAGTGCCCAGCCCACCTGAGCCCCAAGAGCCAGGCTCGGAGCCCTGTAGAACTGAGAACCCTCTCAAGGAGCCCCTGAGCCCAAGCCTCGCGAGCTGCCCCCCGGGATGACACTGCAGGACGGAGCTCTGCGATGGGCTGAAAACCACGCTCATCAAGGCAAGAGTTTCCTTCTTGGTACATGGCTGTGGGTCCCTCATTCAAATCCTTCGCCAGGTCCTCTTTGACCTCACCTGGATGAGGGATCACAGCAGTGGACACTCTTAGAGCGTGAACTGCACCAGGCACTGCTCTGAGGCCCCCGTGGATCCATTCATTCACTCACGGGACGGAGCTATTACTCGTATCCCTGTTGTATAGACGCTAAAACTGAAGCCCAGAGTGGCCAAGTAACTTGCCTGAGGCCACACAGCTAGGAAGGGGCAGAGCTGATGGTCTAACTGCAGAGCCTGTGCCCTCGCCCACATTCCCCCACTGCCTCTCAATGCCCACAAGACTGGCGCTGTAGCCCCAAGACCTGACCTGTCACCCCCATGCTCAGAGCAAGCTTGCCCTCGTGCACAGGATCACAGAGCTTCCCATCCAGGCCCATATTCCGCTAGCCTTGGCCACGCCCCAGGCTGCCTCTGCGCCTTGGCTTATGTTCTCGGTACTGGGAACGTCCTTTCCTTTCTCTCTGACTTGGTCTAAGGCGACAACTCAGAAACCAGCTTCCTGTCTTCCCGAACATCCTCTGTGGGGTCCCTGGAGCTCCCACCTGCTCGTCTCCATTGCTGCGACCCCTTTGTGTGTCTGTCACCCCCAGACCACGAGCTCCTTAAGATTCAGGACCAGAGGACCACTCTATCCCCAGTGCCTGGTGCCTTTCAGACCCCGTGCTGTCCAAAGGCAGGACCTCACACGTGCAAAGCAGCACCCTGCTCCCCCACACACTTGTGAGCCCCTGAGCCAGCCCCATGCCTGTCTTTTAATCTGCTTATCTGCCTGTGGTCACCAAAGCCACCTCCTCAGCTGATCACAGTGTCCCCAGAACACAGGCCAATGAAGGACCACAGGAAGAAAATACCCAAGACTTGGACAAACAAGGGGTTCCCCACAGGTCTCCAGCAGCTGTCCTCAGGGTGGTCCCATCTCTCCTTTGCTGGGCGTGGCAGGTAGAATAATGTCTCCCAAAATGTGAGGTCCTATTGCCCAGTTCCGGGGAATGTGCAACCTTACAAGGCAAAAAGGCACTTTGTAGGTGTGATTAAGGATCTTGAGATGGGAAGACTGTCATGGAGTATCCAGTGTCCACCCCACCCCCCATCGTCACAAGGGTCCTTATAAGTGAAAGAGGGAGGGAGCGGGTCAGAGTCAGAAAGATTGAGGCCATTACCCTGCTGTCTTAAGGATGGAGGATGGGACCACCAGCCAAGGAACATGGGCAGCCCCTAGAAAGTGGGAAAGGCAAGGATTCCCCCCTAGAGTGTTTGGAAAGAATGCATGGGTGTGTGCTCAGTCACTTCAGTTGTGTCTGACTCTATGCGACCCTATAGACTGTAGCCTGCCAGACTCCTCTGTCAATGGGGATTCTCCAAGCAAGGATACTGGAGTGGGTTGCCATGCCCTCCTCCAGGGGATCTTCCCAACCCAGGGCTCGAATCTGCATCTCTTATGTCTCCTGCACTGGCAGGCAGGTTCTTTACCACTAGCGCCAGCTGGGAAGCCCCCAGAAAGGATGCCTTGCCCAAATCCTTGCTTTCATTAATAGCCTGTGAGACCCATTTTAGACGGCTGCCCTTTGGAGCTGTACGGTATTCTTTACGTTTATTTTGATTTCACTTGTTTGTTTTTGACTGTGCTGGGTCTTTCTCAGCACACATGCTCTTCGCTGTGGCACTCAGTCTTCTCTAGTTGTGGCGCGTGGGCTTGGTTGCCTGGCGGCATGTGGGATCTTAGTTCCCTGACCAAGGATAGAATGCACGTCCCCCGAATTGGTAGGCGGATTCTTACCCACTGGACCACCAGGGAAATCCCTGGAGCTGTAAGGTATCGAGTCCGAGTTGTTTTAAGCCACTCTGTGTGTAGCCATTTGTTACAGCAGCGACAGGGGGCTCATACATCATGTGACCTGGCAAGCAACTCCCCACTCGGGGTTGCAGCCTCCTGGTCCCCAAAGTGGGGTGACAGGAGCACCTGCCTCACAGGCCGTAGTGAGGACTGCAGGATTCAAAGTGTGTAAATGAGTGGGACTGTGCCTGGCACTGAGCAAGCTCCATGTAAGTGTGGGCTTGTATTCTGAATGCTTTTCATAAAGGGTCAAGAGACAGGGGTGGGGGTTCCTCTCCAGAGAGAGGTCAGTCCACACCCCCTTTTTAAGCTTGAGACAACCCTGCTCTGACCTGCCAGAAGCAAGCACGCATCATTCAGGAGATTTAAGTTTAAAAATAAAATAGTGATGGGAATTCCCAGGTGGTCCAGTGGTTAAGATTCCACACTCACTGCCGAGGGCCCCAGTTCAATCCCTGGTCGGGGAACGAAGATCCCACAAGCTATACAGCACAGTCAAAATGTTAAAGAAAGAAAGAAAAAGTGACAAGATTTTGCAACTTCTGGTGTTCTCCACGGCTCTGTGAACTCAGCACTGACCTCAGCTATAAAACTCCATGACTTGGTGTTCGTAAAAACCATGCTCTCTCCCTGCAAGACTCTCTAAAGTACGAAAGTGAGCATGTTAGTCGCTCAGTCGTTTCTGACTCTTTGCGACCCTGTGGACTGTAGCCCACCAGGCTCCTCTGTTCATGGGATTCTCCGGGCAAGAATACTAGAGTGGTGAGCCATTCCCTACCTGAAGTATGGCGCTCCCCCAAATGTGTGCAGTGGTTTGCTGAGCACCTACTGTGTGCTGAACACCTACTGTGCACCAGATCCTGTGTGGGTTGGATGAATCACAGTGCCTCCCAGGATTCGTCTTGTGGACACAGAAGAGGAGAGAGGATGATGCAGGCATGCAAGGGGCTGTGGATGTGGGTGCTAAGGTTTTCGGTGGCATCTCTAGGTGGAAGGGTAGAGGGAGGAAGGGGTAGCCTGCTACTGGTTTTCATCACCCACCCCCACCCCACCCCCACGAAAGAACAGTTCCTAAGCTCAGAAGCAGGGAGTAATTCTTTGGGAGGTAATGAAGAACCAGGTACCACCATCCCTCTCAGTTTCACTCAAGCCTCCTGATGAGAGCCGAATGCATGTTTGGGGCCCTATTCTGGCCAGATTTCACTCCCCGACTGGCTGCCAGCAGAGGGGACTAGGCTGACTTCACATCATTGTCCCAAGGGCCCTGGTGAAAAACAGCTAAAATTCGTCCCACCCGGGAGTGCCATACAAGAGCTGGGGGAAGCTACTGAAAACCCAGACAGAGGCTGGCATCCAGGGACCTGGGCCATAGGACAGCTGAAGGCCACCCTCACAGGGCTCCAGGGACCCGTGCAGCTCCTAGGTGCCCCACAGCTGCCTGCCTGGCCCCAGAAGCTCGGGGCTCAGTCTTGCAGCTACAGTGGCGGGCCAGGAAGGCAAGCCGCAGACCCTGTAAAAGCGGCTCACCCAATTCCCCACCTCCAGCCCCTGGACACCCCCATGGGAGCCACCAGGGTGAGTGCGGGCTGTGGAAAGGGTTGGGGCACACGGGCCCAAGGGACCACTTCTGTTGCTGCACCTGCTCGCCTGGCCCAGGCCACGTGGAGCGAAGAACACTCCCAGGCACCCTGCTCCCCTCACCACTCCCCAACCCGGGGGCAGCCATAGGCCAGCTTGTTTCCCTAAAGGCCCAGGTGCTTGCTCCACTATGAAGAGGACCCACTGAGAGACACCTGCGCTCAGGGAACCTGCTCACCATGCCTCAGTTTGTCCATCTGTACAATGGGATTATGCCATTTGTGAAGCCCACAGTCCGGGGTGCCCAGGTGTAGGCTGGCTAGTGTCCTCGGGGCTCCTTGAAGCCCTGAGGGGCAGGGCCAGAGGAAAAGCAGCTGAGTCTCTGGGGCAGAGGAGTGGAGAGGCTGAAGGCTGGATCCTCATCTCCCAGACACCACGCCCTCCACCCTAGGATGGTAACACAGTTGGACCAGCCCTCAAATCCTTCTGGGGACCAGAAGAGCCCCGTCCTGGCCTGGGGAGGGGGCTGGCCTGGCTCCCTGGTCTCCTGGGCAGGCAGGGCATCTGCGTGGGGACCAGGGAGGACTTCAGAGAAAGCAGGACCCAGAGAGCAGTGAGTCGCGGCTGCCCTCTGCCCACCAGGCCCCACCCGCCTTGCCCCGTGATTCATGTGTGAGGATAAATACTGGAAGTAAAAATACACATGGGCGTCTGGAGCGCTCCCTGTCTCTGGCTGCTGTACACAGCACGGCCCACAGGACAGCAATGAAAGATAAGCGCTGCTGGGCTGTGAGAGCTCCGTGCCGTGTGGTGACAGCCCAGCCTGACCGGGGGTCCCAGCCTGGCTGGCAGGGACAGCTAGGGACAGCAGAGGGGCATTTGTCCCCAGCCTGGGTGACCCACAGTGGTCCCTCACCTGCCACTGCATGGGAGGTGGCTAGAGCCACGTGTGTCCCACGAAACTTTCTGCTCAGTCAGGGGGTATCAAGCCCCCATCAGTGGAGAGTGAGTGGCAGGAGGAAGGGTCCAGGGAGACCCCACACTGGCGTGGGGGCAGGGCATCCTCATCAAAGCCATGGGGAACCTTTGTGAGGGCTGAAATGGACCTTCTCAAGGCTGCTGACCTAACTGGTGGCCATGGTTTCTACTGCAATCAGAATTAAACTGATGATCTTCAGCATGTTTGGGGAGTTGAGACCAAAAACTCCCATGGTGGGCTAAAGTGGACGTTAGCCTTCACCCATGAGGAAAGCGATTCAAGAAGGGGTTATTTATGCCCCAAGAATCCTCATCCTTTTTATGAAAGGCCTTGGGGATTGGTGGTCAATTCTGGGCTGCAGCGCAGGCAGGCAGCTCCCAAAGGCTAGGTGCCCAACATGGAACAACAGAGGAGGTGAGCGGGGCCAGGCTGGGGGGCCAAGGGGACCCCAAATGGTCCAGGGGCTGACACTCAGAGAGTGAACCTGAGCAAAGCCATAGACCACAGGTTGGAGGCGGGGCTGAAGGACAGGCCTGCTCCCCAAGACAAGTGACCAAAGAGGCCCAAGCCACAGAAGGGTGCTGGGTTGGCTTGTGACCCCCATAAAGGTATATGTGTGTGTGTGTGAGTCACTCAGTCCTGTCCGACTCTCAGCGACCCCATGGACTGTATGTAGCCCACCAGGCTCCTCTGTCCATGGAATTCTCCAGGCAAGAATATTGGAGTGGGTTGCCATTCCCTTCTCGAGAAGATCTTCCCAACCCAGGAATTGAACCCTGGTCTGCATTGCAGGCAGATTGTTTATCTGAGCCACCAGGGAAGCTCCCACAAAAGTATGTTCACATCTTACTTGCTGGGACCTGGGGGTGTGACCCTCCTTGGAAATAGGGTCTTTAAGTAAGGAAGATCAAGTTAAGATGAGGTCCCACTGGGTGGGGGTGGGGCCTGATTCAATACGGCTGGGGTACTTATAAAAAGAGGGAGCTTTGGACATGGGATATACAGAGGGAAGAAGGTCACATGGGGATGGGGGCGTGTGTCTACAAGCCGAGGCACACCGAGGCTGGCGGGCACCACCAGAAGCTGGGACAGGCGCACGGATGGGTTCTTCCCTAGAACCTCTGGACGGACGGTGGACCTGCTGACACCTGGGTCTCAGACTTGTGGCCTCTTTGTACTAATATCCCTCCCCTGACAGGAAGGCCAGGAGTCCCAAGGGCGAAAAGGACAGACCCATCTCCGGGTGCCCCTCCACCGGGTGCCACTTTCCCAGGATGGTGGCTCCTGATCGCTCCCTCACCCCAGAGCAGGGCGAGGGCCTATTTGTCTTCTTTTCACACTAAGGCTCCAGGCGGAGCTTCTCAGACAGGTGAGCCTTTCACAGAGAAGCGGGGCTGTCAGAGAGGTCGCTGGGTTTCCGCTGGAGGCCGCTGTGTCCAGGATTAAGCAGATGGGGGCTGAAAGGAGCCGCCAGGGTTTCTGGCTCCTCACAGCCTTTCTTCCTTCACACAGGCTCCTCCCCCCGTGGCCTGACACACCTGGTTCTCTTCCCCGACCCTGCTCAGGCAACTGTGCTGGTCAGGGACACACCTGTGGGCCTGCTAGGGGGCCAGGAGGCTGACCTTGTCTTCACAATCTGCCATACACCTAACCTTCCACTTTTCTCTTTATTTGTCCATCCACTTGTCTGTCCGTCCCATTCATCCATCTATCCATCCACCCATCCATGCGCATGTCCATCCATCCATCTATTATCCACTGTCCATTTATCCACCCATCTGTCCATTTATCCATTCATCCATCCATTTGTCCATCCAGCCTTCTCTCCACATATGCATTCATCTGCCCATCCTCCCATCTGTCCATCCATCCATCCATTCATTTGTCCATACATCCTTCCCAATCCTGGGCCCTAACTGCCTAATTCCTAACTCCCTTCCCTCTCTGCCCTCATCCTTGGTTTCATCAACACAGACTAGAAACAGAGAAATGAGAAAATCCAAGCATCCTGGGGTGGAGGACTCTGGGGGACACAGCCAAGATCTTAAGACGTGGCTGTGACCAAGATTTCCAAGAGCTGGGCGGCAGCCCCAAGAAATTTTCAAGGATGGGGCAAAGACAGCCCACTCCCCATCACTAATTCTACCTGGATCTGGCCCCAAGGGGTGCCCTCAGAATCCAGATCCAGGAAACCAGCACCTCATCCTTCGGGAAATTCTCCAGCGGGCCACTCAGGCATACACTCGATGTATAAACAGACCCCTGGAGATGAGATGGGGGTGACGGGACCCAGAACACTGGCTGCTGGAGAATCCACATCCATATCTGAGGGGTAACAGCTCAGACCACCACCTCTGATCACAGTAGGGCGAGCCCTTCATCTGCCACAGGTGGTAAGCTCTCATCTCCCCCACCCCATGGTGGCTGTCCCCTCCAGTGGGCACCCAGAGATCATGACTTGAGATCCCAATGCCATCTGCACTCCCCCTAAGGGCAGTAAAGAGGGACAGGGCTAGTTGCCCGAACTGTCCAGGTTAACTTGGAGGGGTGGGTGTCTGCCAAACACACTCACTCAGCCCTCCTGGCAACATAAGCCTCTCCCCAACGATGCCCCCAAAGTCCCCCAGCTCCTTCCAGGCAGGACAGGGAGCTGGGGAGGAAGTACACGGGAGCTGGCGGTCCAGGGCCTGGGAGCTTGAAGGTGGTACAGATGGCTTCTGTCCTGTTCCTGGCTGTATCCCTCAGCGGGCCTGGCTTAAATATTCGAAGGATGAATGCAGCTGACAGGCAGAGCCTGGCTGGCTCGGCAGGCGGCCTTGACTGGCCCGGTGTCCTGCAGCTGAGCGGGGCCCCACCGCATGGAGATAAGACCTCTTTCCACCCTCAACAGAGCCTGTTCCACACGGGCCCCTCTCAGTCAAGTCTCTGATTTGGGTTTCTAAATTTGGGTTTCTAAATAGTCTGGGAACTCATGAGGCTCTCAAAAAATGAAAATAAAACAGCCACAAGTCCCTTTTTAAAAGACCAAATGGAATTTTACTTTCTGGCCTCAGCTGGGTGTACAAGTCCCTGTAATGGCCTTGGCTGGCCTCACTGCGGCAACTCCACCATGCCAGCTTGCTTCTGCCTCAGGGCCTTTGCACTGGCCATTCCCTTGGACTGACACACGTTTCAGGCCTATGACCATGAGGGCCACTCTCATTTTTCTGGTTTCCATTAACTGTCACTTTCCTGACCACCCTGTCCACTCGCACCCACCTCTTTAAGGGCACTTAACAGTCCGTCTAGCGTTGTATCACGTATTTAAGTTGGTGACTGTCTCTCCCACTAGAATGCCAGTTTCATGGTGGCAGGGACCACCTTTGAACATCTTGTTCACCACTGTGTCACCCACGAGCCCCAAAACGGCATGACGTACAGTAGGTGCTCAGTAAGCATTGATGGAATGATTCCCAGATCTTCCTTTGGCTTGAGAATTACTAGAAACATTACCACCTTTGCTTCAAAAAGTGGGCAAGAAAAAAGAAAAAAACCTATGGTCAAGATAGGGTGGGGGTCGGGGGTTCACTCACACCCAGCCTGGTCCCCAGCGCCTTTTAGGTCTTGGGGGGCAGTGTTGCAGCCAGCCAGTTACCCTACATCCATGGAGTACTGTCCAGAAGGTAAGTTTAACTTATTCACAAAAAAGTAGGGGGAGAGGGGACCTCTTTGTAGAGGGTGAGCAAATTTAACATGCACGTCCAGCATAATAAATACGGTGACAAGCCTGTGAGGACCTCAGTGACCTGGGGGTGGGGACAGAACTGCAGCTCACCCCGCCCCCATCCACCCGCTGGGGCGTGTGGCACCAATGTTGACCGGGAGGGCAGTGCCAGGAACAGGGTGTCAGAACAGAGGTGTCTACACCAGGCTGAACCCCTGGCCCCCCCGGGGTGCCAAAGCAAACCCGGCCCTGCGTGCAGCCAGCCTCTTCCTGGGCATTTGAAACCATCAGCTCCAAAACGCAGGAGAACTTTCTGTCCATTTGTGCAAGATTGGCAGCTGGTATTTTTGCCTACATCTGCTCCCGGGAAGCATTCTCAGTGCGTGTGTGTGTGCGTGCTAAGTCACTTCAGTCGTGTCTGACTCTTTGTGACCCTGTGGACTGTAGCCCACCAGGCTCCTCTGTCCCTGGGATTCTCCAGGCAAGTATACCAGAGTGGGTTGCCATTTCCTCCTCCAAGGGATCTTCCCAACCCAGGGATCAAACCCACATCTCTTATGTCTCCTGTATTGGCAGGCAGGTTCTTTACCACTGGCGCCATCTGGGAAGCCCCCCAGTCAACTATACTTCAATAAAAAATTAAACAAAAAATAAAGTATGTTTAAAAAAATTTTTTTAATAAAATTTTAAAACCCACGCAGATAGTTAATTAGCCACACAATGAAAAGTAGGATAATGCAAGGTTTAAGCGTACATACTCTGAAGCCCAATTTCCTGGGTTCTAATCCAGCAAAGTCACTGACCTCTCTGTGCCTCAGTCTCCCCCTCTGGAAAATGGATCTAACAAGAGCACCTACATACGTCATAGGGATATCATGAAAATGAAATGAGTTGGCAGAAGTAAAGAGCTTTAGGACAGTTCTTAGCACATGGGAAGGCTGTCTAAGTGCAGATGTCATTACCTGTGCACACAAACCCCCAGGTCTTGCCCTCAAGCCAAATTAAAAAGATTAGAGACACAGCTCAGTTCCATATCTGGCATCTAGTTAGCAAGGAGAGGGAAAAATAAAATCAACCAGGACAGCCAAGACAAGTAAGCTGGGTGCTCTGTTCCTGTGGCTGCCCCTGGCTGGCAGGAAAAGCATCCAGAAAACCTTCTACAAGGCAAATTCTGCGTGACCCAAAGAATAAAGGGGAAGCCTGGTTCTCCGCCCCTATCCTCCAAACCCCACTGTGTGGGACACCAGAGGAACTGAGTCCCATCGCGAGCAGCCCAAAAAACCCCCATTCAACAGTGCCAAGTCTGAGACACTTGTGCAGGAAAGTTGGCACGTTCCGATAACAGGATCAGTTTCACTGCCAACAGCTGGGGTCACACCTATCGATCCCTGGAAGTCCTGAACGCCTCTCCCACCCCCTCACCCACAAAGAGAGAGCAAAGTTCAAATTCAACACGTAATTTCGGTCTAAGACAGGGGTTTCCCAAACTTTGATGCGCTGGGATCGCCTGGGGAGGTTTTAAAAAATCCTGATGTCCAGTTTGCAGCCTCTAATAAATCAAATGAGAATGTCTGGAAGTACAAGGTGGGTATGGGAATTTTTTTTTTTAATCTCCCAGAGATTCCCATGCGCTCTCAAGTTTGGGCCCCACCGGAGCAGAGAACCAGGGAGACACCAGTGACATTCCTGTCTGTAGGCAGGAGGCGGGATAACCATTCCTTTCGGTTCTGGGGAGATTTTCCAATGAGCAGGATGCATTTACTGCCTTGTGAGGGACCAAGCACTGCCAGGGGCCCCAGGAAGTGGTGCCAGGCTGGAGTCCTGCTAGTACCCCCGTTAAAGCGTGCAGAGAGCTGCAAGAATGGGGAGATGCCACTGGGCCTGGGAGCAGCCTCCGGATCTCAGTTTATCATTCCTCAAATTAGAAGGCACCCGATCCCGCCCGCTTGGCTCCCGCCTGCCGCGGAAGGGGTGGTGTGGGGGGAACCCGGTCTCAGCCCAGCCACCAAGCGGGGAGACCCTGGCAGTCCACCTAAAGGTCCCACCGCCTCTGGCAAGAGGTAAAACTCTTGCGCCTCCGGACCTGGGGTTCCAGCCTTCCCCAGGCACCGCCTCAACTCCACGTCAACATCCCTCAAAATCCCGAGGAGGAAGGGTTCCTGTCTGGGTTTGGTTAAAAAAAAAAAAAAAAAAGGCTTTCACGTTGGCAGCACAAGGGGAACAGTAAACAGGGAACCTGGGTCCATTGCTGCAGCCTGGGGTTCCAGCTCACCTCTGGGAAGACAACCTCTTTGAGAATTTCAGATGGTCCTCACCCTCTGTTCTTTTACTGCTGACAGTAAGACTCCCTAGAGAGGTCGGCAGCCAGGGAGAGGTCTGCAGGGATCAGGCTGGCCCACCCCCACCTAGGCGCCTCGATCCCCACCTGGGGAGCATGGCTGTCACTTGGGACACCTTCTAGGCTGGGGGGATGCCGGGATGAACCCAGGCCCGGCTCCTGAAGTACCCCGTCTCCTTGGGGGGTGAGGGGGGCGGGCACTGCCCCCCTTTCTGCCCGAAGGTGCGTGCTTACCGCTCTGGCCTCGCCGGGTCCGGGGGCCTCAGAGGAGGCGCCGGCGCCCCCAGCGCGGGCGTCGAGGATGCCAGGCGCCAACGAGTAGAAGGGCGGGCTGGGGCTGGGGCTGGGGGGTAGCCCGGAGTCGGGGCTGTCCAGCACGCCCTCCCGGCTCTTCTCCTTGAGGCTCTCCTCCATGCCCTGCAGATGCAGGTGGCCCACCATGTCTGGGGGGCGCGGGGCGCAGGCCCCCGGCTCCTCGAGGGGCTCCTCCACCGCGCTCCGGGGCCCGGGGCGGGCGGGCGGCGGCGGCGGGGCGAGGGCTGCGCGCGCCCGGGACCTGCAGGCAGAGCCGAGAGGCGGCGCGTCAGGCCCCGGGGCTCCCAGAGCCCCCGGGTTCCCCGACCGGCCGGGCCGTGCGCGCCGCGTCCAGGAGGGGCCGGCGGTCGGGCGCTCGGCTCTGCGCGCTCGGGGCGGCCGCCGCGGCGCTGCCACGCCGGGCCTGCAGCCCGCCCGCCGCCGCTGGCCGCGCTCCAGCCACGCCGGCCCGGCCTCGTCTCTGCGCTCCACCGCCCGCGGCCCGGCCCAGCCCGAGGCGCACGCCGCCGCGAGGCCCTCTCCGCACCTTCCCGGCCGCGCCTCCTTTTCTAGGCGCCTCCTCCTCCCTCCTCTCTCCTCCTCCCGGCCCACCCCACCTCCGGCCTCCTCCGCGGTGGGCAACCGCCCCGGCCGGCGCCTCCACCAGCCCGCGCCCGGGGGACAGCACAGCTCGACGTTATGTGTGTTTTAGTCGCTCAGTCGTGTCTGACTTTTTGCGACCCCATGGACTATAGCCAGCCGGGCTTCTCTGTCCATGGGGATTCTCCAGGCAAGAATACTGGAGTGGGTTGCCATCCCAGCTCCAGCAGATCTTCCCAACCCAGGGATTGAACTCGGGTCTGCTGCATTGCAGGTAGATTCTTTACCATCTGAGCTACCTGAGAAGCCCTACAAGCCTCTGGAATAAACACCCCAGTGGCAGCACTAGGGGGTGATTCATGGGGTCCTCAAGCCATCTTAAGCAACAGCTGTAGTAGTAGTCGTGTCTGATGTGACCATTCGAGGTTCCCTCCCGCTCACTAAAGTCCCAATAAAAGAATCTTCAGAGATCTCTGTTTTAGAAGGTCTGTAACTTACAACGGAAGGGGCGAAAACAAGATGCTTAAACGCTCACCAGGCTTCAAGACCTGTTCCTTGGCTCCTCTCTTTCCAACGCGACTGTCCACCCCCCTGTTGACCTTCTAAGATAGGAACCAGTGGCCAGGGGTATTTGTGTCTCCATTATCGATCATCCGAGGCCAACACACTGGGCCTTTGCGGGTGGACAGCACTGAGGGAAAATGGGGCTGGGGGAGGTGACCAGGAGATTAGAAATATGTCCTGAATCCTCCAGCATATTGCTGGGTGCCTAGTTTCTTCCCGGGCTTCCCTGGTGGCTCAGAGGTCAAAGCGTCTGCCTGCAATGCGGGAGACCTGGGTTTGATCCCTGGGTTGTGAAGATCTCCTGGAGAAGGAAATGGCAACCCACTCCAGTGTTCTTGCCTGGAGAATCCCATAGACAGAGGAGCCTGGTGGGCTACAGTCCACGGGATCGCAAAGAGTTGGACATGACTGAGCGACTTCACTTTCACTTTAGTTTCTTCCAAGCAGGTTCTTGCTCGCTGACAAAGGTCTCACCCATCTTTCCTCTGTTTTCCTTCCTTGGAAGGAAGAAGGCACTTGCTTCTCTTTCTTCAGGTGACTGACAAGGGGGTCCTTACATTTCCAGCTCCCACCCACCCATCTACCCACACAGACACTTCCACACCATCCCCAGGTGAGCCAGCCTTCCATTCTGAAAGTGGGGACTTCAGATGACTGATAAAGGGGATCCTTACCTTTTCAGCTCCCAGCCACTCAGCCACTCCACAACACCTCCATGTGATCCAACCTTCCATTCTGAAAGCAGGGAACCCAGGGGCACCTGCAGGTTGCTTTGAAAAAAACCAAAGGACTGTGGGAGAGGCTCATATTCTAGCTAAGGGAACAGAGGTGGCAGGGAAGGTGTGAGTGTGGACAGATACACTAGTTGAGTTTCTCTTTGGTTGGTGTCTGCTCTTCAGACAGCCCCAGACTGAAGGCACCATCTTCAAGCATGTTCATCCCATGAGGACTGATCAAGCGCCCACTGTGTCTCCAGCCCTGGCTCAACCTCAGAACTACCCACAAGCAAGATAGTCCAGCTCTGGGGTGCCCAGTCTGATGAGTGGGGGAAGCAACACTGTGAGGTTCAGGGAGGAAATTAACAAGAAACTGCCAGCAAGAACCATCAGCGGGACAGTTTCTTGCTGGGGTGCTGATGGAAGTTGACTCTGAGAAGGTGATATTTTAAGATGAGTCCTGAATAACCACACATGAGCTGGAGGAAGAGAATCAGCCTTCCAGTCAGTAGTGAGAATGAGGTTCATTCCAGGAAGTCCCAGAAGGGCAGGGTAGCTTCGAGTGTGTGTGTGGGGTGGGGGGAGGTGCATAGAGCGACACGTTATCATGAATTTACAGCCCATTTCCATATCAACCAGGAAGATCATGGGCAGTCTGCTGCCCAAACAGAACTTTGAATATCTGGAGCATTCTGGAGGAAAAAAAAACAGAACTGACTGACTGCTTCAATTCTTAGACAAGATAGGAATTCCTCAGCCTTGGGCTCCTTGACCAGAAAAACATGGGTGACTTATCATTCACAGGACAAAAGTGGGGGACTGCGCCTTCCAGAACATGGACACATTAAGATGCTCTTTCCTTTTCTTTTTTTTTGGCCGTGCCGCAAGGCATGTAGGATCTCAGTTCCCCAACCAGAGATCGAACCCACGTCCCTTACAGAGGACACTCATAATCTTAACCACTGGACTGCCAGGGAAGTCCCAAGATGCACTTTCCCCAAATGCTCACCCACTCGAGAGAGAGCTTGCATCCATTGCTGGAGAAAAATCTTTGACAAGAACTGACTGCTTCTTACCCCAGGCAGCAGCATCCACTGGGGGCGGTGTGGGGGGCAGACTTGAAGAGTTATCTTGACTGTATTTAAAGTGTTGCTCTGTTGCTCACCTGGAATTTTTTGTATTAAGTTTGACCTGTAAAACATTGCAATAAAATAGTATTTGTCATGATTTCTGAGTTTGGGACATTTTCTATTTTTTTTTTTTTGGCCATGTACTTATTCAGGATGTTAGTTCCCCGACCAGGGATCGAACACATACCCCCTGCATTGGAAGCTCAGAATCTTAACCATTGGGCCACCAGGGAAGTCCCTGGGACATTTCCTTAAATTTTGTTCTCTAGGCGAGTGCCCCACTCTCCTCTCCCTAATCCTGGCTCTCTTGTGCCATTCAGGCTTATTAGAGGTGCCTTCACAACTGTGCCCACTTGGGTTCTGGAAGTTTCCTTGCACCCACACACAACTTCCCCGTGAAATGTAGTAACACTGGGGATGTGTATACACCCAGCAGCAGGAAAAACATGACTACACTACAAACACCCAGTTAGCAGCCCACACAAACGACCCCGGTGACCATGACCTCTGACCTATTCGAGTCCACTGCTACAGGCCGAGGGCTGTCCATCCACTGAAAGCCCGTACTGTAAAAAGCTTCTGTCTCTCACTGTGCCAGATGGTCTGCAAATGTCAAAGAGAGGGGAAAAGGCTGAAATTTCCATAAGTTAGCTTGAGCCAGGGGCTAGCAGTGGGTGGCTGGCTGGCTGTCTTGGCTGGTCTCTGGAGGAAAGGGGGCTGGAATCTCGGTCACTGGAGGCCAGAAGAGCAAGAAGAGGGATCGTTCCAGATTGGAGTAAATGCTCTGGGCCAGGTGGTGTGGGTGGAAGCCGAGTTCGAGTCTGCAGGGACGCCTCTGTGGGTCTAAGGGATTTGGACTTTACCTGCCTGAGGATGCAGAACATGTAGATTTTAAGAATGATATGGGATGTCCCTGGTGGTCCAGGGGCTGAGACTCTGAGCTCCCAATGCAGGGAGCCTGGGTTCGATCCCTGGTCAGGGAACTGGATCCCACACACCACCCCTAAAGACCCTGCGTGTCACAATGAAGGGCAACAATCCTGCGCACCCAGCTGAGACCTGGTGCAGCCAAAGAAGAAATAAAAAAGAATGAGCTGATGCAAATTGCTTCTGGAGTCGGAGTAAAGAGGGGAGAGTTGAGACAGAGAGAAATTAGGTAAAGTTGATATTTAACAGAAAAGAAATATTAGGGTACCCCGACAAGGGGTCCAGAAGTCGGTATCCAACACTGGAGAGACAGAGACCCAGGTACCACACACTTATGGGAAGAAAGAGGTTCGTTCAGCAGCTCAGGCAGTCACCTACTTTTAAGAAAGGTGACCTAGGGTGGTCCCAAGTTCCATGGGGCTCACCCAGCACTCCGGCCTCAGGGAGACTTCTCTGGAGCTGCTCTGTAAGGGAGAGAAGTTCAATGCTGGGAGAGGGAAAGGCCAACAGATGAAGAGGAAGCGCACAGAGGAGAAAAGGCTTTTTCATAGAGAGCCATGAGCCACTTGTTCCAAGCAGCAGTGAGCAACATTCATGAAGTGGGGCTGGACCTTCTGACAAAGGCCCCTGCACACACGCCGTCTCACCCTGGAGCCACGCAAACCACCCTCACACTCCAGATTCGCATGCATTCCTTCCAATTTAAAAGAGAGCAGCTCAATCCGTGGAGGCTCAGAGTGGGTGAGTGATTTGCCTGAGGCCACACAGCTGTGAAGATGAAAGCAGAGAGAGGCCTTAAGGATGGATATGGGGAAAGTTGTCAGTGGGTGCCATTGTACTGTGAAATGGGCGAAGCAAGACTGAGGTCTCAGTGCCTGGCAACGAGGCATTCCCCTGACCTGCACAGAAAACACGAAAGCAAGCAGCCCATCTGGGGAGCATGTTGAATACCCCAAAGGCCCAGGGACTGGAAAGCAAAGATTTTGCTCATGTGACATAGTGATTGTTCACAGGTCACCTCCCGGCTTGCCAACTGCCCTGTAAGTTCCTCAAGGACAGGGCTTGGCACTCCTGTTTCCTGGTGGGCTGTGCACACCATACACAGCAAGTCTGAGTAATTGTACTTAACCTGAAGGGCTCTAGTCACTTACAAAGCAGTCCCCGGGGAGGCAGTGGCCGGTTCATTTAATCAAATTTGTATACTTCCCCGGGGTTTCCCAGGTGGCTCAAATGGTAAAGAATCCACCTGCAATGCAGGAGACCCGGGTTGGATCCCTGGGTTGGGCAGATCCCCTGGAGAAGGGAATGGCAATCCACTCCAGCATTCTTGCCTGGAGAATTTCATGGACAGAGGAGCCTGGCGGGCTACAGTCAGTGGGTCACAAAGAGTCGGACAGGACTGAGTGACTAAACACACACACACGCAGTTCCCCATAGACCCTCAGTGGCTGACATCATGTTCTGGGAAGACTGGCAGAATATAGAGAATTATATCACCTTTAGAGGCGAGAAAACGGAGGTACAGAGAGAGTAAGTGTTTTGCCTAAAGTCACACAGCAGAGCCCATTCTTCAGATCCTCATCTGGGATCCATCTTGGTTATTATTCAGGGGTCTGTCTGCAATAAGGAGCTGTCCCTTTGCAGGGCTCGAAGTCAAAACCCACCCAGAAGTGCCCTTCTTCCTCCAACGAGGATTTGGTTCCCACGGGCAGATCGGAGCTTGTCTACTTTTATTTCATGAGCTTCCTTCAAAGTCTAGATGAGGGGTTCTTGCTGTCAGGAATGGGGTGCACCCCTGGGTGGGGCAATAGGGCCCGTGGGCACAGGTTCTCCTCACCACGGGGTGTGGTCACAGCTGTAATACTACACCCTCCCCTTCCAGGAGCGCTCCCACTGGAGGGAAAGGGGTCTTCTTGCTGTCGGCATGCTTGGCTGCCCGGGTTGGAATCCCAGTCCTGTGTGATTTGGGTAATTTGCATGTCCTCTCTGTGCCTAAGTGTCCCCACCCATAAAGTGGGGATGTTAATACAGGAATTAAATGAGGATTAAATCCACTGGGATTAAGTGTAAGCCTAACAAGAGTCAGCTTCCAGGCCTGCCAGTGCCAGGCTGAGCCCTCGGCACAGCGCCAGCAAAAATTCTCCAGGCTTGGCCCTCCCCTGCTCTTAATCACAGTACCTCATTTCCTCTCTAGTTAAAGTGAGCAAAGTAATTAACATATTAAATATATGTGTGTATATGTATAATCAGTATATCAACATACAGCCAATATTGAATACCTGTGTATATGTATATAAGCAGAGGTACACGTGCACACATACATATTAATATATGCATGCTCAGTCACTAAGTTGTGTCTGACTCTTTGCAACCCCATGGACTGTAACCCACCAGGATCCTCTGTCTGTGGAACTTTCCAGGCACGAATACTGCACTGGGTTGCCATTTCCTCCTCCAGGGCATCTCCCCGATCCAGGGATCGAACCCACATCTCTGGCATCTCCTGCACTGGCAGGCAGATTCTTTACCAAAAAAGAAAAAAAATATGTGTGTGTGTGTATATATATATATATATTTATATTTATATTTAAGAGAAGGAGGTGAAATGTGAGCTAAATCCTTATCTTTTACGTGCAGAGTGCATAGATATTATCTATCTGTAGGGAATCCAGGAAACAACAGTAATCAAACATTATTTGGTGTT
Source organism: Bos indicus x Bos taurus (assembly GCF_003369695.1). Taxonomy (NCBI): domain Eukaryota; kingdom Metazoa; phylum Chordata; class Mammalia; order Artiodactyla; family Bovidae; genus Bos; species Bos indicus x Bos taurus. Next base: position 21,316,459 of record NC_040092.1, on the reverse strand, counting down.
AGAAGGTAGCCACCAGGACTCTAAGTGGAGTTTGAAGAGGCAGAGGGGAACTTCGCTGGCGGTCCAGTTGTTAAGACTCCAAGCTCCCAATTCAAGGGACTCAGGTTCGATCCCTGGTTGGGGAACTAAGATTCCACATGCCAGGCAGCCAAAAGATAAACAAAAACAAACAAAAAAAATTAAAAATAAACAAAAAAAGCAAAGAGGCAGAGGGCAGAGAAGTTGAGAAACAGTTGCTTTGTTATCATAAGCTCTAGACAACTCCCAATAGATTTCTTTTTGAAGTATAGTTGATTTACAATGTTGTGTTAATTTCTGCTGATTCAGTGATACATACATACACACACACACACACTTTTTTTCCTATTCCTTTCCATTCTGGCCCATCACAGGGTATTGGATGGAGACCCCTGTGCTCTACAGTGGGACCTTGTTTATGCATCCTTTGTGTACTAGTCCACATCTGCTCAGCTCAGACTCCCGAGCCACCTGCCTCACCCCTGTCCACCTTGGCAACTGCCAGTCTATTCTCTGTCTATGAGTCTGTTTCTCCCATTCGATTTGTCCCCAAGGGCATGGGATCCAATGGAGCTGGCTCTCAGTGAGAGGCCCAGGGCTGAATGTGCAATGACAATGACATCTGGGCCACAGCCCGGCCCAGCCCGGCCAGCAGAGCCTTGTCCGCCCCTGTTGGCCATCTGGCCTGAGAGGCTTTTCCATGGCCCCCTTGCTCGGTGCCCAGCTTGGGCCACAGGTGTCCCTGCCGGGACATAGCTCCACCAGTGACTCACTTCTTCATTTTTAGCGAATCCTGTGAGCCTGGGGCTGTGTCGGCCCAGCAGCTGTCTGTCTGGGGGTCAGGGACTGTGCACAGAGGGCAGGGACCAGCGTCCGTGCCAGGCCCAGCTCTTGACAACCAGCCCTGTGAGGGACATGGGGACAAAATGCAGCCAGAGCATATCTGGACCTGGGATTGCATCCTTCTGCTGACCTTTGAACGGATGAGTCTGGTCCAGCCTCAGGATGCTCAGTGCCTCAAGCAAGAGGATTAAACTGCTCTAAGGGTCTGTGGGCTGCCTTTCTAGCTTGCAATTCCTGCTGCTCTTTGCTTCTCTCCTTCTAGAAGCTCTCGCCTCTCTCCTTCTAGCTGACTGCATCACTGCACACTCGCGTGCAGAGGCGCACACAGCTGAAAGGGTTTTCGCGGCTGTTAACTTACTGGTTCACACCTTCGGGCTTTAAGGAGCTTTTTAGCTGAAAAGGCCTTTTCTGCCAGCTTCTCCCAGGCTTGAGTAAACAAAAAACTATTTATGTCTTCAGAGCACTTCATTAAAGCAGGGCAGGGATAAGATCGGTGACAGGGTGTAGTAAAAACGCAGTCTTTTAAGTCAGGAGAAGGCAGGCGGCCCCAGGCCAGCTGCGCGTTCTTGGGGAAGCCAGGTCCCCGACCAATTTTTGTTTTGTAAAGCTGAAAGAATAATATCACGAAAGCCCAAATATCCTTCTCCACCATACCTCAACCGTTAACACAATGATATTACAGAATCTCGATCTCATCTCAAAATTCCCCCCATTGGACTTCCCTGGTGGTGTAGTGGATAGGAATCCCTCTGCCAACTCAGGGGACCCAGGTTCAATCCCTGGTCCTTCGATCCACGTGCTGCAGGGCAACTAAGCCCGTGTGCCACAACTACTGAGCCCAAGCACTGAGAGCCTGTGCTCCCCAACAAGAGACGCCACTACAGTGAGAAGCATGTGCACCACAACGAGAGAGCAGCCCCTGCTCACTGCAACTGGAGAGCCCACATGCAGCAACAAAGACCCAGTACAGCCAAAATTTTAAAATAAATAAATGAATATAGCAGTGTGTATATATAAAAAAAAATTCCCCCAATGATCCCAACGATGTTAGAGAACTGCTTTCTTTTTCAGTCTGGGGCCCAAGCATTCGGTGTTCCTAGCTGTCACTGCTGGGGGCCCATTTCCACAGGTCTCTTGTATTTCTGCACATCTTGGGAGCAGACACTCTGGCTGCCCTTTGCCTGGACTGTCATTTCTAGGATGTTTGTGAGGAGTACAGCTCCAAAAGGTAGAGACAGGGTCTCCCTCCAAAGCAAAGTGTAGGCATGTTTACCATCCAGTGTAGGAAAGATAATATCAGGACTTTGCTGGTGATCCAGTGGTTAGGACTCCGAGCTTCCAATGCAGAGGGTGAAGGTTCGATCCCTGGTCAGGGAACTAAGATGTCATAGGCCATATGGAGCAGCAAAAAAAAGAAAGAAAGAAAAGTAATACCTCTCTTGGAGGGCGGGGGGACCAGGCAGGCTTATTGTCCATTATGAAGTATTTGGGCTTCTCCCACTCAGGGCTCCTCTACTATGAGGCAAGCAAGGCACTATGCGTACAGGCGACACTTGGCCTTCTTTGAGTGGCCCTGCGGGACCCGGGGCTTGGGGAAAATGGCAAAGAAATGCCAGCACTCTGGCTACTGTGAGTAGTAACATCCCCTGTCCCTGGTCCCAGGGTCTTCTGTGTTTTGCCAGGACCCAGGCAACAGGGGCAGGCTACCTTCTTAGCTGGCTGGGAGGGTGAGATCTCAGACCTTTCTAGTCTTTGATCATCATTTTCAGACAAGAGTATGAGTCACTTCACACCCCCAATGGTCATTTCTCTTTCATCCTTTATTCTAGAATAATCCCGTGCCTTTCTATGTCTGTCTAGACTTTGATGGTTCCAAAGCATACAGGCCAGTCGTTTTGTAGGAAGTCCCACAGTCGGCGTTAGTTTGATCGCTCCCTGACGATTAGACTCCACATAAACACTCCCGCAGGAAATTCACAGGGTTGTTGTGGTGGCACTAACAGCGGAAGGGACGTCGGGGCAGCTTGTCCCATTGTCGATCAGGCAAACATCTTGTCACTTGGCTGAGGTGGTGCACCACCAAAGTTATCTTTCTCTTTGTAATTCATCCGGAATCTGTGGAAAGATGTTTTGACCCATGGGGATATCCTGTCTCTGACAAGCCTTAACCTCCACAAACTCCAGTCGATTCATCTGCGAGAGGCAGTGTGCTCGGTGACAGCCCCACGGATACCAGGGCAAATTATGCTTTGCTTCAACAACTGAGATCCCCCGACCTGCAGAGCCTAAAATGTTTCCCACCCTGCCCCTTGTAGGAAAAGCCTGCCGTCCCTGCAAGAGTGGCCGGTGGTAGATGGAAGCAGAGTTGTTAGTCAAGGACTTACCATCAGTAAATCTCCTCTAACACGTTCATCCCTCTCTTTCTCTTTGGCCGAGTTGCATGCCTTGAGGGATCTGAGTTCTCTGACCAGGGATCAAAACCATGCCCCCTTCATTGGAAGCTTGGAGTCCTAACCACTGGACCACCAGAGAATTCCCCCAGTATATTCATCTTTCTGTACCAGTTTTGTTACCACTTTTTTCCAGTTTTTTTTTTTTTAGGGTTTCATGGTTTTCCTGCTCTCAAGCTGCGCTTAAAATTAAACACAAACATCTTCAGGGCTTGACGCATGTGGACCCAGGGTGCACGCACAGCGGACTAAAAGCTGTGGAAGCTGCCCCTTCTTCATGCCTCTCGCTTGGCGAATCTGTGAGAGGCAAAATGTTCCCAAACTTGGCACGCCATCTAAATCGGTTTCAAAGGATTTTCTCTGACTAGAAAGCATGATGTTACGTGAATTGCTGAATATGTCTGCCGAGATCCATGATGCATAAACATGATTTCTTGATTTTTTCTTGCCTGGAGAATCCCATGAACAGAGGAGCCTAGCGGGCTACCGTCCATCGGGTCACAAAGAGTCAGACACGATTGAAGCGATTTAGCACGCATGCACTCAGACACACGGTTGAGGGGAGTGGGAATGAAAAAGTTGTTATACTGAGAAAATTCCTCCAAAAATCACAATGGATTTTCACTTTGCCAGTATGACAAATACTCGTTAACTGGACAGTTGTTCTCTACATCTGAATAAAGAAGCAGAAAGGACACTTGTGTGCATTAAATATACATAAGTGGACTTCTCCAGTGGTCCAGTGGTTAAAACTGTCTTCCAATGCAAGGGAGTACAGTTTTGATCCCTGGTCAGGGAACTAAGATCCCTTATGCTGCACAGTGCGGCCAAAAACTTAAAATTAAAAAAAAATTAATTTAAAAAATAAAAATGCAAGTTTCCTTTTTCAAAAAAAAACACAACATACATAAGAGTAAGTCTAGCCTGGGTGGAGTCAAAAGGAGGCAAGAGTAGCTGAGAGGCATGCAGACGAGAGAACAAACTCTTTCCGCCTGTTGCTGCTGCTGCTGCTGCTAAGTCACTTCAGTCTTGTCCAACTCTAAGCGGCCCCATAGACGGTAGCCCACCAGGCTCCTCCGTCCTGCAGGCAAGAACACTGGAGTGGGGTGTCATTGCCTTCTCCAAAATTCTTTCCTGCTGCTGCTGCTGCTGCTATGTCGCTTCAGTCATGTCCGACTCTGTGAGACCCCATAGACGGCAGCCCACCAGGCTCCCCTGTCCCTGGGATTCTCCATGCAAGAACACTGGAGTGGGTTGCCATTTCCTTCTCCAGTGCATGAAAGTGAAAAGTGAAAGTGAAGTCGCTCAGTCGTGTCCAACTCTTCGTGACCCCATGGACTGCAGCCTACCAGGCTCCTCCATCCATGGGATTTTCTAGGCAAGAGTACTGGAGTGGGGTGCCATCGCCTTCTCCAAAACTCTTTCCTAGCTCCTGCCAAACTCCAAGCTATTTCTCTGTGCCTCAGAGGGACTGAGGGTGGAGGCAAGCTGCCAGGGGCCCTGTATTCCCCTCCTAGAGGGCCCTGGGGTGAATACACTGCAGCGTAGGGCAGACAAATACTGTTTGCATTCATTTCTCAAGGAAGACACAAGTCCGGGCAGATTTTCTGGTTGTGTGGTTTGCAGCTGACAGTGGAGACCAGGGGCATTGAGTAGGAAGCCAAAGAAAGACTCTGGGCTCCTGGCATGATGCCCCGGAACTCCAGGGAGGCAGAGTCTGGGTACCAGACTCTAGAGAGGGTGTGGCGTGGGCAGAGGGAGGCTCAGCAGTGCTCTCCATGTAGTCTCAAGACACTGAGGGAAAGGGAGAGGAACTCTTATCCTCTGTGTCTTCAATCATGCTACCATGTGTGCTAAGTCGCTTCAGTAGTGTCCGACTCTTCGCTACCCTATGGACTGTAGCCTGCCAGGCTTCTCTGTCCATAGGATTCTCCAGACAAGAAAACTGGAGTGCGTTGCCATGCCTTCCTCCAGGGGACAGGGATCGAACTCCTGTCTCTTATGCCTTCTCTCTTGCATTGGCAGGTGAGTTCTTTACCACTAGCGCCACCTGGCAAACCCATCTCTTCAATCAGTAGTTATTAATTGAGCACCAGCTGTATGCATGGTATGGAGGATACAGCCATGGACAAGTCAAGCTTGGTCCCCACTGTTATGTAATTTCTAGTCGGGGCTGGAGATGGATGGGAGAGAAAACAGCTGATCAAGATAATTTCAGAGACTTATGAATATTATACAAATACAATGGGATGACGGGAAGATAATAACCAGGATGGGTCTGCTGTTGATGGGTTGGTGAAGAGAGCCAAGGAAGCTGCTTTGGAGGTGGGTTTGAAGGGTGAAAAGGAGCTGGCCCTGAGTAGAGTCTGAGAAAGGGCATTCCTTGAAGAGGACACTGAAGGTGCAAAGTCCCTGAGGCCACCACAAACTTGAGGTACTCTTTATTTTTTAATAATGTAACACAGGATTTATTAGCAGTAAGGGTCATATTCAATTCAAAATAGAAGACATTTTCTATAAAAAATTACAATGTAATATCCCTTCAGCTGGGGAGTGGCAGAACCAACAATCAAAACCACGTGTCTATTCTGAGTGTCCTGTTCTTATCCATGCCTTTAGTAAGTTTTAGACTAAGTGAAATGTAGATTTTGTTGGAAATAGCTGAACCAAATCTTGAAGTGCTCTTTATATAGGGAAGAATGAAAAGAGAGAGACAGAGGGGAGTGGGGTGGTGGTGGAAATAAACAGAGAAAGGGAGACAAGAAAAAAATAGATAGGGGAACTTCCCTGGAGGTCTAGTGGTTAAGACTCCATGCTTCCAACACAGAGGGAACAAGTTCAGTCCCTGGTCAGGGAACTAAGATCCCACATGCCATGCAGAAACGTAAAGAAATAATTTTTAAAAAGAAAGAAAAAGGAACTGGAAGACAAAAAGTGAAAGAGATCGGTTGTGAAAGCCTGGAGGTGAAGGACAGGAAAACTCATGGGGGCGGGGAAAGAAAGCCACTGGCTATAGAAACAAATTGTGTGCCTGTGGGGGGAGGGAGACAGGCGTGTGCAAAGCAGGCCCACACTGCCTTCACTCCGAACGGCCCCTTCTTGTCTCTACATGCACGGACTTGGAATTTTTGCTGGCTTCCTGTGTGTTTAGTTCTTATTTCCCCAATTGGATTACAAACTTAGCAAAAGCAGAGCGTATGACTTATACTGTTTCCCCCCTTTCTGCACAGCACTTACCACAAGGCTCTGTGTACGGTGGGCTCATTAATTATTGTTTGAACAAATGGATGGATGGGTAGCTTCTCAAACTAGACTGAAAGAAAGTGAAGTCACTCAGTCGTGTCCGACTCTTTGTGACCCCGTGGACTGTAGCTTACTAGGCTCCTCCGTCCATGGGATTTTCCAGGCAAGAGTACTAGAGGGGGTGCCATTTCCTTCTCCAGGGGATCTTCCCAACCCAGGGATTGAAGCCAGGTCTTCCATTTGCAGGTGGATTCTTCTACCAGCTGAGCCACCAGGGAAGCTAGACTGTGTCTCTCTGCCACTAGCCACGTTGTTTACTTTTTGCTCAGGTTGTATAAACATTGTGCACATAGATATGCCCATGTGAAACACAAGCTCACTTAGCTTTAAAATTGTCTCTGACCTTCAGCAAGTTGGCAAACTGAACAGCGGTTTAGGATGAGGCAAGGATTACCTGGTACATCTGAGTGAACAAGGATGCCTGAGCTAGACACATCAGTGTTTAGCTGAGATGAACAAGAACAGGAAGGAGATATTAAAAAGAAGATGGAAATACAGGTAAGCGTGGCCAAATTGCTAAGGCTCACCGGTTTTGAAGTCCTGCTCTCCTTCCAGGAGTTGTGTGTGCTAAGTCACTTCAGTCGTGTCCGACTCTTTGCAACCCTATGGACTATAGCCTGCCAGGCTCCTCTGTCCATGGGATTCTCCAGGCAAGAATACTGGAGTGGGTTGCCATGCCCTCCTCCAGGGGATCTTCCCTACCTAGGGATCGAACCCACATCTCTTATGTCTCCTGCATTGGAAAGTGAGTTCTTTACCACTAGTGCCACATGGGATGCCCTCCAGGGGATGAGGCTGCACTGTATCCCCCAGGCTTCTGGGCAGTTAGGTGTGGCCACTGGACTGTGGATGGGATCCATGTATGGATCCATGGGATCCATACATCTAAGACCAATCCATAGAACTTCTGCATTCCTTCTCTCACAACTGGCTGAAGGGAGGGGATTCAAAGGACCTAAAGGAGGGAGGAGCCATAGGATAAGGGAGCCTGAGTTCCTGAGTGACTATGTAAAGAAAAGCCTGCTTGCTGATAGCTCTGTAGCTGCTGAGAAATGGGGATTGTTTGTTACAGCAGCTAATGCTGCCTAACCTGACCTATATAGAAGAGATGGAGAAGACGAGAAGTATAGGGCTTTTCCTTTGCGCAGAAGAACCCAGAAGACAGAGATCTCCATTCAGTGGTGTCTAGATGTCAACTATGGGAACACAGCCCAGGGGGGTGAAATTCTCTCTGTGACACCAGGGTGGCCCAAAAGCCCAGGAAAAGAAGGACAGAGGGCTTCATTTCCCAAGGCATCAGGTTCCCAAACAGGGGCATCTAAAGTCAAGCCACTGGATGAGGGGACTGCAAATTTCATATTTTAAAAACAAGAGGGAAAAAAGGATGATAGATTAATAGTTGAAAAAAAAAAGAGGTTTGATTGGAACTCCATCTTGAAACATAAATCTAAAACGATAAAACTAAAATTAAGGTAAGTTCACTTTCATTTACCAAAGTATGGTAACTGCGCTAATGCTTAGAATAGACAAATAACCAATAATAATTTTTTTCTTTAACTTTCCGTGTTTATTTCCCCCCCAAATTGTCTAAAAGCATGATTGACATGCTTCCCTTCACATTTGACCTTTCACAGCCCTTGTGGTTCAGAGATGATTTTTTTCTTTTCAGTTCACTGCAGCACTGTTTACAATAGTCAGGACATGGAAGCAACTGAAATGGTCAAACTGGGTTAATGGGTAAAGAAGATGTGATCCATATATATAACGAAATACTGCTGCTGCTGCTGCTGCTGCTGCTAAGTCACTTCAGTTGTGTCCGACTCTGTGCGACCCCATAGACGGCAGCCCACCAGGCTCCGCCATCCCTGGGATTCTCCAGGCAAGAACACTGGAGTGGGTTGCCATTTCCTTTTCCAATGCAGGAAAGTGAAAAGTGCAAGTGAAGTCGCTCAGTCATGTCTGACTCTCAGCGACCCCATGGACTGCAGCCCACCAGGCTTCTCCGTCCATGGGAGGTTCCAGCCAAGAGTGCTGGAGTGGGGTGCCATTGCCTTCTCCAAAATACTACTCAGCCATAAAAAAGAATGAAATAATACCATTTTGCAGCAACCTGGATGAACCTAGAGACTGTTATACTGAGTGAAATAGTCAGACAGGCAAAGATAAATTGCTCTTTTGTGGACTCTTAAAAATGTACAATGGGACTTCTTTATAAGGTAGAAATAGAGTCACAGATGTCGAAAACAAACTTATGGTTGCCAGGGTGGAAAGTGGGTGATTGGAAATGATCTACACACACAACTATGTATAATAGAGATAACTAATAAGAACCTACTTGATAGCACAGGGAACTCTACTCAGCCCTCTTTAATGACCAATACGGGAAAAGAATCTTAAAGAGTGGCTGTATGTATATGTACAACTGATATACTTTGTGGTACACCTGAAATTAACACAGCATTGTAAATCAACCATACTCTAATAAAAATTTGAAACTACATACATAAAGAGCAAAAAGGGGGGAAAAGAGTCCATTTCCATGGGCTTCTTTTAATCCTTTCAAATTCAAGTCACTGTTATGCAGGCAAGATGCGGTATGGCTGGGTAAATTTGGATCAGCCACTGTCCCTCAAGTGACTGCGGATACAAGATGCTTTATCTCCAACTTCACGGCAGATGGTTCCGAAATGTGTGTCTCTCTTGGTTCCCTACAGGACGTGCCAAGCAAGGCGTCTGCCGTTGCCACTGTCCTACGGGAGGGACTTAGAGCTAAGCGGCATCTTGCAAGGGGATCCCCTCCGTGGAACTTAAATGGCCACCTTGGCTTTGGAGCCACTTGCTGACATGAGCTGAGGTTGGAATGCTGATCCTGGCTCTTCTGGGAGGTTCCCAGGCTGCTGTTTACTCTGATTCCTGGCTATCCACCCTATTTCCGACTACTGTTTTTCTAGCCTACTTAGCTATTCATGGGGAAAATATCACAGTGGGTAGGAAGTTTTTGCTCAAAAGCCAAACAAAGAGAGAAAAACAGGGCAAAGGCAAAGCTGCTTATTAAAAAAACAGACTTTGAGAAATTCCGAATGCTCTTGTTAAGAAATCATTTCCCAGGGTTCCTGAACGTACAGGGAAAACTCGAAAGCTGCAAAAATAATCCAAGCTGGAGAAAGATACCCTTGTTTGCGATTTGTTTTCTATACATTTTTGTCTGTCTGTTTGCTTTCTGTATGTTTGTTAGAATTGGCCCAGGATGAGGCCCCTGGCACCTGCCAGGTTCGAGGGCTCAGGGAAGGCTCTGCTTTGAAGCCAGCTGGACAAAAAGCTGGACATCTGAAAGCTTCTTAGAATCTCTCCTCTTGCCCTGACTCAAAACGTAGCTTTTCTATAGTCACTCTTGGTGCCTAGTTTCTTTCTTTCTTTTTTTAAATTATCATTAGCCTATTTTTAAAGGGCTTTATTTTTCTTACAATGTTGCTTCTGTTTTTTGTTTGTTTGTTTGTTTTGGCCCCGGGGCGTGAGTGATCTTAGCTCCCGGACCAGGGATCAAACCCACACCCTTACACTGGAAGTTTCAAGTACCTTGGTTTCTTCTTTAACTTTTTATTTTGTATTGGGGTACAGGCGATTAACAATGTTCCGATAGGCTCAGGTGAACACCATTGGAAGGGACTCAGCCATACATACACATATATTCATTCTGCCCAAGTGCCTTGGTCTCTAATCAAAGACGAAGTGGAGGGAGAGGAAATGTTTTCCTTGGAAAAGACAACTGGCTTCTTCTCATCTTTCAGGGCTCTGCTCACCTCCTCGAGGCACCTGCCCTGATTACTCTGCCTGATTGCCCCTTCCTGGTAGATCAGACGGTAAAGAATCTGCCTGCAATGCGGGAGACTTGAGTTCGATCCCTGGGTTGGAAAGATCCTCTGGAAAAGGGAATGACTACCCACTCCAGTATTCCTGCCTGCAGAACCCCTTGGACAGAGGAGCCTGGTAGGTTACAGTTCATGGGTAGCAAAAAGTCAGACACAACTGATCATGCATGAACCTCCCCCAGTCACTCTATTCCAACACCCTGCTTTGCAATCTTCGAAGAATGTATTGCCACCTAAAATTATGAGGCTCACTGTTCTGTGTCTCCCACACAAGTGGGCAACTCCATGGAGGAAAGAAGCTTATCTGTTTTATTCACTCATCAATTCCCAGCCCCTGGAAAAATGTTGGATACATAGTAGATGCTCAATAAACACTTTGTTGAATTAAATTGAATCCTTAAGTTAGAAACACTGAAGAAGAAAGGATAAAAAACATCACATTCCAGAATGACTGGACTCGACTTCTTGGAAGTTTCTTTACAGGAAAAAAAATACATATATACGCATATATCTTTTTCCATAAGGAGATTCAATGAATGCAACTCTTGTGCAAAGCATGGCATGAAATAACCAGGGTCGTTGTGAGGAATACAATGAGGTAATTGTGTAAAGTACGTAACGGAGTGTCTGGTACATTGTGAGTGTGAAGTGAATATTGGCAATTAATAATAACCCATACTGAGCTCAAGGTCCACCAAGTTCTGTCTTTTCCACACGTGCTGTTATAAATCTACATCTTCCATTTCCAGTCCTTCTGGTTTTTTGAGATGTGGTTTGATCTCTGCACATTTCATCTTGTTATGTTCTGCCAAAAATATTTCATCATTCAGCAAACTGTTCTTCCCAGCTTGGTATCATTTTTTAATGTGATCAGCACATCTTTGAAGACCTTGTAAAAAATCATTAATAAAAATGTTAATGTGAATGAGACAAGGGGAGAGTCCTGTGTCATACCACTAGAGACCTTTCTGTAGGTTGGCATCTGCAGCATTTAATTAGCATCCCCCTTGGTTCATCACTGTGATGGTTATAAAATCATTTAATCATGCTATCAGTGAGCTTACATTTCTCCATATTGTTTATGAGAAATAATCTTATCAATGCCTTGCTGAAAGGCAGTTACACTTATAGCTACAGAATTCTTCTGATTTATCACTCTACCAAACCAGAATAATCTATCAAATAAGTAAAAGGCATCTGTCAGGCATGACTTGTTCTAAGTGAACCCATATTGGCTTCCAGAGATCACTCTTTTTTTTATAAATTAAAAACAATCCTGTTAGTAACTGTATCAGTCAGTGTAGGTTAAGTTATGCTTAACTTAATCATAAGTTGGGCTCGAGAGCTACAACTACTGAGTCTGTGCACCACAAGTAGAGAAGCCCTTGCACTGCAACAGAGACCCAACTCTGCCAAAAAAAAGAGTGACTCAAAGTAGACTATGGGCTTTAGTTAACACTAAGAGGTCATCAGGTGTACTAAAGGTATTGCACTAATGCAAGATGTTGGTAACAGGGGTGGCTATGTGCAGAGACGGAGTGTGTGCTCAGTCACTTGGGTCATGTCTTACTCTTTGCAACCCTATGGACTGTAGATCTCCATGCTCCTCTGTCCATGGAATTTCCCAGGCAAGAACACTAGGATGTATTGTCATTTCCTTCTCCAGCGGAACTTTCCAAACCAGGGGTCGAACCCATATCTCTTGCATCTTCTGCACTGGCAGGCAGATTCTTTACCAGCAGTGCCACCTGGGAAGCCCTCTTCCCCAAGAGAGTCAAGCTTTTTCAGTCCTCCTGGGGAGAAGGTTTGTGGTTAGATAGGCCCAGCACCCCCATTCCCTTTGGCTAAAGAACACCAAGAGCTTGGTCACTTTATAGTGATGTTCCCACCAGACTGAGCAGCACCCCAGGAGGATGCAGGACAGGGGGGCTCAGGCACCATGACCCAAGCTGTTCCCTCTGCACCCCTCCTATCTGTCACCTCCCATCACTTCAACCCTTCACATCCCCTCACAGTCTTCATCCAGCTCCACTAGGCGCAGTGGGACTGCTCCCACCTCGGGGCATCCCTCAGACCTTTCTGGCTGCTTCCCCACATGCAGGGGCCTTCCTGCCCCTTGCACATGCATAGCTGAGTGTGGAGAGATTCACAGCCATGGAGCCACCAGCAGGGGCAGCTGCTGATGGTGGGATGCTCTCCCTTCCCATCCCCCGGGAGGACAGATGTGAAGCTGCATCTCAGAAGATGGTCCTACAGGACGGAGCTCCGACTGATAAGGACTGGGTCCTTCCTGCCCTGTTCCCTCACTTCCAATACCTGGGACCACAGTTGCAAACAAACTAACTTCTTGCAAGTCTAAAGCTCTGCTTTAGGGCTCAACCCAGGCTAAGACATCGGCTGTCTACAGGTGACACCTAATCTGTTCCCACCTGTCATGCATGGACACACACATACTCTGGTGCTCCTGTCACCTTCCCCAAATCCATCCACAGGGAAGGGTTTCCCAAGCAATAGCCACTCTTCCTTCAGGCTTCCCTGGTGGCTCAGATGGTAAAGAATCTGCCTGCAATGCAGGAGACTTGAGTTCGATCTCTGGGTTGGGAAGTTCCCCTGGAGAAGGGCCAGGGGAGACCCACTCCAGTGTTTTTGCCTGGAGAATATCATGAACAGAGGAGCCTGGTGGGTGCTACAGTCCATGGGTCGCCAAGAGTCAGAAGCAACTGAGTGACTACCAGCCACGAAGACCCAAAGGAACCAGCTCCCCAGGGCACACGCTGAGTTGTCTGTGATGCCTGAACAGCAGCCGAGAGGGTGGGCACATGGTGAGCCGGGACGCAGAGGTTTCAGGGGAGGGGAGGGGTGCTGTCTGGTGGAGGGGCCGCAGACACGCACCCCTAAATTACGATATTTTCCTTCTCAAGGCTGAATGAATGCAGCCTCAGACAGACGCTGCCCCACAGCTGTTTGTGGCGGGGGCCCCGTGGCAGGCCAGTGACTTTGAAAAGGGGGATTGGAGGGCAATCTGACAAAGGGACCACTGTCTTTGAGGGAACTTGATGTGAGCCCAGCAGGGCTGAGCGGCGGGAGTTTGCACAGCTGCGGCTGGAAGCAAACATGTACTTTTAGCTGACCTGGGCCCCGTGGCTTCGCGCGTTAAACCTGACACTTTCCAGATGTACGCTGCCCTCCCTCTGGCACCATCCAGAGCACCACGTCCCCAGGTCCACACACACTCCCCAGGCGGCCTTGTCAATGTCGCATTGTGCTGGGGACCCCGGGTCTCTCCCGCGAACTCCACACCCCAACCTGAAGGTGAGTGCCCCCGGGCTGAGCTGGAGATTTACGAGCTGGATTTCAAACTAGTTCAAGTTCAAAGTCAGCTCAACAGCAGCTGCCACTCTGACCTCCGTCATTTCTTCATGCCTGGCTCCAGGTTGGGTGATGAGTGGATGCTGAGGCTGCCTTCCAGAGGGTTCTTTTGCAAGCTGCCTTTGGGCAAATTCACCATCTGAGGGGAGGTTCAGAAGGAGTTTTGGAGTGCAGAAGGGTATCCCCACATGGCCGTGATCTCTCAGTCCCACCTGGCCTGGAGGAAAGCACGTGACCCCAAAGCGTGAACTCGGGCAGGCCACGTGGCGACCTCAGGTGCTATGAGACCTCCAGGAGGGGGCGTTACAAACCCCCGCGGTGGCGCGAGCCTTCTCCAGCACCATCCATTCTGGAAATCACTCAGCTCAGCAGTCCTAACTGGAGCGTGGGGGCAACAAATGCTCTTAGGGTGCTGAGGGAGGCCAGGGATGGTGGGGGTGGCGGGGGGGGGGGGCGGGGCGGGGCGCCCGGACACTTGGACACTCTCTGCGGCAGGAGGAAGCTGGCTTGACTCCGTGACTCCCCCTATGCTCTGAACTCAAACAGGCAGGAGAAGCCGGCGTGGGGCCCCAAGACCATGGAGGGTGTGCCCCAGCCCTGGTGGGTGCAGATATAAGAGGAGCCATGGTCCCAGCCTGCTCGTGGTCGAGGGTGGGTAAAACGAGGTGACTGGTGTTGGGGAGAGTCCTTTGGGGGGTTGAGAGTGCTGACTCACAGGGTACTTTTCCTCCTGGGACAAACCTGAGGACTCTGGGGACATGAGCTGCTCGAGGGAGCTGGAAAGGGCGCCCGGAGGCTCAGAGGCTCCAGAGCTCAGCCCTCGGGGGACCCCAGGAAGCAGAAAGCATCCTTCAATTCCTCCCTTCATTAAAGCATTTATTCTTGTGTGCTCTTCAGTGAGTTCTGGGTGTGGAATACATCATTTCTCTGCATCTTCATTTTGTTTTGTTCAGTCGCTGAGCCGTGTCCCGACGCTTGTGACCCCTGGACTGCAGCGCACCAAGCTTCCTTGTCCTTCACCACCTCCTGGAGTTTGCTCAAACTCATGTCCATTGAGTCAGGGATGCCATCCAACCATCTCATCCTCTGTTGCCTCCTTCTCCTCCTGCCCTCAATCTTTCACAGCATTAGGGTCTTTTCCAGTAAGTCAACTCTTCGCACCAGGAGGCCAAAGTATTGAAGCTTCGGCTTCATCTTCATTTCTACTGGGGTACAGTTTGCACATGTGGGGAGCATACATCTCAAATGTCCATCTCTGTGCATGCATTGTTATATGTGTGGACACCATGCGACCATACCCAGAGCCTGGTGTAGAAGATGTCCATCATCCAGAGGGCTCCCTCAGCCTCCTCCCAGCCAACAACCCCAGAGAGACCTCCACCTGGACTTGGATCATCACTAATGACTTTCGCCTAAAGATCAACTAAGATTCATCTTTTTGCCTCAAGGCAGGGAAATAGAACAACTCGGTAAAATGTAAATGGTGAACTTCCCTGGTGCTCCCAATGCAGGGGGCCCAGGTTCAATCCATGGTCAAGGAACTAAGATCCCACGTGCTGCAAGTAAAGATCCTGTGTGTCACAATGAAGATCAAAGATCCTGCGTGCCACAACTAAGACCTGGCACAGCCAAGTAAATAAATAAATACTTTTAAAACATGCAAATGGTATCATATCAGATGGGCCCTGCTGTGTCTGGCTTCTTTCACTCAGCATAATATTGTTGAGGTTCACCCATGTTGTCAGGGGTATTAGTGGCTTGCTCTTTTTCCTTACTGTATAGTATGCTTTGAGTGGATACGTTGTAATTTGCTTAGCCATTTGCCATTGAATGGATGTGTGTTTCCCCTTCCCCAGCATGGATACTTGCAATCCTAACCTCCAATGTGATAGTATTAATATTAGGAGGTAAGCCTTTGGGAGGTGAGTAGGTCACAAGGATGGATTGTGCCTTTATAAATGAGGCCCCAGAGAGCCCCCTCACCCCTTCCACCATGTGAGAAGATGGGAACCTGGATGAGGGCTCCCCACCAGGCACTAAATCTGCCTATGCAGTATAAAGAAAGCAGCACTCTGGGGAGTGGGGGTCAGGTCCACACTCCTTCCCACTGGGGTCCTTGGGGTGGATGGGTTTGGTGACAGAGCATCGGAGAATCTGTGTGTGGTACCTGCCCATCACTCTCCCCCTGAAGGGCCTGGTGGCCTGAGTGAAGGCTGGTGGAGCAAGAGACCTCAAAGTCAAGATGGGAAAACAGGGACTTCCCTGGTGGCCCAGTGGCTGAGACACCATGCTCCCAGGGCAGGGGTCCTGGGTTCAATCCCTGGTCAGGGAACTTGATCCCACTTGCCACAGCTGGGAGCCCGCATGCTGCAACTAGGGGTTTGCATTCCACAACTGCAAAAAATCCCATGTGCTGCAGTGAAGATCAAAGATGCCGTGGGCTGCGTCTGGGACCCTATACAGTGAAATAAGTGTTGTTATTGTTTAGTTGCTAAGTTGTGTGACTCTTTTGTGACCCCCATGGACTGTAACCAGCCAGACTCCTCTATCCAAGGGATTTCCCAGGCAAGAATACTGAAATGGGTTGCCATTTCCTTCTCCAAGGGATCTTTCTGACCCAGGGATCGAATCTGTGTCTCCTGCACTGGCAGGCAGATTCTTTACCACCGGGCCACCAGGGAAGTCACACAGAGAATTTCAACATCTCAGGTCTTAGAAGATTATAATATCATAATAATATTTGTGTGCTTACCTGGGCCAGGCACTATTTTAAGGCCCTGATATAAGTTACTCTGTTTAGCCTTCACAGCACCTGTATGAGGTCAGTTAGGGGGAACCAGTACACAAGGTGTTTGGGGTCATTCAGTGAGGAAATGGCAGAGCTGGGGTTCGCAGGGAGGTTCCAGAGCTGTGCTCCTCTGCACTCTGCTCCCCAACCCAGGACACTGCCTGGGGTAACCCCACACGTGCTCTGTCCTTGGCATTTCCTCCCAAGATTCCTTCACACACGTCTGCAGAGTACAGACCTCTCTGCTTCTATAATCTACCTCGGGACCTAGACAGGCAGCCCTTACATTGGGACTGCACTGCAGGACAGGCTCACTCATTTTCTAGTCATTGCGTTACTCGGTTGTGGCTGTTGTAACAGAATTCCATTGACTAAGTGGCTTAAACAGCAAACATTTATTTCTCACTGTTCTGGAAGCCAGAAATTTGAGATCAGAGTGCTAGCATGGTATGGGTCTGGGTAGAAGCCTCCTCCTGCCTGTTCTTGCTTTATCCTTACATTGTGGAGAGAGAAAGAGAGGAGGCAAGCTGTCTTGTGTCTCTTCTCTTAAGGGCACCAACCTCAACTTGAGGGTGGTACCGTCATGACCTCCTCACCCCAAAGACCCCACCTCCTGACACCATCACCTTAGGGGTCAGGGTTCCAGCCTCTGAATGCTGGGGGGATTCAAACATTCAGTCCATAGCAGTCATGATAAAAGGGGGGCCTGGATCCTTCAAGCAAATCATCTAAGAGGGTCTATATTAATTGAGGGGTTAAGCCTATTATCTCCACTAACTGCCTGGGAAGGAGGAAGCAGGTGCCCTCAGAACTCACTGCAGGGTTACTGGACCTCCCCGTTGGCTGTGGGAACCCCAGTTGTGAGTCCTGAAACTGTATTCATTTGTATTCCACTTTGTGGAGCCCTGGTGCAGCCTGGGTCTCCATCCTCCCAGGGGAGACCATGTCCCAGAGGGCCTGGGGACCTACAGTTCTGGCTCCCTGCTCTCTGCTCCCCTGGATTCTGTCGATCTGATCTGATTTCCATCTGCCTTGTGAACCAGTCCATTCTTCTCCCTGAGGACAGACAGCCAATCACAGGCTCCCCTCTCTGCTTACCTTCATGGCTCTGAATCCTCCCTTTGTGAAGCTGGTGGCAAAAGCGAGCTCTTTGGAGCATTCAGGAGAGGCTCTCTGAGCCCTGCCTAAGGACAATGAGTGCGGGCTTGTTGTCTTCTGGGAAAAGAAGAGTGAAAAGAAATTCAGAGCCGTGGCTGTTAAACTTGGAGAGACCAGGCGGCCCCGTGCGCTCCCAACCTCATGCAGAGATGCCCCGGCAGGGTCCTGTGGTGTGCAGCCTGGACCGCATCCATCAGCATGAGCTCCTGAGGCCGGGCGTCTAAGAAATGCTTCCCAATTAAACACTGATGTTCTTGCAAATGCAAGCTGGTGAGATGAATTCCCCATGAGTTAACACACATTCACACCTGTGCATACACATGTGCACACACACAGGGGGACAAATAACAGGCAAAGAAGAGGCCTGTCGTGGATTGAATTGTGTTCCCTCCAAAGATAGGTCCTAGGCCCCCCAGGGACCTGTGAATCGGACCTTATTTGGCAATAGGGTCTCTGCAGATGTGATCAAATGAAGATGAAGTCTCCCTGGAGTGCGGTGGGTCTAACCCTAACCATAGGCGTCCTTAGGAGGTCAGAAGACAGACACACAGACGAGGGATCCGTGTGCAGATGCAGATGGGGGCGGAGACTGGAGTGAGGTGTTTACTGGCTGAGGGGGTCCAAGGAGGGCCGGGTGCCCCCAGAAGCTGGGGGTGAGGCCTGGGACAGATCCGCCTCTGGGGGCTGGAGGGATCGGCCCCACCCACACCTTGATTTTAGACTTCTAGTTTTAGGAATTGTGAGAAAATAAATCTTGGATGTTTTTAGCCTCCCTGTCGTGGTCCCTTCTTATAGCCGCCCTAGGAGGCACATACAGGGCCTGAGGAGGAGCAGGAAAAGAAAGAAACCCCTCCCATCTCCTGCTGCCTTCGCTCATGCTGGCCTTTGAACGCTTTCATTTGGCCAGTGTCCCCTGTGCCCAAACGTTGATTTATCTGCCTAAACACTTGGCACGTGGCCAGGGGCCTGGACCTATGCTGGGGACCAGGGTTACATTGTTCCACTCAGAGGTGACATCAAGGTCATGACTATAACCCCGAGAAAGCCCTGCAGGATCTGGACCCCCCCGGTCTTCTCTCGAGCTGGCTCCAGCCAACCGCCATCTTACTAATCATGTTCTGGGGCTTAGGATGTAGACGTCTTTGCAGGGTCATTATTTATCAGATGCAGCAAGCTGACTGCTGAGACTTAGATTTATTGGGGTGACTTGCGAAGGGGAGTATCCGTGGGATGATGCAAAGGTTCTCCTTGGAGCATCTCTAAGCCCATGCTCAGTAAATGTTTGCTGCTCTGGTTATTAATATTATTACTGACAGTAACATCAATAATATTGATAACAATACCAATAATATTGTTATATAATATTAATAATATTGATATTGTCAATTATTGAGAATAATATCAATAATACTGATAACATGAATAAAACTACTGGCAATATCAATAATACAATGATATAAAATTATCAATAATATTATTGATAACATCAATTATACCAATAAAGTCATTGATAATAATACAATATTATCACTAATAATTCCAATATTATGGGGCTCAGCCATTGATGGTTTCACAATCAGGGGACCTATGGGCCTGAGCCCAAAAGTGGCTCTGCCTAGAGATACTCTCTACATAACTAACGTCGAACCTCTGATGGTGATGTGGCAGGCCATTTGATAGAATTTCTTATAGACACTAGTGTGGCCTTGTCAATCTTAACCCAAAGGACTGGAAACCTTAGCAATCGTAAGAAATACATAATGGGGTTGTCAGGGAAGAAACTGGGGCACGCTTTCCTGGAGCCCAGAGAGATCTGAAGTCACCTTTTACTGCAGGGGAAATCTACAGATGAACCATTGGAAGGAATATGGACAGACAGACACTAAAATAATGCATAAAATAGGGAGACCCTCCACAGATGTTTATAAGGGGAAAATCATTAGAAATCCCTTAACGGGAAAAATATCATGCGAAGGAGGTAGAGATATGGATCTTGAGCTAAGAAAGTGATTTGGAAGGATCTTAGGAACTTTTTTCATGAGGGTTTTGTTGAAACAGGTACAATAATGGTTATTCTTGCCCAACACATTCAGAATATGCTGCTGCTGCTGCTAAGTCACTTCAGTCGTATCCTACTCTATGCGACCCCATAGATGGCAGCCCACCAGGCTCCTCTGTCCCTGGGATTCTCCAGGCAAGAATACTGGAGTGGGTTGCCATTTCCTTCTCCAATGCATGCATGCATGCTAAGTCGCTTCAGTCGTGTCTGATTCTGTGCGACCCTATGGACAGCGGCCCACCAGGTTCCTCTGTCCACAGGATTCTCTAAGCAAGAATACTGGAGTGGGTTACCATTTCCTTATCCCAGAATATGCTAAGTTCCAGCTATTCTCCTGTCCCAAGAGCACAGGATACCCTCACCCACCACCACCAACCCAGGCCACATGCCAGCCCCAAGAAACGCAAATTCTCAAGCATCATTGAACTGCAGTTTGCCTCCAAAATTTGACCCAGGGTCTCAGTGACAAAGAGGATGGATCATGATTTCAAGAAAGCTGACCTCGTGCTTAGATTACACAGAGAAGGAATTATCTCTCTTTCTCTGTGATGCAATCAATACAGAGGCTGTGCTTACCTGGTTCAGGGCCTGGAAGCCTGGTCCAGGAACTAGTTGAGGAGGGGACACAGTTGACAGTGTGGTGATGGCCATCTCTCTATCTCTTTGTTTCTCTGCTTAGGAACCCGTTTTTCCTGTACCATCTCCTCTTTCAGTCCCCACCTGGGAGAAAGAAGGGCTGAACATCCCTTTAGCCAGGCCAGCCTGCTCTTCCAAACCTGTCCTTTTCCCAACATGAGGCCCACACTGAGGAGGGACACTGGGTTGGGATGTACTCATCAGGATGCTGCTGCGGGAACAGGCTGGAGATTTGCGGGGCCTGGACCACCTCCAGGTGCCTGCTCGCTGGAGGCTGCGTCCGCCTGCTCATCAGAGCAGGGAGTGGGTGGTTCTGATGACCTCCTCTTCTTTCACATTTTTTGGGTCTTAGTCTTTCAATCAATTGCCATGCAAGGTTTTCCAGAATCCAGCACATGTGGAAGTGGGTAGCAGTCCGTGCAGACTTTCTGGGATCCAGCAGGAGAGGCAGAGCCGGGAAGGAAACCCAGGCTGTTTCCCAGGCCTGCTCTCTAACCTCCACCCTACACTGCCACCCTCTACTCTCATCATGGTATTCTGTTTTGTGTTGTAGCGATTTTCTTTCTTTCTTTTTCTTTTTTGAGAGGAAATCTATGCATTTCTCCAAAACCCACCTGGCTAATCAGTCTTCTAAGCTTTAGCCCAAAGACCATGTCCCTCCCCCACTGTCACCCCCTACTGCCCCCACCTCCGTGAGGCCCCATCCTCCTTAAGGTGCTCAGAATGCAGCATCTTAACTCTAGCTGACTTTGCTCATCAGGCTACCGGCTTTACGGGCAAACAGTAGTCTATTCATCTCCACATCCCCTGGAGGCTCAAAGAGTCGCTCCACAGGGTTTGTTGATGCCGGAATCAATGTTCCCCATCCCTCCTGAGTGCTCAGCTGCTCAGAGCACAGAGTAGCGCTTGATAGAAGCTTGTAGCGGGAGGGAAAGCAGCTGGCCGATTGCCAAGACTCCCTCTGCCAGGCCCAGGGCGGGTCTTTATTTCTCCCAGGTCTGCTGAAAGGACTGAAATGCAGACTTGTCCTTACTCGGGTGGGCTGCGGGAGGAACGCCCCATGCTGGTCACGTCCTGTGCTGGGCCTCAGTTTTCCTTGGAAAGGATGGCTATATCCATTTCCTGGGGCTGCTGTGACAAGCAGCTACGAACGGGGTGGCTTAGAACAGCGCTCGCTTTCAGTTCTTTAGTCGCTCAGTCCTGTCCAGCTCTTTGCGACCCCATGGACTGTAGCCCGCCAGGCCCCTCGGTACATGGAATTTCTCAGACAAGAATACTGAAGTGGGTTGCCGTTTTCTTCCCCAGGGAATTTTCCCTACCCAGGGATCGAACCTGGGTCTCCTGCATTGGCAGGTGGATCCTTTACCATTGAGCCACCCGAATAGCTCCCTCCAAAGTGCTTTCCGTCAAGGTCAACATGCTTCTACCCCGAGCCCCAAACCTCCGTTCCCAGGTATTTACCCAAGAGAATGGAGCACGGATGGTCACACAAAGCTTTGTGTGTGAAAGTTTACAGCAGCTCTATTTGTAGCAGCCTGGATCTGGAGACAACCCAAACATCCATCAGCAGGTGAATGGATCAACAAATGGTGGTCCTATTCATACAGCGAAGGGCTTAGCCGGCCACGCAGATGGACAGGGAACACCCTGTGGGGATGAGTCCTAGATTCACCGTGCCCAGGGAGAGAAGCCGGATGCAAAACGCCATGCGATTCCATTCATGGGAAATTCTAGAGCCAATGAGACTAGAGGTTGGTCTAGATGAGGTTGGTCAGCCTAGCGGTTACCTCTGGGGTATTAAGCTGAAGAGGCGGGACTCTCTCTGCCTGGTGAGGGAGTATTCCAGATCTTGATTGGGGAGTTAGTGACTCAGGTGTAGACATGTGTCAAACACCTGCAATCTGTGCGTTTCATTATATGTAGATGACGCCTCACTTTAAAAAGCTCTTTTCCAGATTTAGAGGAAACCTCAGACACTAAAGCCCCCAGGTCATCGCTACCTTCCCCGGGATTGAGCCTTTGCTCACAGCTACATGTCAGAACCTGACTGCAAGCGGGGTGGAGCTCTGGTTCTTAGGGACTCGCCCACACCCCCAGCTGCCACCTCCTGGCCCTTACTGTCTTCCCAGGCTCTTGTTCCACCTCTGTGGAGATGCCCTAAACAGACTGAGATGCAGAAATCAGCTTCAAACCCTGAGCAGGGTCTACTCCCAGCTGCCCTGAGGCCCTTGGCAGGGCCTTTCCTTCCAGCCTGAGGCGTGAGATCTTTAGTTGCGGCCTGTGAACCCTCAGTTGCAGCTTGTGGGATCTAGTTCCCTGACCAGGAATCGAACCCAGGCCCCCTGCATGGGAAGCACAGAATCTTAGCCAGCAGACCACCTGGGAAGTCTCGACACAATAAACCTTAAAATCCTTTCAGATCACCACTCTTGGTGAATTCAGCCCCTCAGTTTCAAACCAAAAGGCTGACCTATTTTACCATGCTCTCCCTCCTCTAAAAACTAAATCCGAGTAAGGTCTGTGCCTGAGCTTGTAGCGTCTTACCTGTGTGAATTCTGGGTGTCGGAGGTCAGCACTGGGGGAAGCTGGCTGAAGGGTACAAGGGGTTTTCTGTGCCTTTTTTTTTTTTTTAGCAACTTCTGGTGAGTCTTAACCTACACTAAAATTAAGAGTCATAATAAAACAAAAAAAGCAAACAGCCTCGGCAGAATCCTGGGGTCCTGCCACGCAAGTTGTCCAGGGAAGGACTCTTTTATTAGTCAGTTTTATTAGTGTGTGTGGTTGCCTGTCTGTCTGCCCGGGGTGTGCTTCTCCACGCCTTTCCACAGTCTGAAAGTACAGTATTTTGGGCACTCGTGTAACACAGGTTTTTGTGCACGGGCTCCCAGACTGCCTGGTTTTGAATCGCATATCTATGGCTTACTACATGTGTGTCCTTGACTGGGCAAGTTACTTAACCTTTCTGTGCCTCAGTTTCCTCAACTGCAAAGTGGGCACCAACAGTGCGTGCCTCCTTGGTCTCTGGTGGGGTGGAATTGACTCCTCTTTAAAATTTTATTTTCATAACTTTCCCTCCCTTCTTTATTTTTTTAATATTTAATTTATTTATTTGGCTATGCCAGGTTTCAATTGCGGTGTTCGAACTCTTAGTTGCTCCTTGGCATGTGGGATCTAGTTCCCCAACCGGGAATCAAACTGGGGCCCCTCGCATTGATAGCGCAGAGTCTTAGCCACTGGACCACCAGGGAAGTCTCATCAGCTTCTAATAATTCTAAGTGCCTCAGACTAGGTGGGCACTCAAATACACAGCATGTATGGTTACCTTCGAAGCACAATGCTGCTTTCTGGTCAGTCTCCTAGGAGCTGAGCATGACTGGGTCATGTTACTGTGTCCCCTACTTTCTTCTAACTCACAGGGAACGTTTATAATGAGAGCATCTGAAATTCCTGGTGTTAAACTCCCAGAATCATGATCGATTGCAGTGCCTACAGAATTACCCCAAACCTGTGGCTCCATGGTAAAGAATTCGCCTGCCAATGCAAGAGATGCAGGTTCAATCCCTGGGTTGACATGATCCCCCAGAGGAGGAAATGTCAACCCACTCCAGTATTCTTGCCTGGAAAAAATTCCATGGACGGAGGAACCTAGTGGGCTACAGTCCACAGGGTCTCAAGGAGTCGGACATGTCTGAGCACTCACGCAGCCCACCACACCCGTCTCTGCGTCTATACTGTGAAGAAACCTCCATGGAGTGTGTGGTTAGCGGGACAGAAAAGTCAGTGGCGATTTCCAACCTCTTGAAAGCCCCCAACCCACTTCCTAGTGCTTAAACTAAATGTGCCCAGAAATGGGCAGGGGTTAAGAGTGGGGTGGGGGGAGCTGCCACTGCAGAATCGAGGGGAGACTCACTGTTCCGGGGGGCCCCCAGGAAGCAAGTTCAACCCCTTCGTTGCAGAACCCAAGCCCCCTGCCCCAGCCGGCAGCCTCAGTCCCGCCTGCAAGGAAGCACCCATCTTGGTGCCCAGAGCTGAATCCATGGCTATTCCTGACTTGGTCCTACCTGTTCCCCTGAGCCATCGGGCGGTGATTCCAGCCTGGTACCCCCACTGAGGTGGCAATGGGGAGGCTTGGCCTTGGAGGGGACCCCATCTCTCCTCTCCCTGGAGGCTCCCCACACAAAGCTCCCTTTGATTCTCCACAGCCTGGTATTCTGTTTTTTTTTAATACGAGGTGAGGATTTTTTCTTCCCCTTTGGCAGCGTGGTGCCAAAATGTTTACACTTGCGAGGTGGAGGGAAGGGGCTCTGTGCTGCTTCAGGGCCTGCACACATTCCTGGGAGAAAATGAAGTGAGTGGAGATCAGAAAAGGTTGCCTCCATTCAGAGACCACGGTCTCACTTGGTCTCCATAGGTCTGCAGTGACTCTGCCCACAAATATAGGGACCGGAAAGGGACAGGGACTAGGAAAAGACACAGCAGCCTGACAGCAAGGTTCACGTTCCAGCTCCTCTACTTCTTGATTGACGCTGAGCCTCAGTTTTCTCATCTGTGAATTGGGAGCAATGACATACCTACCACAGGCTTGCTGTGGGGTTACATGTGTTCCCAGTGACCAAGGCTCCCCCCAGCACCTGCCACACAGGGAGGACTCAATACAGCATCACTTTGTGTGTGAGAATGGGTGCTTCTTGGGTAGACTTTACATTTTCTCAACTGACTGCTGCTACTGCTAAGTCACTTCAGTCGTGTCCGACTCTGTGCGAGCCCAGAGACGGCAGCCCACCAGGCTCTCCCGTCCCTGGGATTCTCCAGGCAAGAACACTGGAGTGGGTTGCCATTTCCTTCTCCAATGCAGGAAAGTGAAAAGTGCAAGTGAAGTCGCTCAGTCGTGTCCAACTCTTTTTGACCCCATGGACTGCAGCCCACCAGGCTCCTCCATCCATGGGATTTTCCAGCCAAGAGTCCTGGAGTGGGGTGCCATTGCCTTCCCTGCTTTCTTCCTTATGCTATGCTATGCTGAGTCACTTCAGTCGTGTCCGACTCTGTGTGACCCCATAGATGGCAGCCCACCAGGCTCCCCCGTCCCTGGGATTCTCCAGGCAAGAACACTGGAGTGGATTGCCATTTCCTTCTCCATCTCAACTGACTAGGTGTTGCTATTATATCGGGGAAAAAAATTAGAAAGGCGGAGGGACAGAGGGAAGAAAAGACAGAGGGGAAGAGGGAGGGAGAAGAAAGGTTTTTCCCATGCAGACGCCCATCAGGGGGTGCCTGGGGCGGGGAGGGGAGCAAGCACTGATAGATCATCTGTCACAACCACTCACTGTCCCCCGGTGACATTCCAGGCAGCCTTGAGGGCCATCCCCATTGTGGATGGGGGAGTTCCATGTACCTTGAGCAGAAAGATCACTTTTCTTCCTATTAAAAAAATTGTGGGACTTCCCTGGCGGCCCAGTGGTTAAGAATCTGCCTTCGAAGGCAGGAGACACGGACGGGTTCGATCCCTGGCGCAGGAATGAAGATCCCACACCCCCGAGCAACTATGCTCAGCACCACATCTCTGAGCCTGGGTGCCCTAGAGCCTGTGCTCTGCGACAAGAAAAGCCACCACAATGAGAGACTGAGCACTGCAACTAGGGAGGAGCCCCCGCTGGCCGCAATTAGAGCAAGCCGGTGCACAGCAGCAAAGAGCCCAGGTGCGGCAGTGAAGACCCAGCCCAGCCAAAAATAAAAGAAAGAAATAATTGAAAGAAATTGGAATAAAATATATATGACCCAGGGCTTCCCTGGTGGCTCAGACAGTAAAGAATCTGCCTGCAAGGTGAGAAACCTGGGTTTGATCCCTGGGTTGGGAAGATTCCCCTGGAGAAGGGAATGGCTACCCACTCCCGTATTCCGACCTGTATTCCGGGGACTGTATAGTCCATGGGGTTGCAAAGAGTCGGACATGACTGAACAACTAACGTTTCATTTTTTTTTCATACATGACCCAAAATTTACCTTTTAAATCCTTTATAAGTGTGAAATTCAGTCACATTCATAGATCCACAACATCTGCAATGTCGTCACCGTCCTCTGTTTCTACTTGTCCTCATCCCAAACAGAGACTCTGTCCCATTTAAGCAGTGACTTCCCATTTTCCCTTTCCCCAACCACTGACAACCTCCAAGCTACTTTCTGTCTCTATGAATTTACGTATTTGGGGTGTTTTCTATAAATGTCAATAGAATCATACAGTTTTTGCCCTTTTGGGTCTGGCTCCTTTCACATAACATGAGTTTTTCAAGGTTCATTCATATTGTGGCATGTGTCAGGGCTTCATCCCTTTTTATGGCTTAGTCATACTCCATTGCATGCATGGACCACACTTTATTTATTCATCTGTTGATGGACATGTGGATTGTTTCCACTTTAGGGCTGTTGCAAAAAGAACGCTGTACCCCTAAACACTTCTGCATTCTCGAATCCCCAAATGGTGTGTTGGTTGTTTTCAAACAATGCACACAAGGATGAATTTATTTCTGGTCCCCAGAGAAAGCTGCCTCTTCATGAATAAGCATGATATGTCTGGGACAGAGGATGAGATGGTTGCATAGCATCACCGACTCAATGGACATGAGTTTGAGCAAGCTCCGGGAGTTGGTGATGGACAGGGAAACCTGGTGTGCTGCAGTCCATGGGGTCGCAAAGAGTCGGACAGGACTGAGCGACTGAACTGAACTGCCTGGGACAGGGCGAGAGCCAAGAGCTTGGGGAAATTAGGAGTGAGGCATGAAGACAGGTGTCAGGGAGCAAACAGGGTGTGTTGGGGAGTTTGGGGCCAAGGGCTGCCTTGGAGATGTTTATGTTCTGAATTCCAAATGCCTGGAATGATTTCTGAATATCAGCTCCTTGGAGAGAGAGAAAGGGAGGTCTCTGAGTAAAAGACTCTTGAAAAATATTTATCTCGCTGTCAGAATGGAAGACCAGGAAATTGTGCTGGGGGTTGGGGAGAGCGAGGGAACAGCGAGGATGGAGATCATATTTCAGGCTGGTTTCAGCTTTATCTTCTCTGGAGTGTGACCAAAAGCGGAATTATCTGGTGCTAAGAGATTTTATCAATATGGAGTGACCTACTTGAGGCCTTGCCCTTTAAAACCTGCATCCTCTGAAGAATTCAGTGCCTTGTCTGCTTTGCTTGTTTTTTTTTTCTGTCTTTTGTTCATTTGTTTTGTTTTCTGTGCTGGGTCTTTGATGCAGAGCATGGGCTTAGTTACTTCAGGCATGTGGGATCTTAGTTCCCTGATTAGGGATCAAACACTCATCCCCTGTGTGGCAAGGTGGATTCTTAACCACTGGCCACCAAGGAGGTCCATCCCTCCTTTGCTTGCTTTGTGTCCCTCCGCCTCTCTCAATCTTGCCCTCTCTTGTGCATTTGCACCCCACATTTTTGTTCCTCTGCATTTCTAACCTCACTTGATCACTTTGCTGAGTCCCTTGTATACAGCATGTAGTTGGATTTCATTTTTCAAATCAGCAATTAAAATCTGTTTTAGCATGGTTGAACCAACTTATATATTTGTTTTTACAACAAATACACACTATGTCCCTTCTTTCGTTTTAGGTTCTGTTTAGTCATCTCTGCAATTTCTACTCTTTCATACCCTTTATATATGAAAAAGAAGACTCTTCTTTTTCCCTCTAGGGACGTGAAAGATGTCAAATGGTTTTAGTTTCACTAGTGTGAGCCTTTTAATAAAGAGGATTCAAGTCTCTCTGTAATTATCAAGATCAGGAATGAAATGGTCTCTGTGTAAAATGAGACAAAGAACATGAAACCAGTTTCCACTTTCTGTTGCCCATTCCTAATTTTTGTGTGCATGTAAACGGCGATTTTAGAATATTATTTCTAGTTTTAAACAGCACGAGATTTTCTTTCAGTGACCATTTTTGACCTACACGTCTGATTTTGTTGGCGGCTGTACTTTAGCCGGTTACTAAGACACTGTCCTTCACCTCTACTGACATTCTCTTATCTGTTTATCATTTCCTTCTGCAATCTGGGCAAACTTTTATTTGTTCTCTGTCTCAGATGCCGTCTCTCCTTTGATTTCTCCAAACTCCGTTTTATTATTTATTTCCCTTTCTCTTGTGGCCCTGCTGCACAACTTGAGAGGTCTTAGTTCCCTGGCCAGGGATCAAACCCAGGCCACAGCAGTAAAAGTCCAGAGTCCTAATCACTGGACCATCAGGGAATTCCCACCAAAACACTGTTTTAAATAGTCAGGGCAGTCTCTCTTTTCTTAAAACGTCCCCTTCTCTTCCCCAGATCACCTTTTGACATCTTGGTTTGTTGTCTTAGGTTTCACCTCTTCTCATCAACAGTGTGGTCCAGTGAGTTATGCTAGAGTTTGGATTATTTCCTGTGGGCCATTGGCTCAAAATGGTTCTGACAAGGAGGAGGACACAAGCGACTTGGGTTTCACAAGGTACCGGGGGCTGCAGTGCGGATGTACAATTTAAGGAGAGGAGAGCTAGTGGGCTTCCTTGGTGGTCCCATAGTTAATAATCCAGCTGCCAATGCAGAGAGTCAGATTCGATCCCTGGTCTGGGAGGATTCCACATGCCACAGAGCACCTCAGCCCGTGCTCCGCAACGAAAGAATCCACCGCAATGAGAAACCCTCGCACCACAATGAAGAGTAGCTCCCGATGCCCGCAACTAGGGAAAGCTCAAACGCAGTGACAAAGACCTAGTGCCGCAAGAAAATGGAAATAAATAAATGAACATTTTTAAAAAGGAGAGGAGAGGTGAAGTGGGGAGAGGGACCAGCTGGGAGGCTGCCGAAGAGAAGAACATTTTATTCTGCAACCACGTGATTTTGCCAGAAAAATCATACACCCCCAACTCCTGTAGAGTTTTATTTGGTTCATTTTAAGACTTCGTGCATTAGTGCAATTATCATCTTCTACATGTTTATCACCTGGTTTCATTTTTCAACATGAAGTCCCAGGCAAAAATCCAACTCTTTGGCTCTTGTCTATCAAATTTGGTTCCTGGCTTAAGGAGATTGCTTCAAGTAACTTTTATTGATACTGGTTTTCTTTGGCTAACATGAAACTGCCAACAACCATAATGTTAATAGTAGCTGAACTTTTTGAGTATCCTTTACGTGTCAAGCAGGATTCCAAGCGCTCGACCTACATCAATTCTTTTAAACCTCAAAACCATCCTGTGAGGCTACAGTTATACCCATTTCACAGATGAAGAGACAGAGGCACCAAAAGGTCCCACGGCTTGAAAAGCTACAGAGCTGGGAGTCCAAGCTAAGCAGCCCCTGAGAACAAACAGTAAATGCTTCCCAGGTGGCGCAAGTGCTAAAGAACCTGCCTGTCAACGCAAGAGATGTAAGAGACGCAGGTTTGATCCCTTGATCAAGAAGATCCCCTGGAGGAGGGCATGGCAACCCACTCCAGTATTCTTGCCTGGAGAATCCCATGGACAGAGGAGCCTGGCAGGCTACAGTCCATAGGATCACAGAGAGTCAGACACAACTGAAGCGACTTAGCAAAAAATGGTAGCTATATATTGGGTTGGCCAAAAAGTTTGGGTTTTTCCATAACATCTTACTTTATGGTCAACCC
Organism: Bos indicus x Bos taurus; assembly: GCF_003369695.1. Taxonomy (NCBI): domain Eukaryota; kingdom Metazoa; phylum Chordata; class Mammalia; order Artiodactyla; family Bovidae; genus Bos; species Bos indicus x Bos taurus. The sequence continues at coordinate 21,286,343 of NC_040092.1, read as the reverse complement.
AATGTCATGTTTCGGAGAAGGCAATGGCACCCCACTCGAGTACTCTTGCCTGGAAAATCCCATGGATGGAGGAGCCTGGATGGCTGCAGTCCATGGGGTCGTTGAGGATTGGACACGACTGAGCGACTTTACTTTCAGTTTTCACTTTCATGCATTGGAGAAGGAAATGGCACCCCACTCCAGTGTTCTTGCCTGGAGAATCTCAGGGACGGCGGAGCCTGGTGGGCTGCTGTCTATGGGGTCGCTCAGAGTCAGACACGACTGAAGCGACTTAGCAGCAGCAGCAGCAATGTCATGTTTAATACGTTGCTGTGGGTTCGCCCCTCACCTCCAGCACCACCTCCTGGCAGTGCCTCTGAAGGAGTGTGTGTTTGTGTTAGTCACTCTTGCAAGTCCCACTCTTGCAAGTACAGGGACTGTAGCCCACCAGGTTCCTCCGTCCATGGGGATTCTCCAGGCTAGAATACTGGAGTGGGTGGCCATGCCCTCCTCCAGGGGATCTTCCTGACCCAGGAATCAAACTCGGGTCTCCTGCACTGCAGGCAGATTCTTTATCGTCTGAGCCACCTGGGAAGCCCACCTCTGAAGGAGGCTTGCCAGATAATACAGGACCCGGATTCAATTTGAATTTCGAATAATCAGTGAATCCTTTTTTAGCATAAGTGTGTCTCGACTGGCAGACATTTGGGTTGTTTCCAGTGTGGCGCTATTAAGCATAAAGGTGTAAGTCCTCAGGTGGATGTGCTTCCATTTCTCTTGGGTCAGTACCTACCAGTGGGATTGCATCCCAACCAGCCAAGAACAAGCATTCCAGCTGCTCACGTCTTATTAACACTAGTCGCCCTAGTGGGTGAGAAATGGTCTCTCTCTTTGGCTTTTGGCCAGACCCACCTCCTTTCCTAGCCTCACAGCCCCATTCAAGGCTTCAGTCCCTTGATGCCTGGATTCTTTAGATTCACATCCACCCTAACAATGCTTCTGTGTGTGTGTGTGTGTGTGTGTGTGTGTGTGCACACTCAGTCTCTCGGTCAGATCCAACTATTTGTGACCCCATGGTCCATAGCCCGCCAGGCTCCTCTGTCCATGGGGATTCTCCAGGCAAGAACACTGGCGTGGGTTGCCATTTCCTGCTTCAGGGGATCTTCCCGACCCAGGGATTGAAATCGCATCTCTTGCATCTCCAGCATTGGCAGGTGGGTTCTTTACCACTGTGCCACCTGGGAAACCCAAACACAGCCCATCAGGAACAAATACAGTGGGTTAGAGGGCAACCTGGGCTGCTATGTGGGGGAAACATTAATGCGTCTGCTCTTGAGATGAAGGCTGTGTAAAAAGAAAGACCTAGACTTTTTTTTTTTTTAATGCTGATGCTTGGGGACGTGGATTCTCCCAGGAGGTAAACTCTGGAATGAGCCCAAAGCAATGTGGCTTATGTATGTGTCAGATGCTGAACTGTGTTGAAGCGGGAAGAGGACTCAGAGGAAAACAGCACACCCCACCCCCACCCCTGGGCACAGACTCAAGTGTGAGGGGCGCACTCCCTGCTGATCCTGGTGCCGCTCAGCCTCTGCTCAGCCACGGGGTGCCCCTCTGTTCTCTTCCAGCGATAATGAAGCTGGTCTTTACTGAGCAGTTAGTACAGCCAGGTGCTCTGCTCAGGGCTTCAAGTCCAAGATTTCACTTAAAATCCTCTTCCAGGGCTTCCCTGGTGGTGCAGTGGATAAGGATGAAAATCTGCCTGCCAATGAAGGGAACACAGGTTTGATTCTCAGTCCAGGACTTCCCTGGTGGCTCGGATGGTAAAGCATCTGCCTGCAATGCGGGAGACCCGGGTTTGATCCCTGGGTCAGGAAGATACCCTGGAAAAGGAAATGGCAACCCACTCCAGTACTCTTGCCTGGAAAATTCCATAGAGGGAGGAGCCTGGTAGGCTACAGCCCAGGAGGCTGCAAATAGTCGGACACGACTGAGTGACTTCCCTTTCTTTCTTTCTTTCCAGGAAGATTCCACATGCCTCGGAGCAACTAATCAACTACGTACCACGACTACTGAGCCCCTGAGCTGCAACTGCTGAAGCCCACATGCCTTGAGCCCATGCTTCACGAGAGAAGCCACAGCAATGAGAGGCCCATGCACCACAGCTAGAGAGTAGCCCCCGCTCCCCACAACCAGAGAAAGTCTGCACACAGCAATGAAGGCCCAGCACAGCCAAAAATAAATACATACATACATTTTTAACCATCCTCTTCTGGCTCCTGAGATAGGTACTATTATTGTCCCACTGTACAGAGGAGGGGAATGGAGACGTGGAGTGCAGTAAATGCTCAAGGTTATACCTGGAGGAGGGAATTGGCACTGAAGCTCCAATACTTTGGCCACCTGATGCAAAGAGCTGACTCATTGGGAAAGACCCCGAAGCTGGGAAAGATTGAGGGCAGAAGGAGAAGAGGGCGACCGAGGTTGAGATGGTTGGATGGCATCATTAACTCAGTGGACGTGAGTTTGAGCAAACTCCAGGAGATAGTGAAGGACAAGGTGCTACAGTCCATGGGGTTGCAGAGTCAGACATGAGTGAGCAGCAACATGCTTGACCAAGGTCATCCTGCCAGGGCATGGCATTCTGTCTCAAATCTCCTTTCTTAGCCATTTTCTCCCTCTGTGTATCCACCTCTCCTTGCTCTCTCAGGGACCCCAACCTCTCCTGTCTCCTTCTCAATGGAGGTCCTGGTCCCAGTTCAACCCATTATGGGGGAAAACTTTGTCCCAGAGCTGATGTGACAATTTCAGCATGATCAAAAGTTTGCCTGTGATCAGTCACGGGGGATGAGAACCAGGGTCTCAGCATCTGTGCCTGTGAGGATAGGATCTCCGAGAGTCAAAATTTCTCACACCACTCACCCTGAGGAAGACAAGATCTCAGAGTCAGATTTCCAGTAGGATGAGGGCTTTTTTTTTTTTTTTAATTGCAGTACAGTTGCTTTTGAGCTTCCCAAGTGGTGCTAGTGGTAAATAATCCACCTGCCAATGCAGGACACGCAAGAAACACTGGTTCGATTGCTGGGTTGGGAAGATCCCCTGGAAATGGCAACCTAACTCCAGTATTTTTGCCTGGAAAATTCCATGGACAGAGGAGCCTGGTGGGCTACAGTCCATGGGGTCACAAAGAGTCAGACACAACTGAGCGACTGAGCGCATGCGCGTGCTCACACACACACACACACAGTTGCTTTACAATGTTGTGTTAGTGTCTACTGCACAGCAGAAGAGTCAGTCATACGTATGCAGGCATGCCTGCCCTTTGGGGCTCCCTCCCATGCAGGACATCACAGAGCATTCAGTGGAATTCCCTATGCTCTAGGGTCCCATCTCTGGGAAGAAAGCAAAGTCCATCCTCATCCTATAGACAACTGATAGGATGAGGATGGACTTAGCTTTCGCCCAAATTTAGGAATAGAGGCAGGATAGAGGGCCGGCACTCAGAGATGCCCGCCAAAGAGCCCAGGCAGTGTCCTGGGGAAATCACGGCATTCCTGCGGGTCACTCTGACTGGCCCCAAAGAAGCCAGCTCAAGATGGGAGCAGAGATGGGGCCAGTTAAAAGTGAGGTGGTTCCTGCCTTCATCCACTCTCTGACCCCCTGGTTTTCCACACTCCTGGGGTCTTACTTCTGTCCTTGCAAACGGTCTGGAATCCTCCCAAGCTGGGTCAGTGGGTCACGTGATGCCTCAGACCTAATCTGCTCTCCAACGAGACCCAGTTATAACCACTCGCCTGCCTGTTTCCTTCCACAGGTACCTTAGTGGTCCAGCCCACAGCCCACTCCACAGTAGCCTGGTTGTGTTGTTTGTAAAGGCCAGCCTGCTCAGGCAGCTTTATTCCTTGGCTCACCATGAAGCCTTTTACAAGAGAACTGGAAAGACTTTCTTGGAGGAATACAGGGGTGTGGGTAGAGTTGTAGTAAACACAAGTTGAGATTCCCTTCCCCAACCCCCTCCCCTTCCTTCATTCCTTGGGCCATGAAGTGTATAAAAGCACGAAAGACTGCATGTTTCTGAGCAACCTT